>NW_006399900.1:4819179-4875611 GCF_000299155.1 Elephantulus edwardii | reverse complement strand
ATAAGGAAGTGCACTATATAATGATTAAAGACACAATAGATCAAGAAGACATAAATTTGGTCAACATTTATGCACCAAATGGTAAACCTGAAAAGTGTATAAAACAAAGGTTAACAGAAATGAAGAAAGAAATAAAAAGCACCACAAAAGTATTAAAATACATTAATATGCCACTCTCACCAAAGGATAGGTCAACACAAAAATGTATCAAAGATGCAGAAGATCTAAACTATACAGTCAACTTGACCTGTGGATGTGTTCTCAGTACTGCACCCAACTACACCTCAATTCACTTTCTTCTTAAATGCATATGGTTCATTCTCCAGAACTGAACACATATTAGGGCACAAAGCAAGATTCAACAAATTAAAAAACATTGAAATGATACAAAGCATCTTCTCACACTGATATGCCATAAAGCTAGAAATTAAAGACAAAAAGAAGATTAAATCCTTGTGCTCATCAAAAACTTTTTCCAATAGGGTGAAAAGAAAACCTGCTGATGGAACAAACATTCGGCAACACCATCTCAGAAAAGGGTTCATAACAAAATTTCACAGAATCCTACGGGACCTCCAAAAGTAAAAGACTGATAACCCAATTACTATATGGGCAAAAGACATGGAAAGACTTTTACAGAGGAGGACATTTGAATGGCCAGCACATGGAAAAATGATCAAAATCATTGGCCATAAGAGAGATACAAATCAAAACCACAATAAGATACCATCTCATCCCAGTAGCAGTGGCAAAGTTTAGCAGGGAAGAAAGTAATAAATGTTGGAGAGGATGTGGCAAGATAGGATCTTTTATAAATTGTTGGTGGAATTGTGAAATGGTACAACCATTCTGAAATGCAGTTTGGCATTTCCTCAAAATGCTGAAAATAGAAATTTCATATGATATATCTATTGCATTTCTTGGAATTCCCTGAGGAAATGAGAACTGAGGCATAAACAGAAACTTGTACACCAATGTTCATAAGAGCATTATTTGCCATAGCAAGAACATGGAAACACCCCAAATGCCCAACCACAATGAAATAGATTGTGAAATTACAGTACAACCATACAATGGAATACTATGCAGTACACAGGAGCAATGATTTTGTAAATTACTACCTAACATGGGAAGGATTGGAGAGCATTACTAAGTGAAGTAACTCAGTCTCATAAGGACAAATACTGTATAGGACTATTATTGTAGAGCATATACAAAGATCCAAGGAAGTGGGGGAGGGGGAGAAGGGCTTAAATATAGGTTTGCACAATTTGATGGGTGGAGGGAGGGATTAGTAAAGGAAAGGGGAGAGGTCCGGTGTGAAAAAAGAATGTATGTGAACTTTGTATGTAAAGTATAAAATAAAATGAAAATATATAAAATACATTAAAATATTATATAAAATATAATTATACCCATCAACAAACACATGGATGGGAAAGCTGTGATATATTCACACAATAGAATACTATGCTGCATTGAAAAACAGGGAACTCATGAAATATTACGCAAAATGGGTAACCCTGGAGGATATTATGCTAAGTGAAATATCTCAATCACAAAAGGACAAATACTGCATAGTGCCACTGTTGTAAAACAGGACTGACATCGGGGTTGGGGGAAGACTGAGAAAGATGAAATATTGTTTAAAATGATTAGGTATTATTGTCACGACAGGAGTCCAGAACAAAGGCTGCATAGCAGAGTAGCCTTTGGGGCGAAGAATTGTATAACAACGAAAGAATTTTTCTTTTACTTTTCAAAAAGAAGAGTGAATGGGGGGGAGAATAGGTAGGGAAAAGTGTAACAATGAATGAATGGAAATCCAAAGTCTCTGTAACTTTTCATTAACATTAATAATAATAAAAAAGAGTAATGAAGTTGAAAACAGAACCTCCATATGACCCAACTATTCCACTACTAGGAATATATCCCAAAGAAATTAGAACTGAGATACAAATGGAAACTTGTACATGTTTATGATAGTGTTATTCACCATTGCAAGAACATGGAAATAGCCCAAATGTCCAACCACAAACAAATGGATAAAGCAAATTTACACAATGGAATACTATATAGTACTCAGAAGCAATGATTTTGAAAAATAGTATGGAACTTGGGAGAGGCTGGAGAGCATTACACTGAGTGAACTAAATGCAGTCTCATAAGGACAAATACTGCATAAGACCATAATTGCATAAGAGAAAGGATAACAAGTAAAATAGGTAAAAGAACTCAAGGGGGATGGGGAAGTGAAGGAGTAAGGATAGGCAGGGGTGAAACCACAGGGCTGCACAGTTTGAGGGTGGAGGGTGGAGGGTGACGGGTAGCAAATGGGAAGGATCCAGCCAAAAAGACAGGGTAATGATAGGCAAGGTCCAATAGTGGTTATTTTTATAAAGCATGATGCTTGAGAATGATTAGTATAAAACACACTGTGAATGAAGAATACTGTGAAACACAATGCATATAAACTTTGTAAGCAAACAAATTATAAAAAGTAAAAAAAAAAGTGCTTAAAGGAAAACTAAGGAAAAAATGTGAATGTAGAAATTCTATATGACCCAGCTATTTTACTACTAGGACTACAACCTAAATAAATTAGAACTGAGACACAAGCAGTTATTTGTATGCCAATGTTCATTGTTGTTGTTGTTGTTATGTGCCGTCGAGTCGCCTGCGACTCATAGCGACCCTATGTACAACAGCCCTAAACTCCGCTCTGTCCTGTGCCAATCGCACTGTCTCTGATACTCCCATCCCAATTATCCCAGTCACTGAATTAATCCACCTCATTATTTACCACCACAAGAACATGGAAACAGCTCAAATGTCCAACTACAACTGAATAGATTGAGAAACTGTGGTATACTCACAGAATAGAATACTATGTAGCACTCAGGAGGAACAATTTCAAAATATATTACAAAACGTGGGTGAGACTGGAGAGTACTATTCTGAGTGAACTAAGTGAGTCTCAAAAGTACAAATACTGCATAAGTATTTAGAAGGATAGCTAGTAAAACATGTTTGGAGATCAGAGGGGGGATGGGGTGGGAACAGAGAGGTAAGAATGGGAAGGGGTGAAACCACAAGTTGTACAGTTTGGTGAGTAGAGGGAGGAGATAAAGAGATTCGAAAGATCCTGTGAGACCTGAAAAGATAGGGTAAAGTTGGACATAGTCCAATGGTGATTAATTGTATAAAACATAATGTATGGGAATGATTGTATGAAACATGAAGTGAATGAAGAATAGTGTGAAACACAATATATATGAACTTTTAAGCAATACAATATAAAATAAAAACAAGCAGACTAACATAAATAACTATATTGCTTTTCAGTAGATTTCTACTCATATGATTTCCAAGGTTGGTGGTGTTGTCCATAGTAAGTTGCATTCCTACTCACAAGTGTGCAAGTCTTGGAAACTTCTAATCTATCAGTAGCTCTGGAGAATAAAGATGAGCAGTAGCCGCCCTTAAAGTCTTAGAATTTCAGCATCATGAGGTCACTATGCTGCTGTTAGGTCCTATGGAGCTGAGTATGTCTCATAGCAACCGTATGAACAACACATCTGAACCACAGTCTCTGACATACTTGAGCCCATTGCTGGAATCACTGTGTCAATTTGTTCAAAGTGTTTCTCTCTTTTACCATCCCTCTACTTTTCCAAGAATGACGTCCTTCTCCAAGTAACAGCTTCTCCTAGTAACATGCCCAAATTAAGTGATATGAAGCTTCATTATCTTTTCCTCCACGGAGCACCCTGGCTGTACTTTCTACAAAACATTTGTTCTTTCAGCATTCCATGGGATATTCAGTAATCTTCTCCAATACTACTAGGCCACCACTGCTCCCTTCTCCAACACCAAAGCTCAAAAGCATCAGTTTCATCAATTTTTATTCATTGTCTAGAGCTAAGGTGCATAGCAAGTGATCTGAAAGATCATGGTCTGAATCTTCAAACATATCATTGGTCCTCAACAATTTGGAGAAGTTCTTGACTGCAGATTTTCCCAGTGCAATATCTTTTTTGACCTTCTGACTTCTGGTACCAAGGGAATTGATTGTGGATCCAAGCAAGAGAAAGTTATTTATCGGTTCAATCTTACCTTCATCTATCATGAGGTTGACTATCAGTCCAGTGGTGAAAATTTTGTTTTCTTGATCTTGAAATGCAATCTGTATTGAAGACTGTGTATGATCATCTAAAGCAAGCATTTCAAGTCCTCCTCACTTTCAGCAAGTAAGGTTGTGTCTAGGCATGATGTAGGATAACGAGATTTCTTCTGAGTCTAGTCACTGTGGTCACAATAGACTAGATGGAAGTGAGTTTGTAAAAGTTCTTACGGAGGCACACTACCATAGTTTTCTCCTGTAGAGTAGCTGATTGGTAAACTCCTAAATGACTGTTTACCATATAGTTGTATACCACTGCACCACCAGGGCTTTTTCCTGATATGCATGGCTCCCAGATTTCTTTAGGCCTTATCTTCTGACTTTGAAATACACATTGCCTTGACAAGGCTTACCTTTTCTTATTGAATCCGTTCAATAAAAAAATTACTACAATTATAAAAGAGAAGATGATTATCATTGCATTTCTCATCAGTGATGGTTCCCATTCTCAGTAATGTATTCATCATCACTGTGATGATGGAGCACTCTCCAGATCCTTTTGGTTGATTGTCTGGGCTTATACACATCTGCTCTAAAAATCAATTTCTCTAAGCTTCTGATCCTTTAATCTACACTCTGCCACAGAAAATCGGGCAGCACTCTCTCTCATAAGTAGGGTCATCACTTTTTCCAAGTTTACAAAGCCATTCTAGCTATTCTGTTTTCCAAAGACCATTTCTGGACATTACATTCTGGATTTGGGGTGTATTTTTCCATGTTAATACCTTAGTCTACTTTATGTTATACTTTCTTTGATTCAACAGTCTTTATACCCGCATTATCTCCCAGTACCTATAAGTATTAATTAGGACCTACTTCCCTTTAAAATTTGGTCTTCACCTGTATGAACACTTTCTCGACCAGGTTGTTAATTGTCTCTATGATTGGTCTCCTGGTTTTGGTTTGTTAAGGAAAAATGTCAACAATCCTACAAGGAGTTCTGCAGTCCGGAAAGCCTTTCAAAGTTTTGTGCCATCTATACTGAACAACAACAAATTATTGAAAGTTGAATAATGATGAAGAATGACTTAAGAAGAATCTCTGCCTTTAAGTTGTGGGTTTGGAGAATAATACTGAATATACCATAGATTGTCAAAAGAACAAATAAATACATCTTGGAGAAAGTACAGCCAGCATGCTCCTTAGAGGCAAGGATGGTGACGCTTCAGCTCACATACTTTGGGCTGTTTGTTAGGAGGGGCAAGTCACTGGAAAAGGACATCATGCTTGGAAACGTGGAGAGTAAGTGAAAGAGAGGAAGACCCACAAGAAGATGTGATTCACAGTGACTATAATGGACTCAAGTGTATCAGAGATGGTGAGGTGGCATAAAAGAAGGCAGATTTCACATCCATTTTCACAGGATGGCTATGAGTTGAAATCCTCTTGATGGCACCTAACAAGAACAACAGCAACAATAATGACCACTTATTTGTTAGGAACTGTGCCCTTTAAGGCAGGCTCCCTTCAAGAGACATCAAGTCCAGGAAGACTCAACTGCAAGCCATCAGAAGGCAATGGTTTCAACCATAGTAGAATCGGTAGCTCATTCTGGGAAAGAGAACCCCAAAAGTACACCAAAACAGGTGCTTTGTGCTTTGCCAATGAGTAGGAGGACAAATCTGTAGCCTCTATCACTCTCCCCTCCTCCTCTTACTAGGCACCTTTGAGGGGGTAAAGCCTATAATCTCATGAAGTTGACTTGTTTCAGAAGAGTATGTTAATGGGGTTTGTTTTTGTTGTTGTTTTGTTTGTTTCATTTGTAAAAATTTGGACAACCACATAAGGTGGAATAAGTGGGAAAGAATAATTGCTCTGGATGATAGGTTTTAGTGTTGGACGTTTCTGAAGGATTTTACGCCCCACACTAGAACAATAGTCAAAATTGCTAAAATTATGATCTGAAAGATCATGGTCTGAATCTGAGACACAAACAGATATTTGTATGCCAACGTTCATAGCAGGATTATTTACCAACACAAGAACATGGAAACAGCTCAAATGTCCAACTACAACTGAATGGATTGAGAAACTGTGGTATACTCACACAATGTGACTTGATATTATACACAGGCTTTATTTTTAAGAAGAATTTTGTTCCTCTGCGCACTAAACATGCTTCTCCTGTGTTTAGAGTCCCTGGTAGTTTTAAAATGCAATGTTGAACGTGTCTGCACAGAGATTTTTAAAAAAGAAAATAAAGAGGATATGTGAAGTATTATCAATATCAGTAACCAAGTTGCCCACCAAAATCTCCGACATCCTTTTGACCTAATTACCCAGACAGATTCTCAGAAGGTGAGTGTGAAATTCTTCCTCATCACGGTCTAGGACACAAAACCATAGGCAAAGATTTTAGAAAGCTTCGAGAAATTGATTTCAGAGTCTAATACCTTTCTTAGTTATAAAATATATTCAGAAACTTGTTAACTCAAGAGCAAGTTAAATGTAAAATACATCAAAATGCTAAGTAAAATTATATAATACAACTTGAAGAGGTTTTCTAAAATTATTTTTTGCCCTAAGTTTCTCCTCCTTTCATCTTTTTCTGAGGCTTTCTGGGTAAGTAGGGATTATTTTCCACATATTAAAAATACACATATGTGAAAACTGAGATGGTTCTCGTTTGGCACCTTGGAGTTGACTATGATTCATAACAACTCTATGAACAGGAGACAGAAATCTTGCCAGAGCCTCTCCCACCATCACAATCTCTACTACATTCAAGCCTAATTGCTGTAGTCACTGTGTCAGTTCCTCTTCTCTAGGGCCTTCCTATCTTCCACCAATCCTCTACATTTCCAAGCAAGATATATGCCAACTTATTTGATCAAAATGCATATCGCTAACAAGAAATCTTCACAAAACCTGTCCACAGTCTTTTTTTCTTTCAAAGCCATAGATTTAGCAGCATCATGTAGTCATTGATAAACACTGTGTAGTTGACCTTCAAAAACATAGCTTGTTTTTGTGTACCTGGAAGAACATGTCCCAAAAGAGAGGCTAAAAGCAAATGAAAATTAATTTGGGCTGGGATTTAAACTTTAAAAAAAAATGCAAAACACAGCCACAGATCAGAATTTCCTCGGGAGGATATACCTCGCTTGTTTTCATCCTTGAAGCAAACACTGTAGGAAAATTAGAAAGAGCTGGTTCAGCTGATTTAAAAGTTAGCTAAGTAAGAACATTTCCATTCTTATGACAAAACAGAAAATGCCTATGGTTACAAATACCACACTCTGTTAGACTTTACTGAAACATTAGGCTATTCAGGGTTTTGTAGAATTGATAGACACTTTTAAGGTTAAAGCAATTTCTCATTTTTAAAAGGAAGATCTTTTCCTATCTTTTTTTTCTATCTTGAAGAGATACTCTTCATAATGATGATTACCCCAGCAACTGCATTATTTCCTTCAAGCACAAAGGGGACTACGTAGGAATCACATCTGTAAACTTATTTCAACCCCACAGTCCATGAGGATGCCAGCTTCAAAGTCAAGAGGAGCCCTAATAAAAATGAAACACAGCACAATAATAATGTGCCTTAATAATAGTCCCCAACAATTATACAACACTTTGTACTTTCAAAGCATCTTACAATCATTAATTAGTTTATCCACACAACATCCCTGTGACTTATGCCAGTATTATTATTCTCATTTTCGACATGAGTAAACTGAGATCCGAAATGATTAGGCACCTTGCCCAAGCCCACATCATGAATCAGTAGAAGGATCTGTACCTAGCTTCATAAAGCTCTGTCTCCGTCAAGCTCAAGACTGGCAGATAATGGGGAAATTCATGATTCTCTACACCATCTAGACTAGCAACATTGATATTCTCATCTGCCAAAGGTGTCCTTTTGTCCTCATTTCATTCTACAGAGAAAACTTAAGGAACTAAGAATCTGCCTCTTATTGTTTTTAAAAAATGTTTGTATTGATATACACTGTGTTTTAGACAATACAATCATTCACATTGTTGTTGTTGTCATGTGCTGTCAAATTGCCTGTGATTCATAACAATCTTATGTACAACAGCTCTGTCCTGAGCCAATCTCACTGATTCCGACACACCTACACCTATTCCCTAGTTACTGTATCAATCTATCTTTCAGGCTTCCTCTCTCCTGCACTGTCCCTCAACCCTTCCGAACATGATGTCACATACCCTGTATTTTACATAATCAATTACCACTGATCTAGGCCTGTTGTGACACCAACTTTTCAAGACCTCATTGAATCTTTTATATTCTTTCATTCTTACCCCAATCTGTCCACTAAGCTCTACTATCCACCCTTCCCCTTTTGCAGAAAAATCTGCTACTTAAAATATCCAAGTACTTAACACTCACATTAAATGAAAAGAAAGGCCACCTTATTAAAAATATGTTTCTGCCTCCGACATCATTGACATGAAGTCTCTGCATCAGATCATTCAACGATACTCTAGTTTTTAGTGAGGAAGATGGTGCACTCACATGCTTCCATTCAAGCCTCTCGTTCCCTGCTACCTAGTGTAACTATCCACAAAGCCCAGGGCTAACACCACTAATTAGATGAATTGATGTGAACCATCCAGTGTTGGGGTTTTTTCCCTTGTAAGTAAAAACTAAAACATGTGCCTAGGTTCATAATCCTTGAAGGTATGTGGATTTAGATGAAAAGAAGAGAAGAAGAAAAGCAGGACGAAGAGGAGGGTGGAAGAAGAGGAGGAAGATGGGAAGGAAGAAGATGAACAGGAGGAGGAAAGAAAAACAAAACAAAACAAAAAAATCTATATAGTTTTTTTAAAATAAATTTTAAAACTTTTGGAATCTTAGCTATCATAATCCCTATCTGAATTAATAAAATTAAAACAGGGTTGCTTAAGCAACAGGCCATTTTTTAATTCTCCATGACATATGAAAAACGAATCTTTTCTCACTAATACTGCATATCTGTCCTGAATTGGTGGGGCTCTACTTAGAAAGTCAGGCTTATAGAGATCTAACTGGGCCAATTTGACAAAAAGAAAGAAAATTACAAACTGCGTATTCGGTCTTGAAACTTAAGTGAAAAAGTGACACTCACTCATGCTTCACTGGCCGACATAAATCATATAATTATGCCTAATTCGAGTGGAAATGGAAATGTAATCTTAATATGTGTCCTTAAGAAGGACTAACATAAAGAAGAGTTGCAATGATGAGTGTTCACGCTCTAGTCATCAAATATTTGATTCATTTCCTTTTCAACTTACTTCTGGCCTTGAGCAAGACATGTCAGAGCTGTGCGAGAGCCTGATCAAAATTTACCCTCTTCTCGCTCAGAGCTCTGTCACAGCAGTTAGCAGTGTCTCAAAGGAAAACTCTGTTGGTCTGCATCACTGAGTGCAATGAGGTGGGGCCCCCAATATAATAAATAATACATTAGCAGCACAAAAAAAAGAGGCATGGATAGTTTGCTGTTGTAAACTCTTACATTCTGGGGTTGTTTTTTACTACAGATTAACCTGACCAGTCTTGACTCATACATTTCCTTACTAAATAGGACTAAATCATGATATTCCTATTTCCCTTGCTAAAGAGAGAGGGGGAAAAAAATAATAATCAATTGGATTCAAAAGGAAGGAAAAAGAAAGAGTTCAGTAAGGGTAACAAACCTTGACCTGAAACCTAATATGGCTAGTGTTGCTTGGGGCAAATCTGCTACAGAAGGTATGTTTGAAGTATTAAGAAGTAAAGAAGTCACATTGAGAACTAAGGTGTGCCTGACTCAAGCCATGGTATTGTTAATCTCAAATACATATGAAAGCTGGGACAGAGAAACCTGTAAACAATCTCAATCTCTTCACCATCCATCCTGATGCTGCCAATTGGTCCAGTGGTGAGAATCTTTGTCTTCTTGACATTGAACCTCAATCCATATTGAAAGCTACAGTCCTTGACCCTCTGCAGCAGGCGCTTCAGGTCCTCCTCAGTTTCAGCAAGCAGGGTTATGTCATCTGCATAACACAGATTGTTGATAGATCTTCCACCAATCTTGACCCCACATTTCTCCTCATAGAGCCCAGTTTCCCAGATAATCTTTTCAGCATACAGCTTGGAAAGGTATGGAGACAGGACACATCTCTGGCGTATGCCCTTCCCAATTTTGAACCATGCAATGTTTCCTTGCTCTGTTCTGACTACTGCCTCTTGGTCCAAGTATAGGTCTCGCATTAGTACGATTAAATGTTCTGGGATTCCCATTCTTCTCAGAGTCAGCCACAGTTTGTTATGATCCACGCAGTCAAATGCCTTTGCATAGTCAATGAAACACAGATAGACATTCCTCTGGTATTCCCTGCTTTCAGCTAAGATCCATCTAACATTAGCTACAATATCCTTAGTACCACAACCCCTTCTAAACCCAGCCTCATGGGAAAGTCTGCTGTTAAGGACCTCTTCAAAGTAGTGAAGAGCAATGGTGTCTCTCTGGAGACTAAGGTGTGTCTGATACAGACCATGGTCTTTGCAATCACTTGTTATGCATCAGAGAGTTGGACAATGACTAAGGAGGATAAAAGAAGAATTGATGCCTTTGAGCTGTGGTGCTGGAGAAGAGTATAGAGTATACCATGGACTGCTAAGAAAACAGATTCTTCCTAGAGAGGGATAAACCGGGCTGCTCCTTGGAGGCAAGGATTCTGAGGCTTTGTCTGACATTCTTTGGACATGTTGTAAGGAGGGACCGGTCCTTGGAGAGGGACATCATGCTTGGGAGTTTGGAGGGATAGCGCAGGAGGGGAAGACCCTCTATGAAGTGGATTGATTCAGTGACTGAGGTAATCAGGACGGGTTTATGGGAGACAGAGCAGAGTTTAGGGCTGTTGTACATAGCGTCGCTATGTGTCATAAGCGACTCAATGGCACATCACAACAACAAGAACAAGAACAACAATCGTGGATTGCCAGAAGAGCAATTAAATCTATG
The DNA here is from genome assembly GCF_000299155.1 of Elephantulus edwardii. Lineage (NCBI taxonomy): Eukaryota > Metazoa > Chordata > Mammalia > Macroscelidea > Macroscelididae > Elephantulus > Elephantulus edwardii. Next base: position 4,864,472 of record NW_006399900.1, on the reverse strand, counting down.
TTGGAAAAGTTACAATCAAAATGTTTTTCAGAATTGAGGATGATTAAGACTATGTCTCACAAACTTTGACTATGTTCTGAGGAGGAACCAATTCATGAAGAATGATGTCATACTTGGTAGGGGTTCATGAAAAAGAGGAAAGTGTTCACTAAGACAGGTTGATGCATTATGAGGATGGAACAGATGCAGTTGTTATCTGTCAGAAGCAAGTTAGCAGTACCTAACAAGAAGAGCAACAGTTGGGTTCCACAGCTTTGGTCCTTAGCTATTGCACGATGCTGACATGCAAAACAAGCAAAATCAAACTTTTTTTTTTAAGTGAGAAAAAGAATCCAACAAGAGGTAAATATTATCCACAGGTTTTTTGTTGTTTGGCTCTCTTCATCAGCTCATCCACAAAGTAGGAATGTATAGTGCATCCTACATGTCAGGCATTATTTTAGCTACTTGGAATAAATTAATGTACCAACTCCCTGAGGGAAGGTAGATATTGCAGACCCATCCTTGTGGCTTTGGTTAAATTACTTAATTACTCAAGTTGTTTGTTGCTTTATTGCTTTGATGTTTGTCGTTGTGTACCCTGGAATTGGAATGACCCATAGCAGACTCTCCAGTGTGTTTTCAGACTCAGTAAATCGCACAAAAAGAGATGGCCCTGTAGTGAGGGGAATACTATTCTATACTTAAAAGAAAGGGACTGGCCAAGTTTCTCTTTGTGGTTCTCTTTAGTTCCACAATCCTAACATTTGGTTGTGTACAACTTATTCCCTGCACAAAGAAACAGTGATGTATGGCCTCCTCCTTCATTACTGTGTGGCTTTGACTGAAGGCATTGGAGAAGGCTCCAACTTTATCCATTTTGCTGAGACTTTGAGTAACAGTCAGAATTCAAATTCAGCAGCCTTATAGCTTCTTGGTTCTGTCAACAAGCAAAGAGAACTGTCTATTGTTTGTTTCTAGCCATAAAAAAAAGAAGTGAGCTAGTTCTTTAAAGGGAAAAATTAGTTATTAAAATGTTTATCTATGTCACTTAATATTGAGATTAGCTGGAATGGAATAGAACAAGGAAAACCTATGATCACAGCTGGTTTAAGTTTGAACTTGAAATAGGAAGTGATGCCTGGTATCCCAGAAAACTCTGCACCAAAAAAGCTGCCATGCTGATCCCCCTTTTACTGCTAATGAGGAAATTGCCAGTCTTGCCATCTGGCCTGGCATAAATGAAGCAGGTTTAGAGATATAAATGGAAATCTTGCTATCATTAAAAAAAAAAAGAAAAAGTGAAGCATCAAGCATTCCTTTCTCTACCATTTTAGGTTATCAAGGTGGATGTTTTAATCTAAAGAAGTTACTCAATTGGGTCACAGATTCCTGCTTAAAACAGTCTGGAACTGAGACCAGCAGCTTCCATTCCCTGAAGCCAGCATAGCCCAGGCTTACTGGAGGGCTGAGGGAGACCCCCTAAGTGGCAGGAATAAAATCAATGTATAACACTTGCCCAGAACCATAAAACCAAAAGTCAGAGTGTCTGCATGCACATCTGAGAAGCTATCTTGTCTGGAAAATTGCATCCTAACTGTTTCTGGCCTAAACTTTAACTTGTTATTTCCATATCAAGAGAAGTTAACACAATGACTCCGACAATGGGTTCCAGCAAATCAGAGACTGTCCCGCATGAGTTGGTAGAATGCAAAAAAACAGCTTCCCTCACTGGCTGCACTGTTTCTACACTTTGTGTCAGAAACAGGGCTTATCTCAGTGGAAATAGATTCATGTTTGTGAGAATAAAAAGCTGGATATTGAGAAGGTTAGCCAAACTGATTATTGCTGCAACTGAAGGGAGAAATGTCAGAAAAGTCAGTTCCAGAGTGGCCTGAAACAAGAGACCCAAAATCATATACATCTGAATAGGAGATTATTAAGGATAGAAGAGTGAAGATGAGACTAGATGACAGTCATGTTTTAAGGTCTGCATATTTATCTGCATTTGCTCAAGAACAAATGTGAAGTTGATATCAAAAACAGAACCCATGAAGAACACAAAAGGTCATTACAAAGACAAGAAAGACAGAAAAGGCCAAAATAAATACCAGAAGAGACTCTGATATTTGCACTGGAATGAAAAGAAGCCAAAACAAGAGGGAGAAATGCTTGAACTAAAGGAGCTGAACAGAAGATTTCAAAAGGCAGCTTGAGAAGACTAAACAAAGTGCTATAGGGAAATATGCAAGGAATTGGAGTTAGGAAAACAAGAGGGAAGAACACGTTCAGCATATCTCAAGCTGAAAGATCTGGAGGACAATTTCAAGCCTCAAGCTGCGATCTTGAAGAATTCTATAGGCAAAATATTGAATGATCCAGGAAGCATCAAAAGAAGATGGAAGCAATATACCATACTCACTATACCAAAAATAATCTGTCAATATTGAAACATCTCAGGAAACAGCGTTGAACAGTTGTACTGGAAGAATAAGTTAAAGTTTCACTGAAGGCATTGTCAAAAAGTAATTCTGAAGATTTGATGGGATGCCAGCTAAGGCACTTCAACAAACAGATGCAGTCCTGGGCGTGTTTAGCAGTTCCTGCCAAGACCTAGCTGACTAACTGACTGGAAGAGACCCATATTTGTTCCCATTTTAAAAAATTGATGCAATAAATGGTGGAAGTTATTGAAAATATCATGAATACCTCATGCAAGTGAAATCTTGTTGAAGATTACTTAAAAAATAACCATCTGGAACGGTGTATTGACAGGGAACATCAAGAAGTTCAAGTTAGATTCAGAAAAGGCTGAAGTAGCAAAAATCAGATGTTGCTGATGTCAGATAGATCTCGGATGAAAGCAAAAAGTATCAGAAAGATGTTTATTTGTATTTATTGGATGTGCAAGGCCATTTGACTGTGTGAACCAGAGCAAATTATAGCTAACATTGAAAAGAATGGGAAGCACAGAATACTTAACTTTGCTCATGCAAAACCTGTACACAGATCAAGACACAGTAATTTGAACAGAATAATACAGAGTGAAGAGATTTACAATTGAAGTACGAAGTTTCTCCTTGGGTGCACAGAAGCAGGAAAGCCAGAGCCCAGAAGAGCTTCTTTCCAGGAATGGAAGTTAAAGGGAGCCTGCAACTAAGCAACCTAGTAAGGTTACTCAGGGTGAGTACCTGGGTCCACTGTGAACTGGAAGTGGGGAGAAGCAGCAATGAATGTCTAGCTGTGCTTAGACATTGTCCATTGGCACCAATTAACAGAGTACACACAGATGACCTGTCAACTAGTGAAAATTATTGCAATTTGATGGCTTACTCTGGGCTAGATTTTGATTTTGGATGAAAATGCTCAAACAGAAGATTCTGTAGAGAAAAATAACATGCTTATCTCCTCAGTACTGGTTTGGTGCTGTTGTTATGGTTGGGTAATATCGAGCTGACTATATAGCAACCCTTTAAACAACAGATCAGAACCTTGCCCTGTGGTGTGCCAACCTCACAATTTCTGCCATGTTTGAGCCCATTGTTACAGTAACTATGTCCATCCAACTAGCCCTTTGAGGGTTGTCCTCTCTTTTGATGACCCTCTAAGAGACATCACAGCATGATGTCTTCTTCCCAACGGCAACTCCTCCTGAACACACCAAAATACGTGAGAGGAAGCTCCACCAGCTTTGCCCCTAAGGAGAAGCCTGGTTGTATTTCCTCCAAGACTCTTCTTCTACTTTTGACAGTGCACGGTGTATTCAACACTCTTCTCCTGCACCACAATTTAAATACATCAATTCTTCTTGGGTCTTCCTCAGTCTTGCCCAACTTTCAGATGCAGAAGAAGTAAATGAAAAGACCATTTATTGGATTGGGCAAACTTTAGTCTTTAAGCTAGCATCTTCGCTCTAGCACTTTGGAGAGGTCCTTGACAGCCGACTTTCCCAATGTAACACATTTTTTAATTTCTTGACTATTGCTGTCATGGGTGTTGATTATCTATCCAAGTAAAATTAAGTTTTTGACAATCATTGTTTTCTTGATATTGAGATATAATCCATTATAAAGTCATTGAACTGCTCCAGTAGGTGCTTCAAATCTTCACTTTCTGCAAGCAAGATTGTGTCATCTGCACAATTCTTTTTAATATAGTCTCGCTTCTGAAATTAGTTGGTAGAATTCAGATTGAATAAGTATGTAGAAAAGATACAGCCCTGACACACTGGTTTGGATCAACTCCACTCAACTCATTCTCCTCCAGTTGGAAGCGACTCACAGCTGACACAACAGTCAGTTTTCAGAGGCTCTAAGTCACACAGGGGGAGAATCCTTGTGCTTCTCCTCCAGAGCATCTGGTGGATTCAAACCACTTGCCTTTTGGGATTGGCATTGTAATTCCCTATCTGCTAGGCTACCGGAGCTCCCTTCTGGTTTGATAGAGATGAGCAAATAACAAAGATAAAAGAAAGAAGTAGCTGGCTTACTCACTTTCTTGAGTAGTTATTAGAAGATTATTAGGGAAAACTAAGTTATCAAGTATTAATTCTAATGTCTAGAAAAGACAGTGATACAGAAGCAAAGAAAATCCCAATGGCTAGAAAAGACCTGTGATGCAGAAACAAAGTACTTTCCCTTAAACAAACTCCTTCTGTGACAAGTTTTGTTTCTCGTTCTCTCATTCTTGCTGGTGAGAAAAATCCTTCAAATTGCAGGGTTTTCCCACATCACACAATACAACACACAGTAGTACCACTGTAACAAAGAACTGTGAAGTAACTCGAGTGCTCTGTGCTTATTCTTTAGCTAAAACATTATTTCTTGCAAGAAAACAGAACAAAATTACACATATCTACCTATGCTTGCAAACAGTGTTTTGTATTTACCTATATATCAGGCATACGATCATATTCACCACCTATAGAACAGAATTTGTTTTTAAGACATAAAGGGATAAAATCTCAACTATAACTCATCAGGGGTAGTGAAGACAGCAAGTGATAAATTACTCCAGTGAGTCATTACTCCAGGAGGTCTCTTGTAAACATTAACCAGCGAAAGGAGGAAAGATTGGTCACTTGGAAACACACATTAATGACTTAGGATAAAATATAAATCATTTCAAAGTACTATGTTTTAGCTAGGCATTGAGGAAAAGAGAGTGAGAGAGGGAGAGGTAAAAACAAGTTAGCAACCAAATCAAAGCTGAGTTCTAATCACAACCCTGGGAGTGTTCCAACTGCCAATGTCAAACAAGGTGGCTCAGGTAATAAGATTGCGTGATATATGACTCGACACTTCCCAACAAGTTTGATTTAACCTCCTTTGAGGAATATTTGGGACCATAATCAGATAAACTCTAAATTGAAATTTCTTTGCAAAGCAATAAAATAAAAAGTCTCAAGTGTCTATACTGCAATTACTTTCTCCCAAGATTTAGAATGGAAAGTGAGTTTTGAAGCTTCAGAAAGTGACTAGTTGAGAAATAATGATATTATAGTGCTGCTCATTTTGAAATATGGTTCATTTAGGTTCCTTAATGAAGCACCCTAGACATTAAGTTGAGGTACGGAAAATTCTCTCATAATGACAAGTTATAAGATGATCAATGTATCCATTTTAGTTTTGTGAAAGGAGAAAAGAAATTATAACAATATTAAAGATCACAATATCCTACAGCTGAGTCTATCATAAGGCAGAGTTTATGTCATTCCATGACTTCTTTCCAAGGTTAAGAGGATATAAGCATCCCTTAATTTTCCATTTTATTCAAAAGGTTATAAATGCTAGACTTTGCAATTAAATCACTGAGGGGCAACCTTAGACTTAAGATCATTTTCAGGGACTAAAAACTTCACTTTCTGAAAAGAATTATTTTCTTTAAATATGAACCAAAATCCATTTTCAAAGACTTTAAATCTAAAACAAGAGATAATTAAAATAAAATGACAGGTAACTCGACTATCTTTGTATAAATTATTTCTTTTTCTTTTTTTTAAGAAGAAAGGAAATTGAGGCAGGATAAAAGCTCTGAAGAACCGAAAGGGATGGCTACAAGAGGAAAGAATACCTGAGGGCCAGCATTCATTACCCTGGATTTTAGTGCTGCTGTTAGTCGCCCTGGAGTCCGCTCTGATTTCCAGTGTAATTAAACAAAGCTGCGCCTGCCTCCATACCATCCTCCTATCAGCTCATGTAGCAAGTGAGTCCACCGCTGGACTTATGACCATGATTTTTTTCGAGCAAATCATAGCCATAAAGTAGTGTCTTGTCTTTGCTAAAACTTTAAAGAAATATTTTGCAGTAAATTTTCCCAGAGAGGATTTTAATTCTTGACTCTAAGCACTGACTTTTATACAAGTACAATGAAACTATTTACAGCATCAATTTCTTCATTTCTTGTGATATGTATTAGTCTGATTATGAAGATTTTTGCTTTCTTCACTTAGAGAAGGGCTTTAAAGGCTATAGTCTTTGGCATCATTCACCAGTACATGTTACAAGGTGTCTCAATTTCTGGCAAGCAAGGTTCGTCATGGGCACATTGACGGTTTATTAAAATTTCTCCTCTAATCTTGATGCTAATTTCTTCTTTAAATAGTACAGATTGTAGGATTATTTATTTAGTATACAGATTGAATAAGTAAAGTGAAATAAAGTAAGCCTGCTGCTCACGTATTTTAGAATGTTGTTGTTAGGTGACATCAAGTTGAGTATGACTCACAGTGACCCGGTGAACAACAGATCTGAACCCTGTCTGGCTCTGCACTATTTTAACAATCCCTGCTGTGCTTACGACCATTGGCACAGCCACTGCATTGATCCATCTCACTGAGGTTCTTCCTCCTCTGTCTCTGACCCTCCACCTTTCCAAATATGATGTTTCTCTTTCCAATGATAGACACTTACTGACAACATTGCCAAAAATGAGACAAGGGTTAGTATCTGCCTGAAAGTGACCCTACATGCCAGAGTAAATTTGAGTTTTCAATGCTGTGACATTTTGAAGCAGAGCATCAGATATCATCTTCTGTGGATTCAAACCACGAACCTTTTAGTCAGCAGCTAAACATTGCATCATCAGGTTTTCATATAATCTATGAACCCAAATCAAACCTAGTACCAATGAGTTGACTGCAATACATATGAGAGCAATCTTCTAGAAAGGAGATAGTAGAACCACAGGACAAGGTTCAGATCTGTGGTCCATAGTCTCGCGAAGGACCTAACAACATTGTTAGAACCTAACAATAACAACACAGAGTGTTATCTTTGTGGAAGCAGCCGACTGTCACATCCTTCTTTTGCAGGGTGCCTAGTGGCTTCAAATACATACCTTTACATTAGTAGTTGTCATTGTTAGATGCCATCGAGTCAAGTATGACCCATAGTGGAGCTATGAACAACAGATCTGGACACTGTTCTATCTGGTGCCATCTTCACACTTCCTGATACACTAGAGCTCACTGCAAGTCACTGTGTCAACCCACGTTACATCAGTAGCCAAGTGCTTTAATCACCACATCACCAGAATTCCTCCTCTTCATAACATATTCTAAGTAAAAACAATGCTGCTGAGTAAAATCTAGCTCAGGGCAACCCTCCACTATAAGCCTTTACAGGAAGAGATTGCTCACCCTTCTCTAGTGCACTAACTGGTTGATTGGCGTGACCACACTTCTGGTCAGCAGAACAAAACACTGTGCACTTTGCCATCACCACTACTGGAACAGCATAGTAAGTGGTGATTATGTGCCAATGAGTCAGAACTGACTCATAGCTGACTCTTCATCAGCTTTTCAGAAGCAGTAAATTACATGGAAGGAAATTGCCTATCTTTCTTCCTCAGAAATTCTGATTCCTTACCACTAAGCCACCAGAGCTCATGAAATAATGTTATGCACAACTGATTTTTGTTTTAGCAAGGCTGATTTTTTCCCCCTGCCTGATTCACCAAAACCAGATTTTCTGCCATTTTATTATATTTATTAAAGACACAATACTCAGAGCTCTGGTGGCCTAGTGGCAAAAAAGCTGCACTGAAGTACCAGAGGTACGTGGTTCAAATCTACCAGATGCTCTGCTGGAGAAGGAGAAACAATCTTCTTCTGTACCAGTCAGATCCGATTTGACGGTACACACATACAAATAATAAAATTTAAGGGGAAAAAAAGACACAATATTGAGAACCATCTTAAGACCTTAGTAATTATCAACACATTTATTTTTAAAAGTCCTCAAATTTCTAGCAAATTAGAGACTTGATGATATGTAGGGTCAGTTATGAGTCAGTCCTGATTTGACAGCAATGATGATAGAACATAAGCATTGAATCATACTGCAACTGAACATCTGAAGTTCATTTGCATGTGTGTGTGTGTGTGTGTGTGTGTGTGTGTGTGTGTGTGTGTGTGTGTAACTTCTGTACACTCCCAATAATCCTTGTTCTCAGATATTTTAATAGGCTTACAACTAATTGCTATGAATGACTTGGTAGAAAATTATTATAATGCAGTTAATAGATCTGTTATAATATCCATAAAGGCTGCCTAGAATTGTCATAAAAGGCAATGGCATCAGGGTTGGGAGGAGACTGAGAAAGATGGGATAAATTATGCATACTGCATTGAAATAGATGAGAGAGAGAACTGTTTAAAAGTATATATGATTAGATATTATTGTCATGGCAGGAGTCCAGAACGAAAGCTGCATAGTGAAGTGGACTTGGTGGGGGAGGGATTGTATAATAATGAAATAATTTCTTTTTTACTTTTCAAAGAGAAGAATGAACTGGAGGGGAGGGGTGAGCAGGGAAAAAAGTGAAAAAATGAACTAATGGAGATCAGAAAATCTCTGTAAATTTTCATCAAAATTAATAATAATTTTTTTAAAAGGCAATGGCATAGACTATCCATAACTAAAATTGGGAAGCCTCCCAAAACAAATGGAGCATCTCCCCAAGATTACAAAGCTTAGTTTCAAATTTAGGTATTTATATTTTTCATTTAAGGCTGTGGAAATAGTTATGTCGGCATATATATTACGGCAATGTAAAGCCTGATTGTGTGGCCTACTGCTGAGAATTAACTACTTGATAAATGAAGACTGTGTTAATTGTATTTAACTTGTTTCCCTTTGCTGTTTAAACATCTGGCTAGATTATTTGCACCTAAAAAAAAATCCCCCTAAACAACACACAGTTCTTAACAGAGCCCAGTATTTTTAAATGCCAATTTGATTAAAACTCCAAATTCAAGGCAGGTAAGAATTCTTTTGAAAGACCATAATTCTATTTTCTTTCACGTATAATAATCTTCTATTCTTGCCTTTTAGAAAATTGACACTATTTACATTTTAAACGTTAGATGAGTACCTGAATAATCCACCATGTAATTTAAAATCATACATTTTAAAAAGGTTGCTAATTTGAGAACAGAGAAAGTATTAGGCGGCTAAATGAATTAAAGTATGGTTCTCTTTTTAAAAAAGCTTAATACTTCAGCCGTAATACTGTATCTTCAAAAGTTTCTCCTTCTCTCAAGGTGATAGGCTACATTTAAAATAAAAATGTTGTGTGGATTTACTAAGAACACAGGGGTGGTGCCCTTGCTCAATATGGATCAGAATCCTAGGCACACACCGTCTGTGAGGGGACCCCGATTTAGAGCATTAGATATTGAGCCATGTCCTTGGGTAGAGAACAGATCTGAAATGCTGCCTTGGTTTTTCCCTTTAGAAGGCCAAATTTTTGTTTTTAAATTAGACTTTTAAATTTTTTATTTTATGACATGTAATAATTAGACAAATTCAACAATAAGGAAAGATCTCTGCATCTCTGATCTTTGAATGTAATAAAGAATAATCCAAACAAGAACAATGTAATTCAATAATTAGTATATTTGATTCCCCCCCCAGCTTTATTGGAATTAATAATGTGCTTATCACTATGCCAGACATTCTTTTAAATGTTTTACTTATATTAGCTAGCTTAATCCTCAGTCCTGGGTACAATTATTATTGTAACTTTATAAATAAGAAAAAAGAGCCTTGCCCAAGCTCTTAGCTCTGGTGGTCTGATGTTAAGGAGCTACTCTGCAAACTGAAAGGCAGGTGGTTTGAATCCATCAGCTACCCTGCAGGAGAAAGAGGGGCAATCTCCTCCTGTGTGATATATTGTTGTTGTTGTTATTATGTGCTGTCGAGTTGCCTGCAACTCATAGTGACCCTATGTATAAGAGCCCTAAACGCTGCTATATCCTGTGCCAATCGTATCTTCTCCGACACGCCTACCCCCATGACCCCAGTCACTAAATCAATCCATCTTATCAAGGGTCTTCCTTCTCCTGCACTGTCCCTCCACCCTCCCAAGCCCAAGGTCCCTCTCCAGGGACTGATCCTGCCTTGCAACATGTTGAAAGTACGTCAGATGATGCTTCAGAAGCTTTCCCTCCAAGGAGAACCTGGTCTCATCCTCTCCAGGACGACCTTGTTTGTTCTCCTAGCAGCCCATGGTATATTCAGTACTCCACCATCACAGCTCAAGGGCATTAATTCTCCTTCTATCATCCCTAGTCATTGTCCAGCTGTCTGACGCAGAGCAAGTGATTGCAAAGATCATGGCCTGGATTAGCCAACAGGCCAACATCGTCACTCTTCAGTACTTTGGAGAGGTTTCGGACAGTAGACTTTCCCAATGCAATTTGTCTTTTTATTTCCTGGCTGCTGGTACAAAGAGTGTTAATTGTAGAGTCAAGTAAACAAAAGCTGTCAACAATATCAATCTCTTCATCAATCTATCATGATGCTGCTAATCAGCCTAGTGGTGAGAATCTGTGTTTTCTTAATGTTGAGCTTCAATTCATATGGAAAACTGAGGTCCTCAACCCTCTGCAGCAAGCACTTCAGGTCCTCCTCAGTTTCAACGAGCATCATTGTGTCATCTGCATAACACAGTTTATTGATGAGTCTACCTCCAATCCTGGTGCCACATATCTCCTTGTAAAGCCCAGCCTCCCAGATAACCTGCAGAGCATATTCACAGGTATGGAGATAAGATACATCCCTGGTGTACAACCTTCCAAATTTTGAACCATGCAGTGTCTACTTGTTCTGTTATGCCAACTGCTTCCTGGTCCAAGCATTGTCTTCACAAAAGTATAATCAAGTTTTCTGGGATTCCCATTCTTCTCAGAGTCAGCCTCAGTTTGTAGTGATCCACACAGTCAAATGCCTTTGCATAGTCCATGAAACACAGATAGACATTCCTCTGGTATTCTCTGCTTTCAGCCAAGATCCATCTAACATTAGCTACACTATCCCAAGTACCACAGCCTCTTCTAAACCCAGCCTGCACTTCTGGCAGTTCTCTGTTGATGTGCTGTTCCAGTCATTTTTGGATAATCTTTAGCAAAATCTTTCTTGCATGTGATATCAATGATATTGTTTGATAATTTCCACACTCTGTTGGATCACCTTTCTTTGGAACGGGAACAGATACAGATCTCTTCCAGTCAGTTGGCCAAGTGGTTGTTCTCCAGATTTCTTGGCACAATTTGGTGAGCACATCCAGGGCAGCATATGTTTGTTGAAATATGTAAATTGGTATGCTATCAACTCCTGGGTCCTTGTTTCATAGCACCTTGAACTTCTTCCTTCAACTCCTCTTGATATAATGATTGTATACTCTTTCTGTCTTCTTTTAATGCTTCTTGGATCATTTAATATTGTGCTCAAAGCATTGTTAAGTACAGCAACTCGAGGCTTGAATTTGTTTTACAGTTTCTTCAACTTAAGAAAAGCTGAATTAATTCGGCCCCTTTGATTTTGTGACTCCAGCTCTTTGCACATTTTATTGTAATACTTTATTTTGTCTTCCTGCACTGCCCTTTGGAATCTTCTTTTTAAGTCCTTAATATCTCAATTTCTTCCCTTTGCTTTGGCTTCTTGGAACTCTAGTGCAATATTCAGAGTTTCTTCTGACATACATCTTGGTCTTTTCTTCCTCCTCTGTCTTCGCAATGACCTTTGCATTCTTCCTAGATAAATTCTTGATATCCTCTAACAGCTCATCTGGTCTTTGCTAAATCGTGTTCAAGGCCTCGAACCTGTTCCTGAGATGATTTTTAAATTCAGGCAGGATATAATCAAGGTCAAATTTTGGTTCTCGTGGATTTACTTTTCCTTAGCTTCAACTTGAACTTGCATATGAGTAGTTGATGGTCTGTTCCATAATCAGCACCTGGCCTAGTTTCCACAGTGGATATTGAGCTTCTCCAGTGATTCTTTCCACAGATGTAATCAATCTGATTCCTATGCATACCATCAGATGAAATAGATGTGTATAGCCTGCATTTATATGTCCTATAAAATGTATATGCAATGAATATGTCATTGATTGTGTAAAATTCTATCATTCTATATCCAGCTTCATTTATGTCATCAAGTCCATGTTTTTCAACTACTGATCCTTCTTCTCTTTTCCCAACTTTTGTATTCCAGATACTCATTACTATGAATGTATCTTGATTGCATGTTCGATCAATCCCTGACTGCAAATCTGGTAGAAATCTTCTATTTCCTCCTTTTGGGCTCTGATTGTTGGTGAATATATTTGAATGATGGTGGTATTCATTGGCTGGACTTCCTTGTATGTGTATGTATATTTACCCTGTCATTCACAACATTGTATTTCAATATGGATCTAGAAATGACTTTCTTAACTATGAAAGCAACCCCATTTTTCCTCACCTTTTTATCTCCAACAAAGTAGATCATAACCTCAGAAAATCCACTGAAGAGTCAGCTACGTATGAGTCATAACTGACTGATAGCACATGGATGAATAACACCCAGTTTGAATGAAATTGGAACCTGACAAGTACCACATTACATGTAATCTATAAAAATCTGAAGACAAGAATTTCAGGAAATGGGTCTAAGAGCAATGTAATTCCACAAATAGGCTCTTTAAAAGTTTTAACAGGTGCTTCAAAATTATTGCTTATTTACATGACTCTCCTGGTAGATAGATGAATAGTCACTATTGAGTCAATTCTGATGCATGTTGACCTTAGAGACAAGAGAGAGAAATGTTTCCAGCCCTGTATCCCTGTATCATCCTCATGACAGACAGCAAGTTCAAGTTTAACCTTATGTTGTTTCAAACGATTTCACCTAGGCTTTGCTGTGCACTTATTAATGCTCTACTTCACGAAACATATTGTCTTCACCCTTATTGATGGTATGCCCCCAAAAAGTGAGTCAGGCAATGTTCTATTATGATCTATATCCAAGTAGAGAATTAAATATGATTAATCATGTAATCTGGAAGCTTCATTTTGGTCTATTCTTAAATTACAAATCAAGCTAATTACATTATGTAGCACATTTTAACAATCACAAAAAAATGATAAAAATAATAAAAACAAAATCAGCCTACATTTGCATAGTTTTAACAATAAACAAATCTGTTTGCAGTGAATTCTTTAAAGTGTTACAGAGGAAGGATGCCAATTTAAAGACTAAGGTGTGTACAAGTTTAAAACCATACTATTTTAAATTTATTTATATGCCTATAAGAAATGTGGGGTCAAGATTGGTGGAAGATCTATCTGCATTATGCAGATGACACAACCCTGCTTGCTGAAACTGAGGAGGACCTGAAGCGCTTGCTGCAGAGGGTCAAGGACTGCAGCCTCCAATATTGATTGAGGCTCAATGTCAAGAAGACAAAGATTCTCACCACTGGGCCAATTGGCAGCATCAGGATGGATGGTGAAGAGACTGAGATTGTTCATAGCTTTAGTTTGCTTGGCCCCACAGTTAACACTCTTGGCACCAGTAGCCAGGAAATTAAAAGGCACATTGCCATGGGAAAGTCTGCTGGTAGGGACCTCTCCAAAGTACTGAAGAGCAATGGTGTCTCTCTGGAGACTAAGGTGCATCTGATACAGGCCATGGTCTTTGCAATCACTTGTTATGCATCAGACAGTTGGATAATGACCAAGGAGGATAGAAGGAGAATTGATGCCTTTGAACTATGGTGCTGGAGAAGAGTATTGAGAGTAGCATGGACTGCTAAGAAAATAGATTCATCCTAGAGAGGGATAAACCGGGCTGCTCCTTGGAGGCAAGGATTCTGAGGCTTTGTCAGACACTCTTTGGACATGTTGTAAGGAGGGACCGGTCCTTGGAGGACATCATACTTGGGAGGGTGAAGGGACAGCGCAGGAGGGGAAGGCCCTCTATGAGGTGTATCGATTTCAGTGACTGGGGTAATCGGGATCGGAGTGTCAGGGACAGTGTGATTGGCACAGGACAGAGCAGAGTTTAGGGCTGTTGTACATAGGGTTGCTATGAGTTGCAAGTGACTCGACGGCACATGACAACAACATATGCATATAAAAGTGTTACAATGAATGCACAAGACCAAAGAAGAACTGGTATCTTTAAACTGTTATAATGGTGAAAAGTATTGAATATACTATGAACTGTTAAATGGGCAAACAAATCTGTCTTTGGAATAAGTGTAGCCTGAGTGTCCTTTAGACACAAGCATGGTAAGTCTATGTGACATATATTTTGGGCATATTATCTATCAGTAAGTACCAGTCTCTAGTAAAGGATACTAGGCTTTGAAATGGAGAGGTTTATAGAAAGAGAGGAAGACCCTCAATGACATGGTTTCTCATAGTAATTGCAACACCTGCATTAACTGCAGTTGTGGTTGTGAGGATGGGACAGGACGGGACAGAGGACCATTCTGTTGTACACAGGGCTGCTATGAGTCACAGCTGGCTTGACATCATCTCACTACCACATTGTTTTCCAAGCATTTAAATCTGCGATCACATTTTATTATAAGTAATGTTATAATAAGTAATGTTGCTTTCACATACGTTATCTTACTCTTAAGCAAAACAAAACAAAACCTCAACAAACATCCCTTTAAAGAGTGCTAGTCTTTTGCCATGGAAAAACTGTCATTCTGTATTTCCAGAATCTTTTAAAGTAGATAATAGGAAAAAGAAGATGTATATCTCTGCATTAATACATTTATTGGCAACTAGTTAATGCTGTAATTGTGCATGAATAAAATGCATTTTCTTTTCAGCATTCAAAGAATAATGATGAGTTTATCTCAACATTGTTGCTCACCTGAGAAATAAACTCATCAGTAGGTAAAGAGGAAACCACAGGTACAAATGGAAAATTACCAGGAGACCTCCCATTGCGAATAAGAGTAGAAGAAGGTTAACAGTGACAAATATCTTATTCACCGGGGAAAATGAAATAACAGATTATACTGTGTTTTCTTAGAAAATGAAGTTAAAGTCCCCAAGGCAACTTTATCTAGGTACATTTCAGTACAACACCAAATATAGGGTCCATGTTATATGAAACAGATGTGTCTCAGAAGTACTGTTTATAAAACTCTTTTAAATCCTTTAATGCTGCTCAAAATTTAAAGACATCCTACAAGAAATCCTTTTTCCAAAGTAAGTGATGCACTCTGTAATTGTTTTATTGTTGTCTACTTATTTATCTCATCAGAATTTCTTTACATAAAATGGGCCACAATATTTGAAGGCCAGGACATCTAAAATTTAGAAGAAGCAGATCTTGCTGTACTTAGAATCAGGAAAGGTGTGCATCAAGATTGTATTCTGTCTCCATTCCTATTCAACACTATACTGAGCAAACCATTCAAGAATCTGGACTTTATGAAGAAGCACATGGCATTGGGCTTTGAAGAAGACTCATTGACAACCTGTGTTATGCAGATGACACAACTTACATGGCACACTACAGAGGATCAAAGACTGCAGGCTTCAATATAGATTACATCTCTACACCAAGAAAACAAACATCCTCACCATTGAGCCAGTGGGCAACATCATGATAGGTAGAGAGAAAATGGAAATTGTCAGTGATTCCATCTTGCCTTGATCCACATCGATGGTACCAAAAGTCAGGAAATATATAATATTGGGAAAGTCAGCTGTCCAGGATCTATGCAAAGTCCTGAAGAGTAACGTCAGTCTAAGAACTAAGGTGTGACTGAATCAAGGCATAATCTTTCCAATCACCTACAATGCATCTGAGAATTGGGCAATGAATAAGAATGACAGGAGAAGGATCAATACCTTTGAGTTAAGGTGTTGGAGAAAAGTGCTAAATATCCTATGGGCTGTCAAAAGGAAAGAAGGAAGTTCTTTGGAAAGTTGGAGGGAAGGCACAAGAAAGGAAGGCCCTCAATGAGATGGATTGACAGAGTGACCACAGCAAAAGGCTTAAGTGTGTCAGAGATGATGCGGATGGTACAAAGTCGGACAGGGCTCAAGTCGGCTGATCACAGGGTCACTATGAGTCACACTCAATAGCACTGAACACCAACAGTCCTTGCTGTATATTCATGCTTTAGTCTATCTTTAACTTCAGACTAACACTAAGAAATACAGGAATACAGACTACAAACATATTATTCTTTCCTTGGAAAGGGTTTTAATTCTTTAATGTTTTAACTGATTCCTTCCATCTGTTAAAACACTGGTTCTCAGTATTTTCTCTTCTCTGTAGAAGCAGCTCTACTCTGTTCCATGGTCCAAGTCCAAGGCAACCATGTCAAATACATGAGTCAGTGGTCACAAGGCAGATGAAGCAGAATAGAGATGTCTATTTTCACATAAATGCATTGCTTTTCTTGGGACCACAACTACGAACACATGACTTCCTGAAAATGAGTCATTTGCATAGTGCTCACATACATAAGGATCTTTGCAAAGAAAAGAATGATGTTTCAGTCTGTGGCATTTCACAAATTAAGTTTCAATGCAAAGCAGAGTCAATGAAGTTCAGTTCATGAACAATCATCTGGCAGATAGACATTTCAGTGTCTTGGGTAAGCACAAAGCAAAAAAAAGACACAATAGAGGCAAGGGCATGGCCTTTAAGCACTTATAATAATTCTGCTAGTTCCAAATAAACACTCCCCATCTTTGAAAATGGCACTGTTAGACTTCAACTCCAGGGTGATATTTAACATTAGTGCCAACCTATGATTCTCTAGTTGGGCAGTTACTAAGTGGTCAATCCCTTGATGAAGTTTGACATAATCTAATCATTCACTTAATATGAACTGCTATGAGGAGCCAGTTGCTGAAAGGTCAATATTGTCTAGGAATATGGTCTTTTTCAAATATATAAGGAAGTATGGCAGAACTGGCTTGCTTTTTGTTCCTTCAGGATCCTGCTGTTGATTTGTCACCTCTTCAGTTCTCTGGATTTAAACCAGAAGCCTGTTTTACTTTGAGTTTTTTTTTTCTCCCCCCTTTTTAAATTAATTTTAATGAAAAATTACAGAGACTTTGAATTTCCATTGATTCATTGTTGCACTTTTCTCCCTGCCCACCCCTCCCCTTCAGTACACTTCTCTATGAAAAGTTCCCCCATTCATCTACAATCCCTCCCCCCAGATCCACTCCACTATGCAGCCTTCTGTTCTGGACTCCTGTCATGTCTTACTTTCTAATCTTGAATGGGTCAGTCTTTGCAGCAATGTGAGTCAGAAACCCAGGTGCTGGACCACCTGCCAGCCTGTACAACTTCCATTTTCCTCCTCTGTGTGTCTCTCTCTTTTACACACACACACACACACATAGATAGAGATAGGGGGAAGGAGAAGAGACAGAAGGAGGAATGGAATAAAAGGGAGAGAAAAAGCATCTTTGGCGGCCTAGTGGGTAAGATGATTGCATTTCTGTTCTAAAGGTCCATGGCTTAAATCCACCAACTGCTGTATGGGAAAAAGATGCGTGATCTCCAGTGCAATTCACAGCCTCAGAAAACTAGCTTGAAGGTCAGCTATGAGTCTGTTCCAACTTGGTGCAATGACTGTTTCTAAGAAATACACACACAGATGTTGCTTGTCTCAAGAACCCAGTCAACACCACCCAGGAATCCTCACTGATTCATCCTCTCATCCTCAACATGTTACTTCAGCAACTGTGAGCAGCCCAATTAAAAAAAGATATTCTGAATTCTCTATTTTCTCTGCTTCTAATGTTACAACTCTAACCCCAAACAACTCAGTTGTTATTTTGTTTTGTTTTGTTTTATGCAGAGGACGGTCTTTTTAAAATCATAAATGAGAACATGTTAATTACTCAAAAGCCTCTGATGACTGCCCATTACAATTATACTGAAATCAAATGACCTTTTATGACACACAGGCTCACCGAATCCTACAACCTCATCAGGTACACTTTCCCCTAAATTCTCCGTTTCTGTCACACTAGCTTTCTCAATGTTATTGAACAGAATTAACTCATCCTTAGATGAGCATCATCACATTTTCTATCCTCTCTTCTTTCAGTACATCCTTCAGGCCTTAACCTAAGTGGCTCTTTCTCAGCTCAAATGACAGGTTGGAGGAGCCTATCCAGGTCATCCTACCTAAAACAGCAGCAACTCATCCCCTATTTCTCTCCAACATCATAGGTTGGTGGTAGGGGCTATCAAGTCAAGTATGACTCATAGTGAGTGACCTGATGAACAGTCGATCTGAATCCTCTTCTATCCTGCACCCTTATCGTCATCTGTGACACTCTAACACCATTGCTGATGTCACCATGTCAGTCCATCTTGCTGGGAGTCTTCCTCTCCTTCTCTGACCTTCCATCCCTCCAAGCATGATGTCCCTTTTCAAAGGCATCTCACTACATGCCCAAACTATGAAAGATTCTGTCAAGAAGCTGCATTGTAATTCCATCCCATTGTAATTTGAACATAGTTCAAATCCACCAGCTGCTTCACAGGAGAAGAATGGGCAATCTCCTCCCATGCAGTTTGCTGCCTCTTAAAATGTATTGGAGGCTCTGCCTTGGTTCAGACTTGGCAGAATACAAGACCGAAAACAAGATAGGTAGTGTTCATAAAGTAGTTGTAGTGTAGAATCATTCTCTGCTGTTGGGTAGTCTGAACACAAACTAAATTTTTTTTTAAATGGAAGTATATTGTCATTAGTGGAAATAAAAAGCATGAAGGAATTCAAGAATGCCTTACTCTGCAAAATGCTATGAGAAATGGCTAGAGAATGGGAGTCTGGAGAGTTTAGTCCTTCTAGACCACAAGAGAAATTTGAGTCCAGGCAACGATGATAGTTTATAAAATGGCTGCCTTCTCGAGACAGAAAGGCACTTGCTGGGACATCTCCAAATTACACTGGTCTTTGTAAGTTCCCGTATGCTAATCCAGGGCTCCCACTCGCATTTTCTCTCCTTGGGACCAATTGTGTTGAAGAATTCAGACCTCAGATTTTTACAAAGATATTATGGTGCACATACCACAAGCCACATATCAGCCCCAGTGGAATATGAGGCAACATATTGTAATTAAGCACATTTATATTTCATCAGCCAAAGATATGAATAATCATACCAAGTGTGATAAATAACAACTATAAATAGCCTCATATTAGTTCGGTTATGAAAATATTTTGGCTCTTACAACTTTTTTGGATTCTGATATCCAAATTTCAGAATTGCAGATGCAATGTTGCAAATCTTAAGTAATACAATGAGGAGAGAGGGAGCTCAATAAAGGAAATGGTTATTAACTTCCCTGAGGAAGACAGATGGGAATAGAGTGGCAGAGCGTGACAGGCAGTGGACAAAGGGAAAATCATGAGTGATGAGTTTGAGTTCTAGTCCCACTGAGCTCTAAAACTTCTAAAGTGCCTTGCTCTTTCTGGTGTATACAGTAGACAATGGAATTAAATTTATATATTTGAATTCATGCTACTTCATTAATTCTACCAAGTGCCATCTCCACATGAAATAAACCTAGGGATGGAAAATGGAGTTTCTGTTGAATCTAATTGTTGCCTATATTCGTTCCCTGCCTCCATCTTTCTGACAAAAAAGGGGTTAGACAAACTTGTTGTTGTTGTTGTTGTTGTCATTGTTGTTAGGTGCCTTTGAGTCAAGCACGACTCATAGTGACTCTAGGAACGAAAGACCTGAACACTGTTCTATCCTGTGCCATCCTCACACTTCCTGACACACAAGAGCCCATTGCAGCAGTCATCCCACGAATCCACCTGGTTGAGGACATTTCTCTTCTTTACCAACTCTCCACCCACCCCAGGATCATGTCCATCTCCCAGGAATAGCACCTCCTAGCAACATGTCCAAAGTGTGAGGTGAACCCTCATCATTCTTGTCTCCAAAGAGTACTTCGGCTGCACTATCTCCAAGACATTCTGTTCATTCTCTTGGCCATCCATGGGATGTTCAGTGCTCTTCTCCAACACCACAGCTCAAAGGCTTCAATTCTTTTTTGGCATCCTTGTTCATTGTCCAGATCTCAGATGCATAGCTTATAATCAGAAAGACCATGACTTGAATCAGACGGACCTTAGTCTTTTAACTGATATCACTACACCTCAATAATTTGGAAAGGTTCCTAACTGCAGTTTTCCCCCTATGAAATGTATCTCTTTATTTTCTGACTGCTCATACCAAAGGTATTAATTGTAGATCCAAGCAAGACAAAGCTGTTGACAGTTTCAATCTCCTCTTCATCCATCATGACACTGCCTATCCATGTCCAGTGGTAAGAACCTTTGTTTTCCTGACACTGAGATGCAATCCATACCAAAGGCTTCATTCCTTGATCTTCTGCAGAAAACGCTTTAAGTCCGTCCAACTTTCAAATATAATGGGTGCCAATTCAGAAACACTCTATCAAAAGATAGTGAAAGAGTCAGAAGATGAAATAACTGTTGTTAATTATCTCAATATCAGCTGTGAAAACTAGGACAGGAGCTGATTGTGGAACAAACCACCAACTACTCATATGCAAGTTCAAGCTGAAGCTGAGGAAAATTAAACAGAACCACGGGAACCAAAATATGACTTTGACTCTATCCCACCTGAATTTCAGAATCATCTCAGGAACAGTTTTGAGGCCTTAAACACTAATGAGAGAAGACCAGATGACCTGTGGGAGGATATCAAGGGTATCATCCAGGAAGAGTGCAAATGGTCATTACAAAGACAAAGGAGGAAGAAAAGACCAACATGGATGTCAGAAGAAACTCTGAATATTGAACTGGAGTGCAGAGAAGTCAAAGCAGAAGGAAGAATTCAATATACTAAAGAGTTGAACAGAAGATTTCAAAAGGCAGTGCAGGATGACAATGCAAAATATTACAATGAAATGTGCAAGGAGATGGAGTAAAAAAAGCAAAAGCATTACTTAAGCTCAAGGAACTGACGAACAAATTAAAAACTTGAGTTGTTATAATCAAGGATGCTTTTGGCAGAATATTAAATGATCCAGGAAGTATTCAAAGAAGATGGAAAGAACATCCTGAGGAATTGACAGACACAGAGAATTTAATGAAACAACAAATGAGCAGGAGCCTATGGTGATGAAGGAAGAACTTCAAGCTGCTTTGAAGGAAATAGCAAAAAAATAAGGTCCCAGGAATAGATGGTATACCAATTGACGTATTTCCGCTAACAGATGCTGCCCTGGATATGCTCAACAAGTTGTGCCAAGAAATCTGGAGAATAACCACTTGACCAACTGACTGGAAGAGATCTATATTTGTTCCCATTCCAAACAAGGGTGACCCAACAGAGTTTGGAAACTATAGAACAATATCATTGATTTCACATGCAAGCAAAATTTTGCTGAAGATTATTCAAAAATGACTGGAATAGCACATCAGCAGAGAACTGCCAGAAGTTCAGGCTACGTTTAGAAGGTGTAGTGGTACTAGGGATATTATAGCTAATGTTACATGGATCTTAGCTGAAAGCAGGGAGTACCAGAGGAATGTCTATCTATGTTTCATTGATTACGCAAGGGCATTTGACTGTGTGAATCATAATATTCGGTGGCTGTCTCTGAGAAAAATGGGAATCCCAGAACCCTTGATCGTGCTAATGTGAAACCTATACTTGTACCAGGAGGCAGCTGTCAGAACAGAGCACGGAAACACTGCATGGTTCAAAATTGGGAAGGGATGTGTCCTATCTCCATACCTTTTCAACCTGTATGCAGAACAGATTATCCTAGAGGCTGGGCACTATAAGGAAAAGTGTGGCATCAGGACTGGAGGTAGTGTCATCAACAATGATACAACCTTCATTGCTGAAACTGAGGAGGACCTGAAGCGCTTGCTGCAGAGAGTCAAGGACTTCAGTCTTCAATATGGATTGAGGCCCAATGTCAAGAAGACAAAGATTCTCACCACTGGGCCAATTGGAAGCATCAAGGTAGATGGTGAAGGGATTGAGATTGTTCACAACTTTAGTTTGCTTGGCTCCACAGTCAACACTCTTGGCACCAGCAACCAGGAAATTAAAAGATGTGTGTGATGGGAAAGTCTGCTGGTAGGGACCTCTTCAAAGTACAGAAGAACAATGGTGTCACTCTGGAGATTAAGGTGCACCTGATACTTGTCTGTCAATTTGTTGTACTGTGGTGACTTATGTATTGCTGTGATGCTGAAAGCTAGGTCACCCATACTACAAACACCAGAAGAGTCACCTACAGTGAACTGGTTTCAACAGAACTCTCAGACTAAAACAGACTAATAAGTAAGACTGGTCATCCACTTCTTTTTGAAAGGCCCTGTCTAGATGTTCAATAGATATTCACTACCTTCAACCCACAAATAAACATTCGTTTACCAATACCTATCTTGATGAGGCTGAGTAAAAAAGAAGACCCTCACTGAGCTGAATTGACACAGTAGTTGAAACAAAGGGTTTAAATATAACAATGACTGAGAGTATGGACCAGGACCAGGAAATAGTCTCTTGTGCCTAGGGCTACTGACTCAATGGTACATAATAACAATTTTGTTAACATTTCATACAGATAGATGGAAACAGATACAGATAAGGATCTGTAAATTCGAAAAGGTTACCTTATTGGAATTCTTTCAATATACCATTGATGACATTTTGGGTTTTTTGACATTTTTCGTTTTTTAAAAAAAGTTTTTATTGCTATTTAAATGAACATTACATATCATACTGTTTGAGGGGTTTTGGCCAGTCAATTACTTATGGATATTTTGTTATATAAAATTAATTACAATGTCTGATTATCCATTCATTCCACATTGTTATTCCTTTTACCCATTTCAAGAAAGTCCCTATTGTCTATTCATTAATTTTCCACTTCCCTCCCTCTCTCCCCATAATCATACTAGATTGATGCAGTTTAAATGCAAAAAAATACCTAATAACAATTTGGGCTCCACAAATTGATAATAAGTTAAAACTTTTTGCACTTGTATATAGTCCAACTTCCCACTAGCAGAAGTATATATAACAAGCGAAACTTAAAGGGCAGTAGGAAGTATGAACTCTTCCCTTAAAGTCATGTCTTAAGCCTGGAACAGCTTCCCTGTTTTATTTTGTCGTATATACTTTGGTTATTAAAAAAGTGTCAAAATAGTGTGATTTGTTTAAAGTAAATCCCTTAGTGAAAATGATTTAGTTTGTATATAAATAATTTAGATTTTACAGAGAAATGTTTCTTAAACCAATATGTAGTACTAACAATTTAAAATATGATCAAAATATACTTAAGTTTGGGCATATAATGTCCTATTATCATATTCAAGTACAGTAGCACCACAGAATCTTTTAAAGAAACACAGTTTTGGATTCATGAGAATGGCAGTTAACATAAAGTAATTGAATACTATACTTTTCTATTAGAATTTCAAAATCAAATTTATAAAGTATCTTCTATCCTACCACTAATATTTTCAATTTTTAAGTTATAAAACTTAAAATTCAACAGTTCAACTCTACTTAAATAACAGTGGGAACAATAGCAGATATATAATGGCATTTAATTTGGAAAGCTAACCAGCAACGGTGTCTCTCTGGAGACTCAGGTGCGCCTGATACAGGCCATGGTCTTTGCAATCACTTGTTATGCATCAGAGAGCTGGACAATGACTAGGGAGGACAGAAGGAGAATTGACGCCTTTGAGCTGTGGTTCTGGAGAAGAGTATTGAATGTACCATGGAGTGCCAAGAAAACAAACAGATTCATCCTAGAGAGGGTTAAATCAGGCTGCTCCTTGGAGGCAAGGATTCTGGGACTTCGCCTGACATACTTTGGACATGTTGCAAGGAGAGACAGGAGAGGGACATCATGCTGGGTAGAGTAAAGGGACAGCACAGGAAGGGAAGACCCTCTATGAGGTGGATTGATTCAGTGACTGGGGTAATCGGGATCGGTGTGTCAGAGGCAATGAGATTGGCACAGGATAGAGCAGGGTTTAGGGGTCGCTATGAGTCGCAAATGACTTGACGGCACATAACAACAACAACAACAACCAGACAAATAAGGGAGCTCTGGTGGCCTAGAGGCAAGAAGCTGCACTGCAATCCCAAAGGCAAGTGTATTGAGGCCACCAGCTGTTCTGTTCCAGGATGGGCAATCTCCTCCAGGGTGATTAACTGCCTCTGAAAATCCACTGGAGGGTTAGCTATGGATCAGTTCTGTCTCTACAGTACACAACAACAGCAAAAAGACAAATAATGCTACTAAAAATAGTCACTGGAAATATAACTGATGTATTTTACATTTTAAACTAGAAATACCAGAATAACCACCAAGAAAAATTAAGTGAAATGATATTGAACTGCATGAAATTTTAATATCAGTGTGAAACTTGAGCGAGTCTTTCCAGAGGAGCATGCTTACCACCGAAATGATTCTAGCAAAGTCCATATGTTTGTAATGTTCATTATCTTTAAACTCTAATTAAAATAAGCTTCCAACCTCAGTCCTTAGTAATAAGTGAAGCAAGGGAACAAATGTGGAGATGCTCAGATATATGTAAGTTGGAGACCTTTGGTGGGAAGAGGATATGTTTAATTGTTCATTATTAGATGGAGAGCAATAATGCCAGAAAATAACTGCGTATGGTGAAAAGTCCAACAGACAGCTGCATTACAAAATAATTGAGTACTCAGACAAATTGTCTATTTCCTATTAGATTTCAAAATCAGAATCTGAAATGTGTAGAAGAAAAACAACATGCAGTGGCTAGGAAAAAAATGAAAAGACAATTAGATTTTGCCATACGTGGGATAAAAAGCAACACTTAAGCTAATTATAGCCCTTCCCTTAAATGGGATTATCCCTAAGGCTAGTGAATAAAGAATCGGATTTTATTTCAGCAAACTTGCCTTCTCTGTTTTCCTTGAAATGAGATAGTTTGGTTATCCAGTTCCTTAGTATTAGAAGCTTAATTTTCAAAGCAGATTTTCCAAAATGATTCCAGATTTGAAGATTATTGATTTTCTTGATATTTTTCACATGGTTTTGAGCACTAAATAAACATTTCCAGGTCAAGTCATTCTTTGGTCATTTCTCTTCTATGTTTCTTTTAAAAAAATATCCAGCAATGTATTCAGACATTAAAAGATTAGAATACGGTTTAGTGAAAAGCTAACTAGCCAAGAACAGCAAACTGCTTTCCTTCTCATATCAACCAATGTGTACAGTGATTTATTTATATCATAATGAAGGGATATCTACCTTATCTAACTGGTAAAGAGCAAATTTTACCAAGAATTCACCACTTATATCTTTCGAGAGGAAATAAGATTGGGGGGAAAAAAAGTTCTTCAAACCTGATGGCTTTTTATTACTTTACTATTCTGTCAATAAAATGTCTATAAGAGTAATGAGGAATAAGGAATTTGCAAGCTTTATTTCTGAAGTAAAACAGTCATTCTGAAATGATAAAACTTCATGAAAAATTTGCAGTTACAGTGAGCTTTAAATTGACAAGTGGCTATGATTTGCTTAAAGTAATGCTCATTGTGGTATGCACAATTCTAGGAGCTTATACTTGTATACCACCTTAAGGATTATAACTTTATTAAAAATATATAATTTGATTCTCAAAATAATTTGATGAAGACCTGTTATTAACATTATTATGGAGAAGGGCAAAAGGAGTCTTGGAGCAACTGAGCAACTTGTCTGAAGACACAAAGCTTACAATTATAGCATTCACTAGTCAACACTGACTGAGTCTTTATATTTTAATACTTGTATAGTCAGTTATCCCACCTGAATTTAAAAACCATCCCAAAAAAGAGATTCTATAGATTGAACACTAACGACCAAAGACCAGAAGAATTGTGTGAAGACCTCACTCATGAAGAAAATAAAAAAGAACAAAATAGATGTCAGAAGAGACTATGAAAATTGCACAAAGATGTAGAGAGGCTAAGACCATGGGAAGAAAAGCTGACATAAAAAAGATAAACAGAAGATTTCAAAGGGCAGCTCAAAAAGACTAAGAGAAGTGTTACAATGAAATGTGCAAAGAGCTGGAGTTAGAAAATAAAAAGGGAAGAACTAGCTCAAAATTTCTCTAGCTGAAAGAACTAGAGAAACAAATTAAAGCCTCAAGTTGCAATACTTTCTATGGGTAAAATCGTGACTGAAGCAGGAAGCATCAAAAGATGACAGAAGAAATACAGAGTCACTGTAGGCCAACACTGAAACATTTCAGAAAGTAGCTTAGGATCAAGAACTCATGGTAATATAGGAAGAAGTTCAAGCTTCACTGAAGACATTGAAAAAAATAAGGTTCCATAAATAGAAAACCAAGAGATATGTTTCAACAAACCAATGTCACCTTGGAGGTGCACACTAGTCTATGCCAAGAAATTTGGAAGACAATTTCCTGGTCAAACAATTGGAAGAGATTCAGATGTGTTCTCATTCCCTAAAATGACCTAAAAATATATGAAAGTTATCACACAATATCATTAATATCTCTTGCAGGTAAAATACAATTTTTAAATTTAGTCTATGGCTATTAGTTTGTTTTATTTAAAATACTTTTCTTTTGGTTTGCTTACAGAGTTC
Organism: Elephantulus edwardii; assembly: GCF_000299155.1. Taxonomy (NCBI): domain Eukaryota; kingdom Metazoa; phylum Chordata; class Mammalia; order Macroscelidea; family Macroscelididae; genus Elephantulus; species Elephantulus edwardii. The sequence goes on along the minus strand of NW_006399900.1, from coordinate 4,837,560 downwards.
ATATACATTGTGTTTCACACAATTCTTCATTCACATTGTGTTTTATACAATATGTTTTATAAAATTAATCATCATTGTACTACGTTCATCATTGCCTTGTCTTTTCAGATCCCTGCTGGATCTTTCCCATTTCCTTTACTCTCTCTCACCACTCACCAAATTGTGCCTGTAACTTTCCCCCTACCCATCCTCACCTCAGTGCTCCCACCCCTTCCCTCCCTGGATCCTCATATATGTTTTACTAGTCATCTTTCTATTTTTACAATAATGGTCTTATGCAGTATTTGTCCTTACGAGACTGAGTTAATTCAGTTAACATAATGCTCTCTAGTCTTTCCAAAGTTACATAATATTTTTCAAAATTGTAGTTCTTGAGTACTGCATAGTATTCCATTGTGTGAATGCACCACAATTTATCAATGCATTCAGCTGTGGTTAGACATTTAGAGCATTTCCATGTTCTTGTGATGATGAATAATGCTGCTATGAACATTGATGTACAAATCTCCATTTGTATCTCAGGTCTAATTTCTTTGGGATATATTCCTAGTGTGGAATACATTGGAAACAGGAGTTTCTATGTTCAACTCTTTAAGGAAATGACAAATTGCTTTCTAGACTTGTTAAATTCCTGTGCTCACCAAAACCATTTTCCATTAGGGTGAAAAGAAAACCTACTGACTAGGAAAAAAGTATTTGGCAATATCACCTCATACATGGGTCTCATAAAAAAGTTTACAGAATACTACTTGGCCTTAAGAAGAAAAAGACTGATAATCCAATTACAAAACTGGCAAAAGACATGGAAAGATTTTTCACAGAGAAATATACTCAGATGGCCAATAGACTCATGAAGAATGGTCAAAATCACCAGCAATAAGAAAGATGAAAATCAAAACCACACTGAGATACCATCTCACCCTAGTAGCAGTGGCAAAGCTTAGCAGGGCGGCAAGCAATAAATGTTGAAGAGGATGTGAAGAGGTGAGAAATCTCATACACTGTTGGTGAGATTGTAAAATGGTTCAGGTAAAATAGTGGTATCACAGTTAATGTCAGGTAGATCTTTAGCAGAAAGATATTTATTTATTTTTATTTTATTGGCTATACAAAAGTGTTTGTGGCCTTTCAAAATTCATGTGGATTTAGAGGTGTGTTTTTTTGTGTGTTTTTTTTGTGTTGGTGTTAGAAGGCCCTGTGTCCTCTTTGGCTGCCTGGAAGCCTCTTGCTGGGAACCAATGAGAGGCTGATGCGTGTACCTGCGGCCTTTTATAATTCATTGCTTTTGTTATTGTTTTTGAAATGAACACTCCTAAGTGGTAGAGCTCTTTTCTGTCAATTCTCTGTATTGTGGTAACTTTGGATTGCTGTGATACCGAATATTGTGCCATTGGGCTGTCAAGTGTCATAACGATTACGCATGGTTGACAATATCTGGTTAGCTAACAAATTAAGACAGTCTTGGAAACAGGAGTGGCATCCGCTTTCTAAACATGCCTGTGGAAACTATATGAACTTAGAGAAAGAAGAATAGTTATAGAACAAGGTTATGGTCTTTTGTTTATGAGGTCAGTATTAGATGGCACTTAACAACAACAAAAATATATATTGCCAAACCCTTGTCTTCCATTTTGGATTTCCATTGGCTCGACTCTGTATGGTGGTGCTCTTATTTTGGTTGATGACCTGTGTGGATTGTTTCATTATTTAAGCCTCTTGTTTAGAGTCAACAAGACCTGCAGGAAGACACTTGAATTTAAGGCGAAGCCCTTGTCTCCAGTTTGGAAACTGGGTGAAGCGACTGGACTCTGTAAGACAGGCTCTCTTGTTTTGGTTGAGGGTCATTATGAAATGTTGGTATTTTGTTTTCTCTCTCTTTTTATTATTATTAAAACCTCTGCTTTAGAGTCAATAAGACTTCCTGGAGGGCCCTTGTATTTAATAAGTCGGGTCTGAGGGATTATCTTTTAATTCTTTGCTACTATATTTTGGAGGAACATTCTTCTAAATCATACAGCATTCTCTGTCAATTTGTGGTGCCATGGTAATCAGAGTTTGCTGTGAAGCTGAACCTTGTACCACTGGGGTCTCAAATGCCAAAATGGCTGCACATGGTGAACAGCATTTGGTGGAGCTCCCAGTGTTAAGACCGGTTGGGAAGCAGGAGTGGCATCCACTTCCTAAACCACATGCCTCTGGAAACTCTATGAAGTTGGAGAAAAGAGAGTTCTAGAAAGGCCTCAGGTCTTTTGTTCATGAAGTCACTGAGTTGTGCGTGACTTGACTGTAATCAACAACACAACAATACAAAGGCATTTGACTGTATGGATAATAGAAATTTATAGCTGACATTGAAAAGTTTGTAGTCCCAGAAAACGTAATTGTGTTCATGTAAAACCTATATTTATACCAATAAATTGTTGTCTGAAAAGAACAACAATAGTACACTGCATGCTGTAAAATTAGGAAAAATGTCTGTTAGGGTTGTACCATTCTTCTATTGGTATTCAAGCCATATGCTAAGTAAATAATTAGAGAAACTGGTCTGTAACAGGAATCATGTGGTATCTAGATTGGAGGAAGACTTCTCAACAGCCTGCATCTTGCTTACAGAAGGTGAATGAACTTGAACACTTGCTGCAGAAGGTTAAAGACTATATAGCCTTTAATATGGATTATATCTCAACACCAAGACAGAAAAGATCCTCACCTCTAGACCAATAGGCAACATCATGATAGATAGAGAAATGACTGAGTTTGTCAATGATTTCAACAAACTTGGGCTCACAATCAACAGCCATGATAAGAGCAGTAAAGATATAAAAATGTGTACTGTAGTCTCCAATATGGAATGATGCTCAATATCAAGAAAATAAAGATTCTCACCACTGGGCCAATTGGCAGCACCGTGATAGATGCAGAAGAGTTTGAGATTGTTCACAATTTCAGCTTGCTTTGTTCCACAATCAACACTCTTGACAGTAGCAGTCAGGAAATCAAAAGATGATTTAAATTACATAAATCTACTGTCAGGGACCTCTCCAGATTGCTGAAGACAGATGATAGGAGACTATCCGAGGCCATGGTCTTTGCAGTTATTTGTTACACATTAGAGAGTTGGACAATGACTAAGGATGACAGTCCTTAGTTTGAAAAAGAATCAATTCCTTTGAGTTGTGGTGCTGGAGAACAGAATTGAATATACTATGAACTGCCAAGAAAGCAAACCGGTTTGACCTGGAGAAAATGAACACAAGTATCTCATTGAAGACAAAAATTTTGAAGCTCTGTATCACATGCTTTAGTCATGTTGTCAGGAGAGACCATTCCTTGGAAAAGGACGCCATGCTTGGAAGGATAGAGAGACAATGCAGGAGAAGAAGAGCCTGGATCAGATGGATTGACAAAGTAACTTTAGTTAAGGGGCAGGTGTGTCAGAAAACAGTGAGATTGGCTCAGGATGGGACAGAATTTCAGAGCTATTGTGCAGAGGATCACTATGAGTTACAGGTGATTCAACAGTACACAATAACAACAACATTGCATTGGGAAAATCTGCTGTCAAGGACTTCTCTAAAGTGCGGAAGAGCAATGATATCTCTTTAATAACTGAGGTGTGCCTGAATCAAGACATGGTTTTTTCATTTACTCCCTATACATATGAAACTTAGACAACGAATAAGGACTACAGAAGAATCTATACTTTTGAATATTGGTGTTGGAATAGAATAATGGACATCCCATGGTCTGCAAAATATCAAATATGTCTTGGAGGAAGTGCAATGAAGTACTCCTCAGAGGTAAGAATGGTAAAATTCATCTTACATACTTTGGGCTTGGTTTCAGGGTGTACCAGTCCTTGGAATAAGATATTATTCATGTTTTGGAAAATAGAAGATCAGAGAAAGAGGGGAAGACTCTGAAAAGCTGGATTTACACACTGACTGTCACAATGGGCTTGAGTATACCAGAACAGTGAGGAAGGCAAGGACAAGGCAAAATTCAGATCTGTTGTTCATAAGGTTGCTAGGAGTCATAGTGGACTCAAGGTTACCTAACAACAACGTACTCAGCTGCCTCTGAAAATATAAGCATAGCAAACAAAAATGAACAGAATTCTAGAATTCCCTTGATATTTTGCATGCTTCCTTGGTGACACCAATAGTCCTAATCTATCATCTCTTAAATATCCAGTTTAATTTGACTTCCTCATGCAGGTAGAGTGTGGAATACCAGATACAAGAATTTCAAAGGATCATTAAGGATAGATGTGTATAGCCATAGTTTCTTGGAATACAAATTCACCAAAGATAACTCCAGAGCTCTTGGATTTTTTTTCCTTTTGTCATTGATTCATCAATCCTACTTCTCTAGTTCCTCTGCCCAAAGCCTTCGCCTTCTATTCATATCACTTTGAGCAAATGACCAGGGCTAAACATGGATTTAGTAGTCTAGTTTCAAGAAGTGTGGTTAATCGATAGCCTTCAGCTTTAATGTTGCCACAGTCTACCTCAATTTTTAAGTTGGGTCATGTTCTTTTTAAAAGACTCCTTGAGATAATAGTTAAAGGCAAAGACTTTGGTTTACATTTGGTCCAATGGTGCAACTTTTTTTCTTTTTTTAAATTTTATTTTATTTTTATTTGTTTGCATACAAAATTAGTTAACTTTGGGGATCATTTATGTACAATGTATTTCCAGCACAATCAGTCATATATATTATTTTTATAAAATTAAATCACCTTTGCTCTATGCCTCTACTACCATGTCTTATCAGGTCCCTATTGGATCTTTCCTAATTCCTTCACCTCTCTCTTTACCTACCAAACTCTATTATCCTAGTGACTTCCCCCCACCCCTTACTTCCCTAAACTCCCCTGCTCTTCCCTTTTTGGACTTTTTTATGCATCTTACTAGTTATCCTTCCATGTTTTTTTTTAATTTTATTATTTTGTGTGCTTGTACCACCAAATCGAATCTGACTGGTACAGGAGGATATTGCCCCTCCTTTTCCAGCAGAGCATCTGGTGGATTTGAACTGTGTGCCTCTGGGATTGCAGTGCAGCTTTTTGCCACTAGGCCACTTATCCCTCTGTTTTTACAACAATGGTTTTATGTAGTATTTGACTTTATGAGACCGAGTTAGGTCACTCAGAATAATGTTCTCTAGGCTCATCTCTGTTATATTGTATTTTACAAAAATCACTTCTCCTGAGTGCTGTATAATATTCTATTATGTGAATGTACCATAATTTCTCACCCCATTCATTTGTTGATGGATATTTGAACTGTTTCAACTTTCTTGCAATTGTGAAAAATGCTGCTGTGAATATATGTGTACAAGTCTCTATTTGTGTCTCAGTTCTCTTTTCCTTGGGGTATATTCCCAGCAGTGAAATAACTGGGTCATATATTTCGGGGTTTTATCTTAACGCTGAAATATAAGCCATACTGAGACTGTAATTTGATTTTTCTCAAAAAGTGTTGTAAGTCTTCTTCACTTTCTGTGAGCACGTTTGTGTTTATGATTACAAAACAATCTGAATAATGCAGATTGTTGATTGTTACTGCTGCTGCTATTGTTGTTGTGTTCTCTCAGAAATGACCCATAGCTGACCCTCCAGAGGGTTTTCCAGAGGGTTTTGGTGGATTCTAAAGGCAAGCTTTTGAGATTGCAGTGCAGTTTCTTACAGCTAGGTCACCAGATTCTGATGTCATATTTTTCTCCATATAGTATTGTTATTATGTGCTGTCTAATTGGAACCGACTCATAGCTGACTCTTTAATAGATTTTCAGAGGCAATAAATTGCATGGAATATTTCCCATCTTTCTCCCACAGAGTAGCTGGTGAATTCAAAGTGTATGACTTAGGTCTGCAGCACAATTCTTTATCACTAGGCCATCAGAGCTCCCCTCATATGGTCTAGCATCTGAAATTATTTACTTAGTATTCAGATTGCAACAAATAAAGATGAAAGGAATACATAGTATAAAAAGAAAATGAATTCTTCTGTATTGTTTTAGAAAGTAGTAAATGATCATGTACCAGTGAAATGAATAAAAATTCCCAGCTGCTTTGAAGTCATTGGCAAAATGTAAGGCCCCAGGAATTGATAAACTACCAATTGAGATGTTTCAGCAGATGGATACAACCCTTGATGTGCTCAGCAATTTAAGGCAAGAAATTTGGAAGACACAGCTATCTGGCCAATGGACTGCAGGAAATCTGTATTTCTTCCCATTTAAAAAAAATAAAAATGTGATCAGAGTGCAGAAATTATTGGACATATCACCAATATCACATGCAAGTAAAACCTTGCTGAAGATTATTAAAAATGATTGTAACAGTACATTGACAGGGAATTGATAGAGATTCATTCTGAATTTAGAAAAGGCCATGCAGTGAAGGATATCATTGTTGATGTTAGGTGGTTGAAAGCAGAAAATACCATAGAGTTGGTTTGCTTATGTTTTAGTGACTATGTGAAGAAATTCAGCTTTCATAATAAATTACATATGATAATAAATGATGAGTAACTTTGAGAATACAATTTGCAAATCATTTTTGTTTGTACCTGAGTAAATAAGAAGTTGCTTGACCTGAACAAGGCAACACTGAATGACATAAAATCAGGAAAGCTATGCATTGGGCTGTATCTTCCCTCCATATTTATTTCAATAGAAAGTTTTACTACAACATTGTGACAGAATTAATAGATTTTTGTGTTTTAGAGCAGTTTTAGATCTCCTTAAATATGAAGTATATGTAATAGTTTAATAGGTTTATTTCCAGTTATCCAATGCAATTTTCCATACTATCAACTCTATGCATCTGATATCTAGACACTGACTAAATAAGACTGAAGAAAAAAGTTTCACCCTAACTCTATGAATTGAACTGTGACATTGGTGTTAATTATAAATATACAACAGACTTCAAAAAGAACAATCAAATACGTCTTGGAAGAAATACAGCCAGAATGGTCTTCCAAAGGAGGGCTGGTCCTCTATTCTTTGAGCATATTGTCAGGAGGTGTGAGTCCATGGGAAAACTCATCCCTGTGAGAAAGGTAAAGAATCAGCAAGAAGGAGAGCAGATGGATTGACATAGCAGCTACAATAATACAACTGAGAATGATGCAGAGGGTCAACAATGACAAAGGATGAGGAAAGTTTCAGAGTTGTTGTTCGTAGGGTTGTTATGAGTCATAGTTGATTTCAAGGCCCTTAAACAACATTTACTCTTGTGTTTGTGTGGTATATCTGTTACAGTTGATGGAGCTAGATTGATATTACTGTTAGATGTTGTCCAGTAAACTATGACTCATAGGAAACCTACATATAAAAGATCTGAACTTTTCCCTGCCTTACACCATCCTTATGCCTATTGCCATGCTCAAACCCATTGTCTTTGTCACTGTGTAAGTTGATGATCTGTCTTTGTTTCGGTATCCTTCTACCTTTCCCAACATGATGTCTACCATCAAGAACTGGTTCCTCCTGAAAACATGTCAAAGAAACGTTACACAAGTCTTTTTCTTTCTATCTGTGGCTTGTCTTTTCATTTTCTTAGCAGCTTCTTTTACAAAAGATAAGTTTCAATTTTAACATAGTTCAATGTGTCATTTTTTTTCCTTTCACCTATCACACTTTTGCTATTGCATCTAAGCTATCAGAGTCACACTCAAGAGCTTCTATGATTTCGCGTTTAACATTTATGTCTACAATCCATTTTCAGTTAATTTTTGTAAAATCGTAAAGTTTGAGTCTACATTGGTTTTTAACCTTGGTTTTTTTTTTCCATGTGGATGCCCAATTGTTCCAGTAGAATTCATTGAGAAAGGTTCTTTCTTTTCTTCATCAAATTGCTTTTGCCCCTTTGCTAAATATTAGTTGATAATTGCACTGCAATCCCAAAGGCACACAGTTTGAATCCACCAATAGTTCCATGGGAGAAGGATGGGTGAATTCCTCCCGTGAGATTAACCGCCTCTGAAAGAACACTGGAGAGTCAGCTATGGGTTGGTTCCAACTTGATAGTAGTGAACAACAACGACTTCTGGATTTTATTGTTTAATTAATTTCTTTCTTTTCTTTGATCAATAACACATAAACTTGATAAGTACAGCCTTTATAATTAACTCTTAAAGTGCCAAGACTCTGACCCCGTACTTCTTTTGTGTTTTTTTTTCTGGTAATTCTAAGTCTTTTGACTTTCTATATGAACTTCAGAATTAGTTTCTCAATATCTACAAAATACCTTTTTAGTATTTGGATTAGATTTACATTGAGGCTACAGATCAAGTGCAAAGAAATGACATCATAACAATGATGAAATTTCCTATCTATGAGCTCAAAATATCTCTACATTTTTTAGATCGCAATAGCTTGTTGTTAAGTGGTATTGAGTTGGCTCCAAGTCTTAGTGATATCAGATACACAGAACAAATCTTTTCCTGCTCCTCTGCCATTCTTAAAGCAGTATGCAGGTTTGAACTTGTTATTGCAGCAGATGTGTGGTTCATGATTTTATTTCATTCTTGCACAGAATAGAAATATTATGTATATAAATGTGTCTCTTTCAATAAATAGTGATATCACTGCTAGTCAGTGGGTGTATTGGTAGAATTTTGTATAATAGCAATTTGATAATGTGTAGTAAGAACTTTAAAAGCTGTACAACATTTGACAGCAATTTCTAGAAATTCATCCTGAAATTAGATAATATACAAAGATGTGTTTTAAAATGCCATGTATCTTATTACTTGTAATAGTGATAACTAGAAATAAAACATGATATAATCAAATCATGGAAACCATGTTCGCATTAAAAATGAAGATGGACTCCTGTATTTACTAACATGAGAGATGCTTATAATGAATTATTAAGTAAGCATGCAAATTACAGAACAGTGTGCAAGGAGCTGGAGTCAGAAAGCCAAAAGGGATGAACTCAATCAGCATTTCTTAAGTTGAAGGAACTGAAGAACAAATTCAACCCTTGAGTTAAAATACTAAAGGATGCGGAGGGTAGAATTTTTAATGATTCAAGAAGCATTGTACACAGAATCAATATACCAAAAAGAATTGGCCAACAGAAAAATTTCACGAAACTACGCACGATCAAAAGGTAATGGTGATGGAGAAAGTTCAAGCTGCTCTGAAGGAATTGGAAAAAACAAGGCCCCAGAAATACCAATTGACATATTTCAGCAAACAGATGCTTCCTTGGACACACTCACCAGACTATGCCAAGAAATCTGGAGGACAACCAGCTGGCCAACTGACTGGAAGAGATCTGTATTTATTCCCATTCCAAAAAAAAATATGACCTGACAGAGTGTGATTAGCAAGATCCTAGTGAAGATTATCCAAAAATGACTAGAATAACACAACAACAGAGAACTACCAGGTGTGTAAGTTGTGTTTCGAAGAGGCCGTGGCACTAGGGACATCACAGCCAATGTTAAATGTATCTTGGCCAGAGTACCAGAGGAATATCTATCTGTGTTGTATTGCCTATGCAAAGACATTTGACTGTTTGAATCACTACAAACTGTAGCTAACCTTGAGAAAAATGGGAATCTCAGAGCACTTAATTGTGCTCAGGCAAAATGTATACTTGGACCAGGAAGCTGTATACTCACAAAACAGAGCAGGGAAACACTGGATCAAGAAAGGTGTGTGTCAAGGATGCAACCTATCTCCATATCATTTCAATCTATATGCAGAACAGATCATTTGGGAGGCTGGACTTTATAAAGAGGAATGTGGCATCAGGATTGGAGGATGATTCATCAAAAACCTGTGCTATGCAGATGCCACAACCTTGCTTGTCAAAACTGAGGAAGACCTGAGGTGTTTGCTGTGTGTTTTCTGCAGAAGTTCAAGGCCTATAGTCTTCAGTATGGACTGAAGCTCAACATCAAGGGGGGGGAAAAGATTCCCACTACTGGGCCAACTGGCAGCTTCATGATAGATGGAGAAGCAATTGGGATTGCAGCGCAGCTTCTTGCCACTAAGCCACCAGAGCTTCCTCACTCTCTACCAGTATGATATTCTTACTGACTATGTAGAGTGTCTTTTCTAGCTCACTTCTATTATGCTTGAAGCTTCTCGATGCTTCACAGTCAGAACCAATCCACAGATGCACCTTCAATGGTTTTCTGAGGCTGTAAATCACATGGAAGAAAATTGCACTTCTTTTTCCCAGAATGGCTCTTGGATTTGAACCACCAGAGACATGATGTCTTTAGGTTTGCAGTACAACTTCCTAGGCACTCTGTACTAAGTGTTTTGGGAATAAATAGCCAAATTCTTTTAAATGGATGAAGGAGGAACATTGGATTCAAAATTACCTCATAACTATATCACTTAATAGAGTTAACAACTCTCTGCTTGTGAGGGTTAGTTAAACAAGAAGGAGTAAATTAAAACAAAATATGCTCTTATCATAGATGCACAGACACATCATACACATACACACATAATTCAAAAGAAGGCAAAACAATGTTGGTAATAGTAAAAGGCATTTGCTTGGCATGTACTTGAACTAATAAATGAATAAATGCTAACAATACACAAAATTTGTTAAATTGATCAGATAAATATATTCACAAATGCTGTGTGTACAAAATTCAAATAAATAATATATATATATATATATATATATATATATATATATATATAAACTCATTCTTAGCTTTGCCAGAGTGCATTTGTTTTGTCACCACCAACTGTTAAAGTAGTAAAAGTCCAAAGCTGAGTCTGTTAATACCATTCGTTACTCTTTCTCTCTTCTTTTCCTTTTCTTCCTTCATCTCTTTCTTAATTCACACTCATTTAGAGAGCAATTAAAGCACAAATCGGAATGTTCCATGCATATACATTAGATTTTTAACACAATCTATACTCTTAAATGCATCTGCTTTTAAAAGAACGTGTATTTTCCTCCAATAACAACACACAATAATATCATATCGAGATTATAATAAAAACACAAACATACTGGTTAAGCAATGTAAAGTGATTTTTAATTTATCATTTTAAAGATAGCAGGGATATGTTGAGTTGCAGGCATGGAGTCTTGGTGGCATAGTTCATGATGCATTGTGCTGCTGTCCAAGTGATGGGGGTTGAATTCATCAGTAAAGATTTACAGTGTCACAAACCCAATAGAGGGTGGCCATGTGTTGACATCAACATGATGTCAGTGGGTTTGTTTTTGTGGTTTTGTTGTTGTTATTTTGGGTACAATAGAACAATCTACTTTATGGAAACGTCAAAATGTATGTAGATTTTACTTAAAGTGTAGAAAAAAGGGTTCACATACTAGAATATGTGTTGAAACATAAATTTTACATTAATAGTCTGCAATTTTTAGTATACTGATCAATCATGATCAAAAGTCTTAATGTGTATCTAAAACTCAAACAATTCAAGTAGTTCTTTATACTCATACAAGTCTAGAAATTAAGGAATGGCTTTCCAGAACTACATTTCTCTTCTATAAACATAAAGCATATGATATAATTAAAGAGAGCATAAAGTAAGAAAGAACTTACTTTATATTGGTCACAGTAAAGATAATGAATGTGCTGAAACTATTAACATTGAATAGGAACTGGTGGAGCCACTGTTAGACAGTGACACTTATGCAGGCTGGCGAAACCAGCCTGTCTGTCTAAAAGATGGAGAGCCAGAATAATTCAGGGACACTTAAAATTATTGTTAAAAAGATAATTCCAACTTCATAACACTACAGGGCAAACAGAACTGTCATGTATGGTTTCCAAGACTCTAATCTCCATTTTTCTCCAAGGGACCTGGCTGGTGGGTTTGAACTCCCAGCCTTTGGATAGCAACTGAATGCTTAACTATTGTGTCACTAGAGCTTCTTCAGGGATACTAAGGATTATGCCTCTGTGTTGAATGACATTTCCCTCTTCTTTTACGAGACCAAGTCAAATGTTTCAAAGTTCCCAAATACCTATTGAAAATAACATGTTGGCAATTGGCTGAAATTGCTGACTGATCTCTCACAGATGGCAATGAAAATTGAGATGTTGACTAGAGACTGGACATTAGTGTCCTCCCTCAAGTGGTCACCTCGGCTGCATGTCATATCTGTCATGTCTTAGATACATCACTGTTCCTAAAACAACGTTTCCCCAGAATACCTAGCATACAATTTAGTTTATAACTGAGTTTCAATAACGATTTGACGGTTATTGCAAAAAGTTATTGAAATGTTAGCTTGCTTGTGAAGACAGTATCATTACTATCACCAAAACGTCTTCTAAAATGTACTAGAGTGGAGCTTACAACACATAAAAGAGCTCTCTTCAAACATTATGAGTGCACGTTTTCTTCTAGGGATCAAACTGTGTTCAGTTAATTTGCTTTGCTAACATAGGGTGGTGATATCCAGTGCACTGCTGGTGTCTGGTGTCTTGAAAGTTGTCCTGGAACCAGAAGTGGCCAGATTTAAGGACAGTTGCTTGTGATGTCACTTTTTAAAAACAGCATCTCTGGAAATGGTTTAAGTGTATTGTGCTTTGTGGTACACTTGGAGGATGTCATTTGCAAAATGGAAACTATGTTTGTTGTTGTTAAGTGCCATCAAGTTGCCCATGATTCATAGTGATCCTATGCACAATAGCTCTGAGAGCTGCCTTATCCTGCACTAATCTCATCATCTCCAACATCTAATCCCATTGCTTCAGTCACCTCATCCTGAGTCTTCCTTTCCTATGCTGTTCCTTCATCCTTACAAGCATGTCTCTCTCCAAGGATTGGACATTCCTGGCCACATGCCCAAAGTATGTGAGATGGAGCCTCAAAATCCTTGCCTCCAGGAAGAAAACTGGTTTCACCCTCTCCAGGACAAACCTGCTTGTTCTCCTGGGAGTCCACGGTATGTTCAATACTCTTTTCCAGCACCACAACTCAAAGACGTTGATCCTTCTTCTATCATCCTTAGTTATCGTCCAGCTCTCGGATGCACAGAAGTAATTGCGAAGAACATGGCCTGGATAAGGAGCACCTTAGCCTCCAGACTGACATCAATACTCTTCAGTACTCAAGAAAGGTACCTGACAGCAGACTTTTGCAGGGAAATTTGCCTTTTGATTTCTTGACTACTGGTGCCAAGACTATTGATTGTGGAGCCAAGCAAAGTGAAGTTATCAACAATTTCAATCTCTTCTCTATCCATCATTAAGCTGCCCAGTGGTGAGAATCTTTGTTTTTCTGATGTTGAGCTTCAATCCATATTGAAGTCTACAGTCCTTGACCTTCTGTAGCAAGTACTTCAAGCCATCCTCAGTTTCAGCTAGAAAGGTTGTGTCATCTGCATAATGCAGATCGTTAATGAGTCTTCCTTCAATCCTTATGCCACATACCTCCTCATAAAGTATAGCCTCCTGAATGATCTGTTCTGCATGTTGTTGTTGTTGTTATGTGCTATTGAGTCACCTGCAAATCATAGCAACCCTATGTACAACAGCCCTAAACCCTGCTCTATTATGTGCAATTCTTATTGTCTCTGACACACCTAACCCCATTACACCAAACACTGAAGCAACCCATCTCTTTGAGGATCTTCCTCTCTTGCACTGTCCCTCCACCCTTCCAAGTGAGAATCCCTTTCCAAGCACTGGTCCCTTCTTGCCCCCAAGGAGCAGCCTGGTTTCACCCTTTCTAGGATTAGCCTGTTTGTTCTCTTAGCAGTCCATGGTATACTTAATATTCTTCTCCAGCACCACATGTCAAGTTCTGAAAAGATGTAGAAAATATACGAGGATAGGATGCATCTCTGATGCACACCTTTCCTGATCCTGAACCATGTTGTGCTTCCTAGCTCTCCTCTGACTGCTGCTTCCTTGTCCAAGTATAGGTTTTGCATGAGCACAATTAAGTGCTCTGGGATGCCCACTTTTCTCAAGGTTAGCCACAGTTTGTTGTGATCCACAGACAAATGCTTTTGTATAGTCAATGAAACACAGATAGACAGTATTCTACTACTCTCTGCTTTCAGCCAAGATCCATCTAACATTGGCTATGATGTCCCTAGTGTCACGGCCTCTTCTAAACCCAGCTTGCACACCTGGCAGTTCTCTACTGATGTACTATTCCACATTATAAACAAGTCTCATTCCTAATTCTGTCTTTAAGTCAAACCTGAATATAAAGCAAAACAGGTATAGTTCTTACTTATTGCCACTTAGTCAAGTTTTTGTTGTTACAGTTGTTAGGTGCCTCTCTGACTATGATCCTCACAACTGCTGCTATTCTCTGCTCCATTACTGCAGTCACTCTGCCACACCAACCTGATCCCTTTCTCCAGCGACTGACTCCATCTGATAACAAGCCCAATGTATGTGAGAGAAAGTCTGTCATCTTCATTTCTAAGGCGCATGCAGTTACACGCCGTCTAAGATGTATTACAGTAAGTAGTGGACACTTACACTACATAGTGCACAGGGGGCTCTTAGGACCTAGTGAGTAAGGAGTTGCTCTACCAACTCAAGGAGAGGCAGCTCAAATCCACCAGTTCCTTCACAGGAGAAAGATGGGCACTCTCCTCCTGTGCAATTTATAGCCTCTGAAAACCCAGTGAAGGACCTCTATGAGTGATCTCCGCTTTGACAATGCATAGCAGTTACAACAGCAGACAGTGTATATGGTACCTAGTACTCTTCTCTGTGCATAAAAAAATTAAACTTCCAGGTGGACAAAATATTTTAATATACAATATCATAAAAATAAATGATAGTAATTTTTTAAAAACATTTAATTTTATATAGGGCCCAGTGTAATTGTTGTTGCCTTTAGGTGTTGTTGAGTCAAGTACAACTCATAGTGACCCTATGGACCAAAAATGTGAACCCTATTCTATCCTGTACCATCTTCACACTTCCTGAACCACAAGAGCCCATTACAGCAGTCACCACATCAATCCACTGGGTTGAGGATTTTCTTCTCCTTCACCGATCTTCCACCTTTCCCAGCTACATGTACCTCTCCAAGGAATCGCCCCTCCTGGCAACATGTCCAAATTATGTGAGGCAAAGCCCACTAGTTATCACAGATTACTGTATAAACTTTTATTTTTAATATTATAGATTTCATAGAGGTTAATTTGTAACTAAGAAGTTGGTTCGTAAGTCACACTTTTTAAAATTTATCTTAATGAACATTTACAGAGATTTTGGATTTCATTCATTCATTGTTGCGTTTTTCTCCCTGCCCACCACTCCCCCCCCCTCCAGTTCACTCTTCTCTTTGAAAAGTAAAAGAAAAATTCCTTCATTGGTATACAATTCCCTCTTGCCCCCCAGTACACTCCGCTATGCAACCTTCTTTCTGGAGTCTTCGTCACAACCATAATACCCAAGTGACTGCCTAGACAGAGAAAGGGAAAGAGAGAAAACAAACAAACCAACCCTCGCATGTGGCAAAACCACGCTGAGCTGATATATGATGACTTAAGTAAGGCTTATACTTCAGGGACACCAAGCTATTCAAAATAAAGTAGAGTTAATGTATATGCAGATAATAAAGTCATTCAAAAGGAAATGTCTATCAAAATAAGCATAGAGAAGATAGAAAGAATATGACCACAATTCATGTAAAAGACAAGGAAGTAAAAAGGAGAGAATGAAGATAGAATGTGACGAATTGGCTCTTTGGATTCATATATCTTTTGAAAAGGGTCCTAGTTCTACCCTGGCAGCCACTCCAGTGTATGGTGTTTGCTAAGAGGCTAAAGGTATCCTTACCAAGTGATAGCACAGTGTCACAATCTCTCCACTATCAGCTTTGCTGTACCACACATCTCTGAACCCATCCGGAACATTCTGACACTTTATCTAGTAATTCTTTTTTTGTAAGTTTAAGGAAAAACAGACACATTTTCATTTATTTTATACTTAAACTTTCCTCTAATAATCCAACTTCTTGGGCTGACTTTCTATCTTATCTTAGATTGTTACAGTTCATACCCATTGATTTAGTACAAGCTTTTAGTAGGGACACGTTTTATAATTACACACATCTCATGTAAGATAATATTTTATAGTCACCTTGGTGTAGTAAGAAGGGAGCTCTGGTTGTTTAGGGGTAAGGAATTGAACTGTCAACACAATGGTACATAGTTCAAATCCACAAGTTACTCTGCAGGAGAAAAATGGGCAGTCTCCTCCTGTGTGATTTACTGCCTCTGAAAACTCACTAGAGTATCAGCTATGTTCTGAGTTTATGGTACACAACAACAAGTTTAGTGAGAATAGCACTGTGGTTAAGACATTAGACTTCTAAATAAAAGGCCAAAAGTTTGGATCCACCAGTCACCCTGCAGGAGAAAGATGAGGCAGTCTGATGCTGTGAATATTTTATAGCCCTGGAAACCCTCTGGGTCAGTTCTGCTTTGTCCTCCAGAGTATCTGTTTGGCTTGATGACAATGGGTTAATGGGATGAATTGTGAAAAGGAGTACTGATGACACAGTTAAGCACTAAACTGTTAGTTGAAAGGTCAGTGGTTCAAATCCACCAGTACTCTAATGGAGAATAACACAGAATTCTGCTTTCATAAATATTACTGCGTCAGGATACCCTTTGGGGCAGTTCTACTTTCTCCTCTATGATTGCTCTGACCTGGAATTGAAAGGAACACATTTTTGTTTCATTTTACTAGTTTTAAATTGCAGCGAATGGGCACTCTGGGGATGCAAAAAGTATACACAATAGGCTAGCAATTGAAAAGCTGAACGCTTGAGTCTACACAGAGGCACTTTAGAAGAAAGGTTTGACAATGTATTTCCAAAAATGTCAACTACTGAAAATTTTATGAGGCACAGTTCCAACCTGACACATGGGAGTGCTGTAAATCAGAATAGACCAAATGAAAACTATTCTCACTTGGTTTTGAGTGTAGATGGCAACAGTAGCTGAAAAGTGATTCAGAACTCAAATTCATTGCCATGGAGTCAGAACCAATAACTTTCTGAGGCTGTAAATGACATGGGAGGAGACTGCCCACCTTTCTCCCAGGGAACCCCTGGTGGATTTGAATTGCTAAAGAAATAAAGCCTTTGGTTTAACAGAACAACTTCCTATGGACCATCAAAGTTCCCTTTAACAGTCCTATAAGAAATGTATAATGTATTAAAATATTAATCTTTGTAAGGCTACAGAGGGGAAAAGAAACCCTCAAATTAGCATCTTTTCATATTAACCCTAAGAATCTGTTACACAAATGCATGTCAAGACTCAACATGACCCATTACCAGACTATGAAAAGAACAGCCCGAAGCACATGGTCCACAGATGGGCAGGTCAGCGGGGTCACTGGCTTATCAGAACAGCATATTTTGATAAAGTACTTTTTTAGTTCATCCAGTCTAGCAACATGCAGTATTTAACGGATTCCATGAATCATTTTCAAACGATTGTTTTTAGAACATTTCAATCTGAATTTGAAATAAATGTCACCTAAGTTTTAAACTTAATGCGGTATCTAACTGGCCACATCTGAATTAACCAGTGGGAAATTCAACACAAATAATAATAAAAATAATGTCAAGACTAAGTGAATATTTTAGCCACTATACTAAATGTGAATGATTTAAATTCCACTGGGAAAAGAAAGATACTCTCACAGTTATGCATATAATTAGATAGGATGAAAAGAATGAAATGAAAGAATAATGAGGTAGAAGAGATAATTAAAAAATAAAGCTAGAATGTCAATATTACCACCAGATATAATAAAATGTAATGAAAGAAACAGAAAACAGAAATATAACGTTTTCTATTTTCACAAAATTGTTTTCAAATACTAATTCATTCACTGAAATGCTGTATTAAAATATCTTCAATACATATAAAGCAATATTAAAAGAAAGGAAAACTTAACTATTATGTAAGAATAGTAGAAGACCTAACGATTAGAGTAACTCTCGGAATTCAGTAATTCAAGTATATAAAAGCAATTGATTAGAAGATTTACCTCTTACAAAATTGATTCTTACTTACACATACAAACTAGGATATCCAAGAAATGTACCTCCCAAATAAAGGGATGCATTAGTTTAAAGCAAAATATTCAAATAAAAAATAACATTAGGAAACATAAAAATCTTAACTAAAAAAACAGAAAATAATATAGTATACTTTTTTTCCAGGGCACTAAAACAAAATTATGGCTTACTTGAATCTCCACCAAAATAATTTAGCTATTTTAAATGATCCAGGAAGTATTAAAAGAAGATGGAAGGAATTTACTGAGTCATTATATAGAAAGGAATTGGCAGATACAGAGGAATTTAAAGAAATAACATATGAGCAAAAGCCTATGGTGATGAAGGAAGAAGTTCAAG
>NW_006399900.1:4813837-4817784 GCF_000299155.1 Elephantulus edwardii | reverse complement strand
CGACGGCACATAACAACAACAACAACAACATTTTAAAATATAAGTTGATTTTAGAAATGTTTAAATAACTCCTAAGAAATATTGTTGTTGTTGTTGTTATGTGCCGTTGTGCTGCTTATGACTCATAGTGACTCTATGCACAACAGCTCTAAACCCTGTTCAGTCCTGTGCCAATCTCACTGTCTCCAGCAGACCTACGCCCATTACCTCAGTCACTGAATCAATCCACCTCATAGAGGGTCTTCCTCTCCTGTGCTGTTTCTCCACCCTCCCAAGCATAATATCCTTTTCCAAGAATTGGTCCCTCCTTGCAACATGTCCTAAGTAGGTCACGTGAAGCCTCAGAATCCTTGCCTCCAAGGAGCAGCCTCGTTTACCCCTTTCCAGGATGAACCTGCTTGTTTTCTTAGCAATCCATGGTATATTCAATGTTCTTCTCCAACCCCACAGCTCAGAGGCATCAATTCTCCTACTATCCTCCCTAGTCATTGTCCAGCTCTCTGATGCATAGCAAGTGATTGCAAAGACCATAGCCTGCATTAGGCATGCCTTAGTCTCCAGAGTGATACCATTGCTTTTCAGTACTTTGGAAAGGTCCCTAACAGCAGACTTTCCCATCACAATATATCTTTTCATTTCTTGGCTGCTGGTGCCAAGAGTGTTGATTGTGGAGTCAAGCAAATTAAAGCTGTTAACAATCTCTGTCTCTTCACTATCCATCCTGATGCTGCCAATTGGCCCAGTGGTGAGAATCTCTGTCTTCTTGATATTGAGCCTTAATCCATATTGAAGGCTGCAGTCCTTGACCTCCTGCAGCAAGTGCTTCAGGTCCTCCTCAGTTTTAACAAGCAGGGTTGTGTCATCTGCATAATGCAGATTGTTGATGAATCTTCCACCAATCTTGATGCCACACTTCTCCTCATACAGCCCAGCCTCCTAGATAATCTGTTCTGCATGTTGTTGTTCTTGTTCGGTGCCGTCAATTTGTAGATGACTCATAGCGACCCTATGAAGGAACAGCCTGAACACTGTTCATACGTAGAGTTTCTGGAGGCAAGCCATTTCGGAAGTGGATGCCACTCCTGCTTCCAGGCTTGATTTAGTCAGGAAGCTCCAGCCAACACTGTCCACCATGGGTACCCATTACCACGATTGTCACCTCACTGTCACAGGCTTCAGCATCACAACAACCACGAGTTACCTCTGTACAGCAACACACAGACCAGTGCTATACCACCTAGAAGAACATTTGACAGGAAAACAATCCTGGTTCAAACCCTAGGCCTCCGGGGGACAGAACAAACCTGCATGTAACAAACACATGCCTGGAAAAGCAGTTGACTCCAAAAGCTTGCCACGATTCCTGCACTCACACCACCATGCTCCTTCTGGCAAGGAGATCTTCCCAAGACCCTGGGAGGAGGCAACCCATCTGTTCTGCATACAGGTTGCAATAATCAAAATTAACTTAATTTCTTTGAAAACCTTAATGGAACAGCCCGAGTAGTAGATATCAACGTATGAATAATAGAAGATTTGCTAGTGTTGCCAAAGTGCCATTGACTTAGTTCTGATACATAGTGACTCAATGTACAGCAGAAGGAAACATGGCCAAGTCCTGTGCCATCTTCATGGTCACTGCTATAGGCTCAAACCCATTGTTATGGTCTTCTAATTAACCCATTTCCATGGAGCTCTTTCTCTTTTCTTGCTAATTTTGTAAGGATGCCCTTCTTTGGGACTGTTGTAATTGTCACTGTATGCCATAGAACCAACTCCTCGCAGCCCCTCCAGTAAGATTTCGGAGGTAGTAAATCATACTCCTACAAAGTAGCTAATAGGCTGGAACCCCTCACCCTTGGACTGGCAGTGCAGTTTCTAACCGCTAAACCATTAGAGCTCCCTGCTTCAGGAACTAGTTCTAAAAACGTGTCCACATTATGCACAACTAAACGTCACCATTCTTCTATGGAGTGTACTTCTATGGAGTACGGCTGTACTTCTAAGGTAGATTTGTTCATTCTTCTGATAGGTCCTGGTACAATAAATATTTTCCACCAGCACCATAATTCAAAGGCATCAATTCTTGAGTGTTCTCTAGTCACTGTCCAGCTTTTGCATGCATGTGAAGAAATTGAAAATATGAGTCTATTGAAATTAGATCTGTTTCATTAGATTAAATCTGTTGCTAAAAAAACTGGATTCTACTGAACGATTAAATAGCCATACTGAGTATTCCATAGCAAATCAGCCTGCTTGGTAAACCAAAGGCCTCTCTTTTCCTCTCCTGAGACTGGAATCCACCAGCTGCTCTGCTGGAAAAAGAAGGCCAGTTTTGGAAAATAACGAAAGGCCACTTGAGTCAGAAGCAACCTGACAGCAAGGAGTTTGTTTGGTCTTCATGAAATGATTAAGAAGCAGATGATCATTCTGGTTTTGTGTTGTTTTTTTTTTAAATTGTCTCTGAATATACACATAAAATCATTGTTGACCAGTTGGAGCCAACTCACAACTGACCTTGCAGTGAGTATTCAGATGGTGTAAAGTATATATGGACAAAGTTTGCCCATGTCCCTCACCAAGAATCCAGTGCTGGATTTGAACCACCAGAAAGGCTTCACTTTTGGGTTAGGAGCACAACTCCCTGTGCACTACCTGGACCATTTGCAATTCCTTCCACAAAATTATAATAAATCAGCTACTGAATGCAGGCAAAAATAGCACAAAAAGTAAAAACAAAAAAAAAAACAAAAAAAAACCACCACAAAATCCACTAAAATTTAAAAGTCACAAAAAACTGTGGTTCTACTTCTCTTCGTTAACTGTTGTTACGTGCCATCAAGGTGGAAATGACTTACATTTGACCTCCAGCAAGTTTTCAGAGGCTGTGAATCCCACAGTACAAGAGTGCCTATCTTCCTCCATAGAGCAGTTGGTGGATTTGAACCATGTGTCATTAGCTTGGCAGGTGAGCTCCTTACCACTAGGCCACCAGAGCTACTTATTTAATTAGTTATTCAAATCAGAGAATTAAAAACTTTGGCATTACATTATGATTGTGTTGTTGTGTTGTTGTGTTGTACATCATAGAGTCGGAAATGACACACAGCTGACCCTTTGATGAGTTTTCAGAGGCAATTAATCGCAAGGGAGAAGACTGCCCATCCTTCTCCCACGGAGCAGCTCGTGGCCTCGAACCATGTGCCTTCGGGACTGCTAGTAAGGCACCAGAGTTCCCTATACATTATGATCACACAACTACACTCATACACTTATACTATAGAAATGGTGAATTTCACTGTTTGTAAATTGTATCTCAATATTATAATTATTTTTTAAAAAATATGCAAATAACCCCAAAATTGCAATCAATAAATCATAAACAAGTTGGATGAATCCATAAAACTCGAAGATGGCTCTAAATTACAAAATTTAGTCATGAAATTCTTAAATTAACTCATTCAGAAAGAATGTATGTGTGCTTGTGTGTATTAATTTTAAGAATAATATGTACCTTAAATTTGGAATACAAGTTTTCATACTCTAGGAATGCAAAGAAACTTTATGAACCTGAAAAGAATTTGGTGAAATTTAAGAAACACTAATTTATGTCATAACTTAAGCACAAAAAAAGCCATTTTGAGTAATATTTGAGCTTAATCCTAAAAAAGTTTAGTAAGAGAAAAATTGTTATTCAATATGCAAACCTGAGGGGGGAAAAACTTCACAATTATTGATTGATAATAGTAGTTACTAAGGAAAATGAAAAATACTAACTGAAAAGCATTTCATAGTAAAAGATAATCCAAAGTATATACATACAGGAATGCTAATATATCAAAATTTGTTATAACAAGTAAAATTGTAATGCAAAATATATTCTAAAAAATAGAAAGAAAAACAATGAAACATTTAAAATATGGGGTTTAGGGCTGTTGTACATAGAG
>NW_006399900.1:4760494-4812797 GCF_000299155.1 Elephantulus edwardii | reverse complement strand
AAACTTCCTTTCAAAAACAAATGGACAACTACTAAAAGAACACTTTCTAGAATCCAAAATCACTTTTCAATTAATATGAAAGAAAATATATTCATTGTGAAGAAACCTAAGGAAACTCTGGAAGAAACAAGGGAAGAGAAGTCATCAACATCTTTAAACACTAAAAAGCTGTAAGGGAAACATACTAGAACCAGATTTTATAGGCAGATCAGTGGCCCAACAGAAACTAGTTCTTAAAATAAACTTCAAAATATATGGAATTTTGCTTCTGACATACATATCAAAACATGAGAGGGAAGATGGACTAAATTTAGGGAAAGTTAAAAGTAAACAAATTGTAAAGAGTAAAATTGTCAAATAAGAGTATTTTTTATGATATATAAATTTTTATCATATATAAATCAGGTTACCATTAACATTTGACATTGTATATGTAGCATGCTAAATAAGTGTTTTTCTTTTGATAATGAAACTATTATTTGATTTTTAATTGCTCTAGAACGTATATATTTATAGGTATCATCCACTTAATCATAACATTTCTTCTGCATTCCTTCCTGCATCACCCTAGAATTAAGAAACTTGAAGTTATCACTTATCCATTTATCAAGAAGTTTCCAGTGGATCCATTTATTCAAATTATATTTAAACATCCATCATCAAAGTTAGCAGCTCACACAGAACACACACACTACCACTATCCTTTAAATTCTAACCCATAAAATCTGATGTGACATTTAGTTCGCGAAGAAGTAACATCATGTACCTTCAGCCTGCAAAACTGTTTGAAGCATCTAATTAATATTTGTTTGGTCCTCAGACCCTGTGGTAACTTCTCCATAGTCAAGCAGAGTACTTTAAGCTGCCTGTTTATCAGTAGGGGAAATACATCTTTTCTGAATTAGTATTTACTTTTTCAAACTGTTTTTCTCAGTCATATGTGAACCACATACTAGTAACTGTAGTAGACTGCTTTTTTGAATGTAAAAAACCTAGCAATTGTTATATGTTAAGAAAATTAATACCTAGCTCAAGAACAAAACCACATAATCATCCTTAAAGAGAGAGGTAGTTTTTGAGAGGATTCTCTCTGCTCTCCCAGATTGGCAAAATAATTGCTTTGGATACTGCAGTCTTTCTGTTTTATTGCAAGTGACTAAGGAAAGAACCACTTGCATTCACTAACAAAATATAACAAAAGAAGAAAATACGTGTCATGTTGCCAGAAGGGACCAGTCTTTGGAATAGGGCATCATGCTTGCAAGGACAGAGGGATAGTGCATGAGAGGAAGATCCATGAAGAGATGGATTGACACAGTAACTAAGATAATGGGGGTAGGTGTGTTTAACACAGTGAGACTGGCTCAGGAAAGGGCAAGGTTCACATCTATGGTGCATAGGGTCATAGTCAATTAACTCACACATAACAAAACAACAACTTATCAGCAAAGAGGTGGCAGGACTGTCACTATACACAGGTAACAAGATAGTGTACACAGAAAACCCCAAAGACTCAACAGAAAATTGTTAGATCAATGTATTCTATAAAAGAAGTAAAATTTTTCATTCTTCTGAAAAGTCTTGTCATTTTTCAAATTTAGTATATGTTGTTGTTGTGTGCCTTTGAATAGGCTGTGACACATAGTAACCCTATGAGCAACAGGTTTGAACTCTGCACTATCCTGATCCAATCACATCATCTCTGAAATACCCAGTCCCACTTGTTCAGTCACTGAGTCAATCCATCTAATCAAGGGTCTTCCTCTCCTACACTGTCCCTTCACCCATTCAAGCATGATGTTCTTCTCCAAGAAATGGTCCCTCCTGGCCATGTGCCCAAAGTATGTGAGACAGAACTTCAAAATCCTAGCCTCTAAGGAGCAGCTTCATTTCATCCCCTCCAGGATAGACCTGTTTGTTCTCCTGGTAGTCCACAATATGTTCAATACTCTTTTCCAGCACCACAATTCAAAGGCATCAATTCTTCTATTATCCTTAGTCATTGTGTAATTCTCTGACACATGGCAAGTAATTGCGAAGACCATGGCCTGAATGAGGCACACCTTAGTCTCCAGACTGACATTGTTGCTCTTCAGTACTCTAGATAGGTCCCTGACAGCAGACGTTCCCAATGCAATTCATCTTTTGATTTTCGGGCTGCTGGTGCTAACGGTGTTGATTGTGGAAGCAAGCAAACTGAATTTGTTAACAATCTCAATCTCTTCTCTGTCTATCATATAGCTGCAAATTGGCTCAGTGGTGAGAATCTTTATTTTCTTGGTATTGAGCTTCAATCCATATTGAAGATGACAATCCTTGACCTTCTGCAGAATACACCTTATATTTCTCAGTTTCAGCAAGCAGGGTTGTGTCATCTACATAACACAGGTTGCTGATGAGTCTTCCTCCAATCCTGATTCCACATTCCTCCTCAAAAAGTCCAGCCTTCCAAGTGATCTGTTCTGTATATTGATTGAAAAGGTATGGACATAGGACAAATCGTGACACACACCTTTCCTAATCCTGAACCCTGCAGTGTTTCCCTGCTCTGTTCTGACTACTGCTTTCTGGTCCAAGTAAAGGCTTCGCATGAGCACAATCAAGTGCTCTGGGATCCCCATTTTCCTCAAGGTTAGATACAGTTTTTTGTGATCTACACAGTCAAATGCATTTGCAAAGTCATTGAACCACAGATAGACATTCTTCTGGTACTCTCCACTTTTGGACGAAGTGCATCTAATATTGGCTATATTGTTCCTAGTGCCACAGCCTCTTCTAAACCCAGCTTGCACATTTGACAGTTTCCTGCTCATGTGCTGTTCTTGTGTGTGTTATTAGTGATATTGTTTGATAATTTCTACACTCTGTAGGGTCATCTTTTTTTGAAATGGGAGTAAATATAGATCTCTTCCAGTCAGTTGGCCAGGCAGTTATCCTCCAGATTTCTTGGCTTAGCCTTGCAAGCACATCCAGGGCAGCATCTGTTTGCTGAAATATGTCAGTTAGTATTCCATCAATTACCAGGGCCTGGTTTTTTTGCCAATTCCTTCAGAGCACCTTGAACTTTGTTCTTCATCACCATTGTTTCTTGATCATATGTTGTTTCATGACATTTTTCTGTATCAGCCAATTATTTTTGGTATAGTTACTCTGTATACTGCTTCCATCTTCTCTTAATGCTTCTTGAGTCATCCAACATTCTGTCCTCAGCATCTTTAAGTATTGTAACTCAAGACTTTAATTTGTTCTTCAGTTCTTTCTGCTTAAGAAGTGCAGATTTTCTGACTCCAGCTCTTTGCACATTTCATTATATAATACCTTGCTTTGTCTTCCTGAGCTACCTTTTGAAATCTTCTGTTTAGCTCCTTGACTTCTTGATTTCCTCCCTTTGTTTTGGCTTCTCAGCACTCTAGTGCAATATTCAGAGTCTCTTCTGATGTTCATTTTGGTCTTTTCTTCGTCTGTCTTTGAAATGCCTTTTTACATTTGTCATGCATGATATTCTTGATATCCTCCCACAGCCCATCTGGTCTTCTCTTATTAGTATTCAAGGCCTCAATCCTGTTCCTAATATTGTCTTTAAATTCTGGTGGTTTAGACTCAAGGTCAAACTTTGGTTCTTGTGAATTTTATTTTCTTTAGCTTCAGATGAAGCTTCAGAATCCTTGAATCCAAGAGCATTCCGGCTTCACCCTCTCCAGGACAAATCTATCTGTTCTCCTAGCAGTCCATGGTATATTCAACACTCTTCTCCAGCACCACAGCTCAAGGGCATCAGTCCTCTTTCTATCATCCAGTTTGAACTTGCATATGAGTAATTGATGGTCTATTGTACAATTAGCACCTGGACTAGTTTTTTTCAGCTGTTATAGAGCTTCTCAACCCTCTGATGCATAGCAAGTAATTATAAAGAAAATGGCCTAGATAAGATGCCATATAGACTAGACTGACATTATTGTTCATTAGCACTCTGGAGAGGTCCCTTACAGCAAACTTCTTTCAATCTGTTAATTAATTATTAGTCTAGTAAATCTGGAGGACAGACTGCAGGAGAAAATATTTATTTCAATTCCCAAAAAAAGTGATCCCACAGAATGTGGAAATTACTTAACAGTATCACTAATAAAGAGCTTTGGTAGCCTAGTGGCAGGAAGCTGTGCTGCAATCCCACAGGCATGCAGTTTGAGGCCACCAGCTGCTCCATGGAGAAGGATGAACAATCTCCTCTCGTGCGATTAACTGCCTCTGAAAATGCACTGGAGGGTCGGCTATGGGCCAGTTCCAAGTTGACAGTATGCAACAACACAATAATCACTAATATCACACACAAACAAAATCTGCTGAAGATCATCTAAAAAACAACTGGAACATGCATGATGAAGTACTACCAGAAATACAAGCTGAGTTTAAAAGAGGTCATAGCATCAATTGATATCATTCCCAATGTTGGATGGATTTTGACTGAAAGCAGAGTACCAGAAAAATGTTTATTTCTGTTTTATTGACTGTGCAAAGGCATTTCACTGTGTGGATCCCAACAAATTGTGGCTAATAAGGAGAAAAATGGGAATATTAAAACACTTAATTGTGCCATGCAAAACCTATTCCTAGATCAGGAAGCAGTCCTACGAACAGAGCAAGGAAACACTGCGTGGTTCAAAATCAAGAAAGGAGTGAGTTAAGTTTGTATCCTTTTTCCGTACCTTTCCAATCTACATGTAGAACAGATAATTCAGGGGTCTGGATTTTATGAAGAAGAAGGTTTCATCAAGATTGGAGCAAGATTCATCAACACTCTGTGTTGTGGAAACTGAAGAAGACTTGAAGTATTTGGTGCAGAAGGTTGGGGACAGTCTTTAGTATGGGTTGATCTTCAAATAGTAAGGTTGTTATTGTTATGTACAATAGAGTTATAATCGACCCATAACTGACCCTCCATTGGGCTTTCAGAGGCAGTAATCACTTGGGAGATGATTTTCCATCTTTTCCTACCAACTCGTGAGGAGTAAGTGTTAATTATTGATGGTGCTTTGGATAACATGTCAAGCAACTAACTAAAAGGTCAGTGGTTCAAATCCACTAGGTCTATAGGAGAAAAAATTGATATCTTCCTCCCATAAATATTTATAACTTTGGAAATCTGACAGAAGGTTGATATGAGTCATAATTGACTCAACAGTGGATTAGGTAAAAAGAAAATGTGAGTGAAAAGAAAACTGGATCTCCAGAAGCATTTGATGGAGAAAAGAGGAAGAAAAAATTAACACAATACCCAGCTCAAGTACTCAAGTTCAAAGACTAGTTCTGCTAAGGAATTAACTGTATCTTTATTCATGAGAATAAAGAAAACAGAAGGCAAGAATCTATGCAAGCAGCATTTCTGATTCTGGTTCACTATGTTTTGCTTCTTTTCTGTATGCAGTAGGTTAGAATGGTTAATTCTATTTGTATTTATCCTCCTCCTACTCACTAACTATGAGGTTTTTAAGTGAGCTGGGCATCATGACTCTATTTATAGGTTCTGTTGTGTTGGCTTGAACTAATGGTGTCCCCAAGGAGAACAGAATGAAACACTACCCAATCCTGTACCATCTTCACAATTACCTAAGTGCTTGAACCCATATTGTTTCAGCCACCGTGTCTTCTCATCTCATTGAGTCTTCCTTTTTCACTAACCTTCTATTTTACCAAACATGGTATCTTTCCTGGAACAAAATTCTTCTAATAGCATGTCAAAAATGTGAAATGAAATCTCGCTGTTCTCATATCAAAGGTACATTCTGTTGCCTTCCAAGAAATATTTGTTTATTCTCTTAACTGTTCATGGTGTATTCAATATTTGTTGCTAACACTACAATTTGAAGGCATCAGTGTTTCATTAGTTCTCCTTAATAGTGGTTCCAATTTCATATGCATATAGGCAAGAGAGAAAACAGTGGCTTGGGGAAGTTACATCTTAATCCTCAGAATAATAGTCAGTCACTTTACAGGGGTCCTTTGCAGCTAAATTCCTCAAAAGCATGTGTTACTTGATATTTCTCAACTGCTGCTTCCATGTCCATTGAAGAAATTATGAAGAGATCAGAAAATTTCAAACGGTAACTCAGGAAGACAAAGCAAAATGTCATAAAATATGTGCATAGATGGTTTAGAAATTCTAAAGGGAATTACATGTTCAGCATTTTTCAAGCTGAAAGAACTGAAGAAAAAACCTGAAAGTTCTAATTGAATTGCTGAAGGATTCTATAGGCAAAATATTGTTGCATATTGGAAGAAATATCAAAGATATAAGGAATACAAAGAGTCATTGTACCAAAAAGATTTGGCCAATGCACAACTACTTCAGAAGGCAGCATGTGACCAAGAACTAATGGTACTGAAGGCACTGATAAAACATAAAACTTGAGAAATTGGAACAGTATTATTTAAAGTATTTCAATAAACAGATACATGTGTTCATTGTATGCTAAAATGTTTGGAAGACATCTCTATGGCCACCTGATTGGAAGAGATTTCTATTTGTGAATTATAGAAAGAAAGGTGATGAAGCAGACTGTAGAAAATGTGTGCCACAGATTGGAATAAATGCTTTATATAAATTATATCCAGTACTCTCAACAAATCCATAAGGTATAATTTAGCCCGTGGAGATTAGAATTCTTATACACTGCTGCTGAGAATGTAACATGATACAACCACTATGAAAAGCAGTTTGGGTCCACCTTAGATAATTATGAATAGAAATACCATTTGGTACAGCAGTCTCACTACTAAGCACATATTTATTTTCAGAGAAATAATAGCTACAACACAAATTGACATACACACATTCGTATTTATTGTAGCATTATTTGTCAAAGTTTTGTAAAGGATGGACGGCTAAAGAAACTGTGGTACATCCACACAATGGAGACTTGTGTATCATACAGTCAGAAACAACCCATAGCTGATCCTCCAGTTGATTTTCAAAGACAGTAAATTGCATGAGAGGAAATTGCCCATCTTTCTCCTTCAGAGAGCAGCAGGTAGATTCGAACCACATCCCTTTAAGTTGCAGCCCAATTCCTTATCACTAACCCACCAGTGCTTGTTATATATAATACAATGGGGTATTATGCATTATTTAAGAAAAATCACTAGTTGATGAACTCTCTCTCTCTCTGTCTGTGTGTGTGGTATGCATGAATCAAGAATAAATTTGCTGAGTGACATAGATCAGTCACTGCAGAATAATTTTCAATGACATGATAAGGTATACAAGCAGATAGAATCAATCTTGGAGGAATTACAGAGATTATAAGGAAGAGAGAGAGGAGTAAAAATAAATGGAGAGGTTGGGTGAAGGAAAAGACAATGCACAATAGGCTTTGATTACTCATTGCCTTAAATTAATTCAATTAGTCAACTAATTAATGTTATGAAATAAAATGTCTATGAATGAATTATATATATAACTCTACTTTGTAAACTTTAACTAAAAAAAAGTTTCAAAATATTTACATTTCGTGGATGAATGAGTACATAATATTTCAGAAAAAATATACAACTGATCTAAGCCATTGTTTGTGTTTCCTGAAACAAAAGCCTAATAGAATGACTTCGATATAGATAGTTTATTTGGAAAATGAGTTCCGGAAATGAAAGCGAAGTTGTGTGATGAAGTATAGAAAACTGACCAAATGTGAAAATTCATTACTGAGGCCACTGCTGTGGAAAACTAGGACTTAAACTTAGGAAAACCTCCAGAGAGGAATGCAGATGTCTCCCAGGATTGTCCACCTAAAAGATGAAAGGCTGGGGAGAGTATCCATGACTCAGTTCCTGGTAGTTAACAGTTGCCCCTGGGGCATAAACACCCCCATGCTGCTATCTCACAGTGGTATGTGGGTGAGGAAGCTCTAGCAAGAGCCTGAAGAATGTGAGCAGGAAGTTGAAAAACCTGCCTCTGCTTGAGATAGGATGCTATTTCAGCTCTGTCTAAAATCAGAGAGAAGCCAAAGGGATATGTCACAGGGTAGCAGAGGCATCTGCTATAGGCACACAGTTCCTCAGTCCCTGAGCTTGGAAGTAAGCCCAGACAATGCAGTATCATCCATGCACTCAACATATGTGTATTGAACTACATGCACTCAGCAAAAGGAGACAGAGAAAAGAGCTTGGATGATTGTGACCATCATTTCACTTGATGAATGAGTAAGGGCGATTCTAGCTGTGTCTGTTCGCAGAGGTTTCTCACTACGTGAGTATATAGCATGGCAAAGAGTATCCTAATATTCCCCCAGATGGAGTTTCATAGATGTAGTATTTAAATGAAAAAATAACAATGTGTTCTCATGCTGGCAGAAGAAAAAAAAAGGTGAGAGTTGAAAGAATGAAACAGGTAAGAAGAGGCAATCCAAATAGCAAAATCCGAGGGTACATAATTGAATGCTTTACTAATGTAAGCAACTGAGCCTCAACCATATTAAGACCCTTTTAGGAAAAGGATAAAATCCACTTCAGAAAAGTTTTTCTGAGGCACAGAAAGGGGAGAGCGTTTTCCACTTGCTCCCATCCCATACTGGTCAAAGGTTGAGTCAGTTAGGTAGTAGATTTGCTGAACCTGAATAAGAAACAGCAGACAAAATCCAGAGTAGAAAACAATAACTCATGGTGCAATTAAGGTGATGAGTCGTCAGGCTGTATCCGTGCTAAACTTATGCAGGAACAGTGAATAAAGCAGAAAACTGTATTGGAAGGTTGTGACATTGGGTATAAAAATGTCTAACACGTAAATTAAAATGTACTCTATGTCCATCATAGTGCCCACATAGATCACAGTGTCCTAGTTTTAAATACATAAATAATGTAAAAATAGTATAAACCCTAGATCATCTGTCCATATGCTTTTTCACAAAAAATATTTTGCAAGAGAAATCTTCTATACCAGCACTACAGTGTTTGTTCCAGTCTGGGCTTCATACTAGCACTTTCTGGTTCAGCCTTGGCTGATAATATAAGACTAGAACAAACTTGTATTTGTAAAGCATAAGTTAACCAGACTGGTAACTGCAAAGGGGAAAATTGTAGGTCAACACCCTGCTAGGAAGTTATTCTCCCTCTTGGCAAATAAAGGCAGTGTGAATGCCGCCTCCCGACCAAAAGTCAGTGCATGTATAGTCAGAAACA
This sequence comes from Elephantulus edwardii, assembly GCF_000299155.1. Classification (NCBI taxonomy): domain Eukaryota; kingdom Metazoa; phylum Chordata; class Mammalia; order Macroscelidea; family Macroscelididae; genus Elephantulus; species Elephantulus edwardii. The sequence continues at coordinate 4,803,629 of NW_006399900.1, read as the reverse complement.
ATGATGCCCTTCTCTAAGATAGCAGCCATCTCTACAACTTTGAATGTGTGTCATGATCCAAATAATTAATAATCCAGTCATCCCATCAAATTTTTTTAAAATTTATTTTTAGTTTATATTGGTTTGCATACAAAATTTATATACATTGTTTTGTTTACATACATTGTGTTTCACACATCTCTATTCCCATTTTGTTTCATATGATCATTCACATATATTGTATTTTATAAAATTAATCACAATCGATCCATGCCGATCATTACCCTTCTTTTTCAGGTCTCCAATGGACCTTTCCTAATTCCTTCACCTTCTCCCTCTGCCCATCATCCTTCGTGATCTCGTGATTTCTCTCTATTCTCTACCCTCGGCCACTCCTCCATTCCTATTTCTCTTCCCTCTTTGGACTTTTGTACAAATCTTACTATTAATTTTTCTTTTCTTTTTTTTTTTGCAGTTCTCCTTTTTTTATTTTTAAGTTTTTATTTTATTTTGGTTTGCTTAGAAACTTCATATACACAGTGTTTCACACTATTCTTCATTCACATTGTGTTTCATACAATCATTCTCATTTGTTATGTTTTATAACATTAATCACTATTGGACTATGCCCACCATTACCCTGTCATTTCAGGCCTCTGCCAGATCTTTCCCATTTCCTTCACCCTCTAACTCCATATACCAAACTGTGCAACCCTGTGGATTCACCTCTACCCATCATCACCTCTCTGCTGCCACCCCTCCCCTTTTTGGATCCCCATAAATGTTTTACCAGTTATCCTTCTATTTTTATAATAACGGTCTTTTTCAGTATTTGTTTTTATGAGACTGAATTAGTTCTCTCAGAATAAAATTCTCCAGTCTCTCCCAAGTTATGTAGGATTTTTCAAAATCATTGCTTCTGAGTGCTATATAGAATTTCATTGTGTGAATGTACTACAATTTCTCAATCTATTTGATATGGTTGGACATTTGGGCTGTTTCCATGTTCTTGTGATGGTGAATAGCACTGCTACAAACTTTGGAAGTTCTAACTTCCTTGGGGTATATTCCTAGTAGTGGAACAGTTGGGTCTTACAGAGTTCCTATGTTCACCTTTTTGAGGAAATGTCAAACAGCCTTCCAGAGTGGTTGTACCATTTAACAATATATGAGATTTAATAACATTTAATAACAATATATGATAGTTCCCATCTCCTCTGCCTCTCTGACATTTATTGCTTGTTGCCCTGCTAAACTTTGTCATAATGGTGTCTCATTGTGGTTTTGATTTGCATCTCTCTTATTGTGATTTTGAGCATTTCATCTGAATGTCTTCCTCTATGGAATATCTTCTCATGTCTTATGCCCATTTTGTATTTATCTTTTTCTTCTGGAGACCTGTTTTGTAAACTTTTGTTATGAGAGCTGGTATTGCCAAAACTTTTTTCCTTGTCGCTACATTTTCATTTGGCCCTACTGGAAAAAGTATTTGACACACATAAGGATTTCATCTTTAGAAGGTCCTATTCATCAATTTTATCCTTTTCAGGTTGTGAATTTCTGGCTGCATTTGTTAGCCTCTTTATACCACAGACTAGGCCTTCTAAGCTAGATCCCAGTTTGTCTCTTATAAACTTTATGGTTTGGGGCTTTACTTTCAGGTCTCTGACCCACCTTGAGTTGACTTTTATGTATGGTGTGTGATATGGATCTTGTTTTCGCTTTCTGCAGGTAGCAGTCCAGTTTTGCATGCCAGTGTTGAAGACATTGTCATTTCCTCAATTGATTGGTTTTATTTCCTTGTTGAATATCAACTGACCATGGATAAATAGGTCCACATTTGGGTTCTGGATTCTGTTCCATTAGTCTATGTATGTCGTTTCACTAGTACCATGCTGTTTTGAATACTAATGCTGTGTTGTAGGCTTTGAGGTAAGGTAGTGCTATGCCATCCACTTCATTTTTGTTTTTCAGAAGTGCTTTGTTTATTCAAGGTCTCTTTCCTCTCCAAATAAACTTTACAATTTCCCTTACAATTTTCTTGAAAAATTAATTTGTATTCTCCATTAGGATCTCTATTTGGCATCTCTACTAAATACATAAATTACTTTTGGTAGGGTTATCATTTTAATTATATTAACTCTTCCAATGAACAGGGAACATTTTTCCTTTTTTTTGGGGGGGGGTCTTTTATTGTTTCTCACAGAAGTCTTCTGTAGGTTTCTTGTACCGGTCTTTTGTGTCTCTAGTTATGTTCACTACGAACTATCTCAATTTTTTGTTGGCTACTGTAAATGGTTCCCAGTGCTGAGTTACTGATGCAGGCTTGGAAGTCAGTGCCTGATGTTAAGGAAGCATATGGACTTCTGGCAGAATGAGTGTTACGTGGTTTAGAAGTCTTCAATATAAATTGAAGCTCATTATCAAGAAGACAAAGATTCTCACCACTGACCAATTGGCAACAGCATGATAGATGGAGAAGAAATTGAAGTTGTTAACAATTACAGCTTGATCAGATCCACAATCAACATTCTTAATACCAGCAGTTCGGGAAATCAAAAGATGAATTGCATTGGGAAAATCTACTGTCAGGAATCTCTCCACAGTGCTGAAAAGCAATGACGTCAGTCTAGAAACTAAGGTGCAGCTGATCCAGGCCATGGACTTCAAAATTACTTTGCTATGCATCGAAAAGCCAGACAATGGCTAAGGATGACTGAAGAAGAATTGATGCTTTCAAGTTGTGGTGCGAGAGAAGAGTCTTAAACATATCATGGACTGACAAGAAAATAAATAGGTCTGTCTTGGAGTGAGTGAAACCAAGTTTCTCCTTGGAGGCTAGGATTTTGAAGCTCTGTCTCACATACTTTGGGCACGTGGCCAGGAGAGACTGGTCCTTGGAGAAGGGTATCATGCTCTGAAGGGTGGAGGGAAAGCACAGGAGAGGAAGCCACCAGATGAGGTGGATTGATGCAGTAACTGAGGCAGTGAGGGGTAGGTGTGAGAGCTACAGGATCCTACAACTGACAATTGTTTTCTTTCAATCGTTTGTATATGCCATCCCATTGTCTTCTTGCTCACATGGTTTCTGCTGAAAAAGCAAAACTTAGTCTACTTGGTTCTTCTTTGTATGTGACTCTACTTTTCTGATGATGCTATTAGTATTCTTATTTGTGATTTTGGAGAATTTGACTATGATACATCTTGATGTTTTTTTTGTGGAGTCCAGTCTGTTTGGGGTCTGGTGAGCTTCTTGGATGTGGATTTCTTTGTTCTTTCTTTATAAGACCTGGGAAGTTTTCTTCTAGTTCCTCTTCCACAAGTTTCTCAATGCTTTCCCTCCTCCCCTTGTGCTTTGGAACTCCTTTCATATCTATATTGCTCCTTTTGATGTCCTTCCATATAATTCTAATATTTTCTTCATTCTCCTTCCATCCCCTCCCTATTTTCTCTTCTAGTATGTTTCCACTCAGGTCCTTATCTGCCAGCTCACTGACTTTCTGTTCCATATCTTCTGTTCCACTTTTTTGTTGGAAACTCCTGCCACTGATATTCTGAATTGTGTTTTCCTGTATTTCTGTTCTTTCCAATACTGTGCTCTCTCTGTCCTGTGTTGATTTTTTAATTTATTCTACTTTGTTATTGACAATATAAATACTTCTTCTATTTTTTGCTGTGTCTTCAGTAGTTGTTTATTTTCCTCTACATTGGTATATTTCTTTTGGTTATATATCTCTGGGATATTTTCTTAATTTATGGCTTCCACTCTTTCTTCCTTCATTTCTATATTCCTTCTTAGCTGTTCATATAATTCCACTTCAATGTATTTCTTCTAGTTCCCTGTTTCTAGGGTATTTGCTTTATTTATGGCTTCCACTCTTTTACTTTCTTCCATAGCTGTTCATATGTTGTTGTTGTTGTTGATTGCCTTTAAGTCAAGCACAACTCATAGTGGCCCCATGAACAAACAGCCTAAAGTCCCCTACAGCCATCGACATTTATCAAAGTTCGCAGAATTTCTGGAGGCATGCTATTTAGGAAATGGATGCCACTCCTGCTTCCAAACCTGTTATTGTATTTTGTTGTTATGTGCCATTGAGTCACCTGTAACGTATAGTGACCCTATATACTGCAGCTCTGAGCCCTTCCCTGTCCTGAGCCAGTCTCACTAACTTTGACACACCAATCCCCATGACTCCACATCAATGTATTTCTTCTCCCTCTCTTGTCTTTGTGGTATTCAATGAGTTTGCAATACATTTTGCATTTTTTTAAGGAAAGATTTATTTTTTCCCCAACAATGCTTGAAGCTGTCTGATGCTTTCTTGACAATATGTGAAGTTTTTCATAGTAAGTCCTAGGCTATTTCTGTTGTGTATACATAGTTGTTAACAGTTTTTGATCTTTATGGTGTTATTTATTAGGTCCAGACTTAAAGTGTTCCCCTTTTGGGGGAGGCAAGTTTATATGCCAAGAGTCCTTTCTGAGTCTGTGCAGTAGGAAAGCTCCCCTTTCCTAAGGCCCTTCAACTTCTCTTTGCACTGCAATGCAGTTCTGCAGTAATCTCATCTGACTTCTGCCGACCTCTTTTAAAGTTTGAACTTGTTCTTGGTGATGTTGATAAGCACAGCAGCCAGAGACCACCAGGCAGCTTTCCTCTTTCTATACTGTGTGAGACGGAGTAGGCAGACCCCTACCTCTATCTAGCCATCCTCTCCGTTCTAGTGTACCCCTCTCAGTTCTCATACACAGGTTGGCAGGGATCTCTCTTGCCTGTACCCATTTTTTCTAAAGTTTGAAGTTGTCATTGGTGAAGATGATGAGTACAGCAGCCAAAGACCAACTTTGCCCAGAAGGCAGCTACACTTTCTCCCATTGAGGTTGTTTAAAAGGCTCATTAATATCACACACAAGTAAAATCTTACTGAAGATTCTCCAAAATTGGCTAGAATAGTACATCAGCAGAGAACTTCCGAAAGTTCTTCAAGGATATCATTGCTGATGTCTCAGCTAGATCATGGCTGAAAGCAGAAGCTATCAGAAGGATATCTACTTGTGTTTTATTGCCTATACAAAGGAATTTGACTGTGTGGTTCATAACAAGCTATGAGTAATATTGAGAAAAGTGGGAATTCCAGGACACCTAATTATACTCATGTGAAACCTAGACCTACACTAAGAAGCTATTATCCAAACCAAGCAAGGGCGTAGTGTATGGTTTAAAAGCAAGAAATGTGCACTCCAGGGTTGTATCCTTTGTCCCTACCTATTCAACTTTTGGCGAAGAATTGTGAAATCAACTCAAAGGCACATAGTTCAAATCCACCTGCTGCTCTGTGGAAGAAAGATAGGCAATCTCCTCCCATGAAATTTAAAACTTCTCAAAACATACTATAGAAGATAAGCTATGACTTGATTCCAACTTGATGACACAACAGCAGCAACAATATTCAATATGTATGCTGAGCAAATCACTCAAGAAATTGGACAATATGAAGAATGTGGCATCAGAATTTGAGGAAGACTCATCAATGACCTGCAATATACAGATGACACAGCCTTGCTTTCTAGAAGAAATGAAGACTTGAAACACTTGTTCAGAAAAAGAAGCGGGAATGCAGCTGTCAGTATGGATTACATTTGAACATCAGGAAAAGAAAAATTCTCAACACTGGTCAAAGAGGCAAAATCACAATTGATTAGGGAGAGATTAAAATTGTTAATTATTTCACTGTGCTTGGAACCACAGTCAACAACATTGGTACTAGCAGTCAGACAAAATTTTATTTTTTTTAAATTTTTTTTTTCAGACAAAATTTTTAAAAAATGTGTTGCATTGGAGAAATCTACTGTAAGGACCTCTCCAAGCTGCTGAGAAGCAGCAATATCAGTTTAAAGAATATGATGCATTTTATTCTAGTTATGGTCTTTTCAATTATTTCTTATGCATGTGAGAGTTGGACAATTCACAAGGATGAAAGAACAACAACATATGTCTTTGAATTGTGGTGTAAAAGAAAAGTACTAATATTTTTTATTAATACTCTACTAAAAGCACTAAACGGCCAAAAGAAAAAACAAATGTATCTTGGAGAAAGTATAGCCAGTGTTCTCCTTAGAGGTAAGGAGGATGAAACATCAACTATTATTTTTATTTCATCCTGGAAAGGGTGTTAGAAGCTCCTTAGAAGAAAGGACTATGAAGATTCATCTGACATACTTTGGGTATGTTGCAAGGAGGGACAAGTCCTTGCAGAGGGGACATCATGTTTGGAAGGGTGGAGAGACAGCACAAGAGAGGAACACCCTTTATGAGATGGATCAATTCAGTGACTGGGGTAATGGGAGTAGTTGTGTCAGAGACAGTGAGGTTGAGCAGGATAGAACAGGGTTTATGACTCTTGTACATAGGGTTTCTATGAGTCTCAAGTGACTTGACAGCACATAACAACACAACAACAACATTAATATTTAGGGCATGTTGTTTGAAGGGGCTAGTCTTTGGAAAAAGACATCATGCTTGGAAAAGTGGATGGTTAAGAGAAAGAGTGGAAGAACCTCAATAAGATGGATTTACATATGACTGTAGCATTGGGCTCAAGCATATCAGGGCTGGTGAGGACAGTGCAGGATAGGGCTGGGTTCAGATCCGTGGTTCACAGGATTGCTATGAGTCACAGTTGATTCAAGTCCACCTTACAACAACAGCGTATCTCTTCTGAGTCTTCGATTCCAGGGCTTCAAGCCATAAATTGCCCTGTTCTAGCTATGATCTAGAATTGTTGTTATGTATGAGTCAGAACTGACTCATAGCTGCCCCTCCAGCAGGTATTATATCACACAACAGGAGATTTCCCATATTTCTCCTGTGGTGGATTCAAAGCACGTGAATTTAGATTGGCACCATAACTCCTTACCACTGAACCACCGGAGTTCCCTAGTTCTAGCTTCACACATATCTTAAAATGTCAAGTCAGTTCCAATTTTTACATTAGCAATCATGACTAAACCAGTTCTAAGTCTTGAGTTTATTTAGTAAGGTAAAGGGAAAGAAAGAATACTATGGAGGAAGAGCTAGCAGGTGCTTTAAAAAAGAGCTTCTCAAACTTAGTCACACTGTAGAGCCACATGTTGTTTGTTGTTTTTGTTATGTGCCATCGAGTCGCTTGCGACTCATAGCGACCTTATGTACAACAGCCCTAAACTCCGCTCTGTCCTGTGCCAATCGCACTGTCTCTGACACTCCCATCCCAATTATCCCAGTCACTGAATCAATCCACCTCATAGAGGGCCTTCCTCTGGCCAAGTTCTTGATCAGGGGTTTAACTGATATGAACTCTGATAATTGTGACCCTCATTTCATTTAATGAACAAGAGCCATGACTGGAGCTATGACTATTCCCAGGTACTTCACATCATGTGAGTTATCATGGTAAAAGGTGCCATTCTAATGTTCACCCAGGTGGGCTTTGCTATATGTAGTGTTTAAATGACAAAATCCTGGGCACGGAAAAACTGTAAAATGTTCCCAGGTAATTCTCATTTGTAGCCAATGTTAAGGTTAATAAACACTAATTTAAACAAAACAATATCATGTGTCAGAATAGAACTGCTCCATTAGGTTTTCTAGGCTGTGTTTTCACTGCAACAGATCGTCAAGTTTTGCTCCTGAGTTGTTGCTGGGTGGGTTTAAACTATTTCTTTGAATTAGCAGCCCTACCTTAACCATTGTACCATTAAACCTCTAACAGTCAAAAGCCAATAATAGGTGCTTGGCAGGCCCTAGAATTTAGAATGTTTTTTCCTAGTTTCTGGGTTATATTGTTGTTTTAGATTTTCCTATATATAAGGTCTTTCCAATATGACACTTAACACCATTAGTATTTACAAACACTACTGAAAGGCGGGCTGGTGATTAGTAATTTTATATTTGCAATAGATTGCCAAGATATCAGAGGTTCAGTTTAACTTTTTAAATGTGTCCCATAGAAAGAAATTCAGTGATAATAAATAGAGTAGTTGGCAATTGGATGTTTGCCCTCAAAGCATGCATTACTAAGTTTGAAGTCATTAAAATGTTGAAACAGTAAAAGTATCTTGACAAATGAACACATGCCTATTGACTGTTTTTGCTAGCATGGCATGTTTGAGTCAAGATTCCTTTTTTTGGTAGAATAATGGGTCCTAAGGTCATGACATCCTAGTTTTCATTTTAGGCTATACTGCCTGGCCACCCTCTTCAGCCAGGGTTTGGCTCCTATATATTCACAAAGGACAATCTGGGCCATGGCAGACTCCTCATGTCATTACAGAATCGACTTAGAGGACAAAGAACAGAAATGCAGATACAAAAGATGACATCCATTTTTTTTTGTACAAAAGCTACAAATATTATTTTACAGAGAATTATAATTCATAATTAATAGTTGCTTTTAGTGTGTTTCAGGCAAGGGAAGAAAAAGAAAATTCTTTTATCCAGATCAATTTAATATGGAGTATCCAAGTTAATGGAATTCTACATTTAGTGCCACTGCATGCAAAGCTAGACTCCAAGGACTTCCATTTCTCAAAAGCTTGCAGCACACTAAAAAGCTAATATCAGTAAAAACAATTAGCACGTCAGTTGAGCAGTTAAGTTCATTATTATGAATGTCTGTCACCTTATACAAGATGGTCAATTTTCTTCCATACAGGTCTGCATTTATAGAAGTAAGTTAGCCTTTTCAACTAGATTATCTGGACTTAGATGTTTAATATTTTTTAAAGGAAGACCTCTAATCAACCCCCTTTTAAAAATTCCACTTAGCAGCAAGGCATGTAATTATCTTGCTAACCTTTTGTTCAGTTGCTTTACAAACTAATGACATGAAACATTCCGTCTTTTTACTTCCAAGCTTTTCTCCTTCCTGATTAGATTCTACTTAAATAGCATCATGTTCCTTCAAGTTCCTCCAAGATGAGGGATTTTTGTTAATCACCTGAAACCTGCTGGTTTGCCTCTTTAACATTCTGAGATATCTCATTCAACAAGCTTAAATCAACATTACTACCACTTACCCCTAGCAAGTTGAATACATTAATTCCCATCTCTTTATCAAGCTTTCATGTTAATCCAAGTATACAAAGATATGCAGAATGAATTTTGAAATCTGAGATGATTGTAGAATATTAAAGTGAGCTTTACCTCCAAGTTGTTTGTGTTTATTTTTTTCCTTTTGGTCAACTTTTAAAAAATATCTAGAATACAAATAGCAGATCAGTGAATGAATAAAACTGAAGAAACAAAAAAAATCTAGAATACATAAAGAAAATACTACTATTTTCAAATTACATCTTTCAAGAAAAAGAAAATGTCTACTAAAGATAAAATATAACTAGCAAAATATTTACTAAATGCACAATGAAATGTCTCTGCTAAAAAATTTAAAAAGGACCTTTAACCATATATTTACAATCTGATTATAAAATGTTGTTTACAACCATCAAACAAAAATTGAACAACAAGAATTGGATGTAATTGCTTTCCAGAAGAAAAAAAACAAACCAAAATGAAAGAAAACAAACAAAAAAACCCCAAACAAAAACCCCACACAAGAAAACCACAGATGTGTTATATAATTTTGAATATGGCCAAACACTGAATTAAAGAGAATGAAGTGGCAAAAAGTAAAGGTTAGGACTTTCAGTCAACAGTAGTTTAAGGGGAAGTAACAGTTCACAAGTACTTCCAAGAAATGTAGTAAAGAGAACATTTAAGTTCAAGAAAACTTAGAGGGAAAAAAAGTGATTTCTTGGGGAAAAATTATCTAAAATGCTATATAAATCAAATACGTAGAAAAAAAATATCCTCTGAAATGTCATTTAAAACAAAGCTGCACACACCTCTCCCCAGAAGTGCAAATTTGCAGGAAAGCATTTGTTCATTCTCAAGCAGTTGTGTGTCTTAGTGAGTTTATCTTTATCTCACATAATTTTTTTTAAGTTTATAAGCAAGTTTTGAACATAAAATTTAGAAACTAGTCATTGGTAGCTAAAGCCACCTGACATGTGTCGCAATATTTTTAGAGTTTGGGCTGAATAAAGACAAAAGCATACATAATTAAATGCCTTCTTTTTGAAAATAAAACTATTCTTCAAATTAAAAGGAAGGATAGAATTCCTGAGTTGCTTTAAAAAAAACAGAAAACACATTTGCCTCAGCAGTATTCATTAAGGAAAAAAATGACATTTTAGCAAATAATACATTTCTAAGAGTCAGCCGTGTGAATAAAACTCATCCAATTATCAATCCTTCTTTTAAATTTAACACTATAATAAAACACTGCCTCTAACTTATAAAAAGAAACAAACAGATCATTTTCTTTTTCTCCTAAGATGCAAAACCTTCTAGAACTAACTGTTCTATCTCTGATTATTTTGTATATATTTATTTTTTCCAAATAAATTCATAAAGGAGCATTTTTATTAAGTGAAAGAATACTACTAGAATATTCCAAATTATATAAAATATAAACTAAAAAAAATCTCAGTATCATATTATTAAAAATTATGTGATTATGAATGGACATTAGGGGAAAAAGCTTGAAATTTAGACCAAAATGAAGATATTTAAAATTGATACTTAATAATATATTGCAGTCATAGTGCTAATCAAGTCAGAAGTGACTCATAACTGACTCTCCATTGGGATTCTGAGCCTGTATGTAGCATTAGAGGAAACATTCAATTTTCTCCTGAGGATCTTCTGGTGAATTCCAACTGCCAGAGCTCCTTTGTTATCATCTAGAATAATATTTAATATTAATTTGTCTCAAATTTTATATTGATTAATATTCATATATACATACAAGGTGCTCTGGTGGCCTCGTGGCAAGAAGCTGCTCCACAATCCAGTTGGCACGTGGTTCGAGGCCTCCAGATGCTCTGCAGAAGAAGGATGGCAATCTCCTCTAGTGTGACTAACTGCCTCTGAAAACCTACTGGAGGGTCAGTTATGGGTCAGTCCCACCTTTACAGTACACAACAACAACAATAACAAACATAGTGGTGTTGTTTGCTGTCAAATAGGAACTGATACATAGCTGACCCTCTAATGAGTTTTCAGAGGCACATGGGAGGGAAATACCGATTCTTCTCCCATGGAGCAGCTAGTGGATCAAAGCGTCTGATGGATTCAAAATGCCTTTGGCATTGCAGGTAGCTTCTTACTACTAGGCCGCAGGAGTTCTCCGTGTGTGTGTGTGTGTGTGTGTGTGTGTGTGTGTGTGTGTGTACAGGGAGCTCTTGTGAAGTTCAAGTTGTACTGCCAATCCAAAAAGTAATATGGTGATTCAAAATCACCACCTGTTTCATGGGAGAACGGTGGGAATTGATCACTACCTCTGAAAACCTACTGGAAGATCAGATATGAGTTAGTTTTTACTTGATGTTACATGCTGTTGTTGTTGTTAATTGCTGTCTTGTTGAATATAACTCATAGTGACCCTATGAACAAAAGACCTGAACCCTGTAGAATTATCATCGTTTCTCTATGTTCCTATGGTTTCCAGAGACATGTGGTTTCGGAAGTAGATGCCACTCCTGCTTACAAACTTGAATCAATCTGGGAGCTCCACCAAACACTGCCCACAAAGGGTCACCATTATGGCGCTTGACAAACCTATGGTATAGTTTTCATTCAGCACACAGCAATGCCAAGTTACTTCAGTACAGCAAATAGACAGACCACTACTGTACCACTTAAAAGAATGTTCATCCTAAAATCAGTTAATACTAGGCATGAGGGCCACAGACCTAGTGCAGCACTATTGCTTTTTTTAAATATAAGCATGCTTACCAAATACTTGTTGACCATAAACCAAGAGATTTCCAGCCCACAGCTCATTGTTAGCTAAATCTCACAAGTCCAAAGAGCCGACACCCTAATTGTGGACCAAAGAAACCAAAAAACAATCAAACATTCCATACCCAACCCTGGTCAAGATGCGAGAAACCATCTTCCAGAATCCAAACAACACGGGAGCCTCCAGCTGCAGACTTAGTAGAGCACTACTACTTTTTAAAATATATTTGAGCCTACCAAGTGCTGGTTGACTAGAAACCAAGAGATTTCCAGCCCACAGCTCATTGTTAGATAAATCTCACAAGTCAAAACAGCTGAATACCAGCAATAATAAGTGTGTGTGTGTGTGTGTGTGTGTGTCTGTGTGTGTCTGTGTGTGTAATTGTTATGTGCTGTTAAGTTGACTCCAACTTACAGAGAGCTTATAAATGATGGGGAAATCTTTTCCTATTGTGGACCATCCTCACAATGTCCAGTGATGTCTTTGCCCAAGCACTGGCCACTTCTGATAACATGTCCAATATATGAAACAAAGTTTCACTGTCTTTACCTCTGAGAAACACTTTAGATGTACTTCCTCCAGAATTGTTTGTTCTTTTGCAGTCATGGTATAAGTATTCTTTTCCAACATCAAAATTCAAAGACATCAATTCTTCTTTGGTCTTCCTTATACGTTGTCCAAAGTTCTCATGCATATGAAGCAACTGAAAATACCTGTGCTTTTTAAGAACTTTTGAAATTCTTTGCTATTTTAAAAACATAAAGTTCTGAGAGGGCAGAGAATTGTAGACTATAAAGAATACATGTTTTATTTCAGGAATCCTAGACACTAAAATTTAATTTTAAAAAATTTACTGGTAAAAATTCAGACACATTCCCTGAGTATTCTCACAGAATTTAGTGTAAATTTCTCTAAGAAAAATTCACTGAATTCATACATATCTTCTTGATTCTTTTTCCATTTCTATGATGCTAAGTCAAAGAATGATTTTCCTAACCTAAATAGATCCTGACCGAATGTAAAGAATACAAGAATAATGTCTATTTGTGCTTTATTGACAATGAAAATGCATTTGACCATATGGATCATAACAAATTGTGGGTGACATTGAGAAGAACAGGAATCCCAGAGCATGTGCTCCTGGGAAACCTGCACCTGGACCAGGAGGCTTTTGTGTGAACAGAGCAGGGGAACACTACATGGTTTAAAATTATGAAGGGAGTGAGCAAATTATTGGAGAAGCTGGACTCCATGAAGAGGAATGTGGCATCAAGATTGGAAGGAGACTCATTAATTAGCTAAGTTATTCAGATGGCACAACTTTGCTTGCTGAAAGTAGGGAGGACTTGAAGCACTTGTTGCAGAATATCATGGAATGTAGCCTTCAGCATGGATTGCATATCAAGAAAATAAATAGATCTTTACCACTGGAAAGATAGACAACATCATGATGAATAGAGAAAGGATTGAAACTGTCAACAATTTCATCTTGCTTGAATCCACATTGGCACCAGCAGTCAGAAAATAAGGAGACACTGGGAAAATAGCACTGGAAAAATCTGCAGTTAGGGACCTCTCCAAATTATTGAAGAGTAATGATGTCAACTTGGCAATTAAGGTGCATCTAATTAAAGCCATAGTGTTTCTGACCACCTGCTATGAATCTGAGGGCTAGACAGTGAATAAGGATGGCAGAAGATGAATTGATGCCTTTGAGCTCTGGTGTTGGTGAAGAACACTGATCATCCCATGGACAGACAAAATAACAAATAAATATGTCTTGGAAAGTGTGAAGTCATCTTTGGAGGCAAGAATTATGAGGCTTCACCTCACATGCTTTGGGCATGTTGCTAGGAGGGGCTATTCCTTGGAGAAGGACATGATGCTAGGAAGGGTGGAGGGTCAGCAAAAGAGAAGAAGACATTTGACCAAGGGGATTGAGGAAGTGACTGCCACAATGGGCTACTGTGTGTCAGTAAGTGTGATGATGGCACAGAATAGAGATCTTTTGTCCATAGGGAACTCTGAGTCATACTTAACCCGAAAGTACCTAATGACCACAATGCCAAGAATAGGAAGCAGATTGACTATTTCTTAAATAGCAGATCTGAAAAGCCTGGGGTACTCGGGATGGGTGTGTCAGAGGCAATGAGATTGGCACAGGATAGAGCACGGTTTAGGGCTGTTGTACATAGGGTCGCTATGAGTCGCAAACGACTCGACGGCACATAACAACAACAACAATGTCATACCAATTGACATATTCCAACAAACAGACTCTGCCCTGGATGTGCTCACTAAGTTGTTCCAAGAAATCTGGAGGACAGCCAGCTGGCCGACTGACGGGAAAAGAACGATATTTGTTCCCATTCCAAAGAAAGGTGACCAACAGAGTGTGGAAATTATTGAACAATATCATTAATAACACACGCAAGAAAGATTTTGCTGAAAATTATCCAAAAACGTTTGGAACAATATGTCAACAGAGAACTGCCAGATGTGCAAGCTGAATTTAGAAGAGGTCGTGATACTAGGGATATTATAGCTAACATTAGATGGATCTTGGCAGAAAGCAGAGAATACCAGAAGAATGTCTATCCGCGCTTCATTGACTATGCAAAGGCTTTGGATTGTGTGGATCACAACAAGCTGTAGCTGACTCTGAGAAGAAGAGGAATCCCAGAAGATTGGATTGCGCTAATTCAAAACCTATACTTGGACCAAGAGGCAGTAGTCAGAACAGAGCAAGAGATACTCAATAGTTCAAAATAAAGAATGAGGTCTGTCAGGGATGTATTTTGTCTCCATACCTTTTCAATCTGTATGCAGAACAGATCATCCAAGATTCTGGGCTGAGGAGGAGGAATGTGGCATCAAGATTGGTGGAAGAGTCATCAACAACCTGTGTTATGTAGATGAAACAACCCTACTTGCTGAAACTGAGGAGGACCTGATGCACTTGCTGAAGAAGGTCAAGGACTTCAGCCTCCTATATGGATTGAAGCTCAACATCAAGAAAACAAAGATTCGTATCAGGATGGATGGTGAAGAGATTGAGATAGTTAACAGTTTTAGTTTATTTGGTTCCACAGTCAACACTCTTGGTAACAGCAGCCAGGAAATCAAGAGACGAATTGCATTGGGAAAGTCTCCTGTTCCAGTCAGATCTGATTTGACGGTACACGTACACACAAAATAACAAACTAAAATAAAAATTTTAAAACAAAAACTATAAATGGCGACTTTATACACGAACCTCATCTGAAGGATTTCATACGAATAAGAATGACTACACTAGCAGCCAAAACTAGCCAGGTGCTGACTGTGGAACAGATAATTAATTATTCATGTGTAAGTTCAAACTGAAAGTGATGAATATTAAAATAAGTCAGTGGGACCAAAATATGATCTTGATCTTATTGGAATTAAAAAAAAAATCATCACAGGAAGAGGTTTGAAGCATTGACCACTAATGATAGAAAACCAGATGAGTTGTCGGATGACATCAAGGATATTATCCAAGAAGAGAGCAAAAAAATCATTAAAAACCAGAGAAAAAAGAAAAAAAATGAATGCTAGAAGAGACTCTGAAAATTACACAAAAGCATCTAGAAGCCAAAATAAATTGAAGCTATGCTAAATTAAAAGAGCTGAACAGAAGATTTTTGATATCTTCTATCTTTTGGAGATAGCTCAAGAGGACAAGGGAAAGTATTATAACAATGTGCAGAGGCTGGAATTAGAGAATAAAAAGGGAAGAATTCACTTGGAATTTCTCAAGCTGAAAGAACAGAAACATAAATTCAAACTTTGAGTTGGAATACTGAGAGATGCTATGAGCAAAATCTTGAATGATCCAGGAAGCACCAGAAGAAGATAAAGGGAATACACAGAATCATTGTGCCAAAAATAATTCAACAGGCACAGAATTCATACCTTTGAGTTGTGGTATTGGAGAAGAGTACTGATTATCCAATGGACTGCAGAAAAAACAAACATATATCTGGGGTTAAGTGTAGTCATAGTGTTCCTGGGAGGCAAAGATAAATAAAGCTATGTTTCATCTACTTTGACCGTATTGTTAGTAGGGCCTGTTCCTTGGAGAGGGACATCCTGGATGGAAAGGTGGAGACTCAAAGAAAGATGATAGGAAGATCCTCAACAAGATGGATTGACACAGTGTCTGTAGCAATGAGGTCAAGTATGTCAGAAATGGTGAGGTTGACTCCAGATAGGGCAAAGCTCAGAGCCATTGTTAATAGGGCTGCTGTGAGTTGCAGTTAACTTGATGACATATTATGACAACAACAATGTCAAGAAATATAAAGCAAACCCACAAGAGCCACAACATGACCTTGAGTTTATCTCACCTGAATTGAAAACTCTTTTAATATTAGATTTTATGCATTGAATACTAATAACAAAAGATTAGACCAGTTGGGGGATAACATCCAACAAGAAGAAAACAAAAGGTCATTAAAAGGACAAAAACTCCCACTATTACATAAATTAAACCCAATGTATATAAATAATTATATGCATACCATATTAAAAAAGAAAGAAAAAGAGAAAGAAACAGGAAAGAAAGAAAATATTAAAAGAATTGTCAGAAGAGATTCTGAAACTTTGTTCTTGCAGCTATATGTTCAAGAACTTAAAGAAGCTAAAGGCAAATGAGCAAATGATGAAAAACTAAAACTAAGCGAAGAATTCAATAGGCATCTAGAGAAGACAAATCCAATATTACAATGAAATGTGCAAAGACCTGGAGTTAGAAAACCAAAAGGTAAGAAGATATTTGACACCTAACAACAATGCCATGCTATTCTTTATGAAGTGTTTAGTTCTGAAGTGTAATTCCAAAATTCAAGACAAAATACTAATTTTAATTGCTTATAAATTCCAAAATGCTAGTGTTTTGAAGTAAACGCAACAAATTCAGAAAAGTTATCTCCAATAAAATTATTTTCTTCTTTTTTTTCTTTTTTCTCAAGTGTTTGCACATTTCAGAATTTCAGTAACAGGTCACTTACATACAACACTTACAAATTTGAATAATCTTTTTCTTTTTTAGTATTTATATCTTCAATGGTTTGACCATTAGGTCATGAGGTACTTAAATGACATGTTATGAACCATCTGATTATTGAAGAAAGATGTTACTCCTTTGAAATGGAACAATAGAATTTGTTACTTAAAGGCCATTTGGAATAAGCCTCACACTAAAAAAAAAAAGTCTCAAATTTAGGCTTTATTATTCTAATTAGTCACACAGATGGCTAGAATATTCTCATGAACTTGAAACGTTTTTTCCCCATGCAACATAATCTGATGACTAATACCAAATATAGCATTTCCTTGTTTAAAAACCATTTTTAAAGGTATATTTAAGTAAATTCTGCAATTATATTGAGTTTGTTAAGTTGTATTGCATTTTATTTATGTGAAAAGTTTTAAATTGACAACATGAATTCTTAAAATATAATGCAGTGCTTTTGCATGTCCTCATTTTTACCATATACTTAAATTTTGAAAACGGAAGCTCTTTTAACCTCTGAGGAGACTTATATAACAATGTTTACAAAGAAAAAGTTCAAATGTCACTGGGCAATGTCATATTTAGGTTGAATCCAGATCTCTTAATTACATCTAAATAAAGTGTGAGAAGAGTAGAAGGCCCTGCAATGTTTGCTCTGTTGTATATTATCAGTCAGGACAAACACAATGGCACCACTGAGAACAAAACAAGGGAAAGTGCTGTAGAATTGCATTCTTGACTTGGGGCCTCCATATTTTGCATTGTCTACATTAATCAACTGGCTTCTCAAAGCAACTCTGTCATCTGCAGCCCTGAGGCACATTAAAAGTGACAGTTACACTTCCAGTCCAGTAGCGGAGAGATTAAAAAAAAAAAAAAAGAAATCAAATCAAAATAAATTGTGGCAAGGAAGGCAGGTTCAAATCGGAAAACTCTGTCAGGTGGTGGTAGTGCTTTGTGGTTTGTGCAATCCCACTCTGTCATCTATAATTACCCTTAGGAAAGCCAGTGGTGTGACTACTGGCTATCAAATCACATCAAAACCTCGGCCTGAACTTGAAGCCTTTGCTAACATGGAGGAAGTCTCTGAACATACTTTATCCCCTTTAAATACCAACGGTGGTAGCAATGAGTCTAAATAAGTTAAATAGCATACTTAAAGGTACTTCTTTAGTTGTGTTTTGTAGGTTGTGAAAAATGCTTTGTTTCACAAAGCCCATGTAACCCAAGATCTCCAACAGTGCAATCAAAAGAATTCCTTATTTAGATGTTGGGAACATATGAGCCTGTTAAAAGAGATGAAATGATCTTCTGACACGTTTTACAGACTGAACAACTACATCATAAGCATCATTCACAATATCCTCATATAATCATGATAAACATTTGACTAGATAATGACACTTAATTTACACTGACCAGGATGGAATCTTTTCTCTTCAAAATTACATTTCAGGCAAAGTTTAATAGGACAGAAAGTAAATAAATGTTGGAGAGGATGTGGAGAGATAGGAACTCTTCTACATTGTTGGTGAGATTGTAAAATGGTACAACCACTCTGGAAGGCAGTTTGGCATTTCCCTGGAAAGCTGAACAAAGATATTCCATATGACCAAGTTATTCTACTGCTTGGACTATACCTAAATAATAAGAATTGAGGCACAGACAGAGACTTGTACACCAATGTTCATTACATTATTTACCATTGCAAGAACATGGAAACAGCCCAAATGTCCAAATACAATCGAATGGATTGGGAAATTATGGTATATTCACATGATGGAAAATTATGCAGCATGTAGGAGCAATGATTTTGTAAATCACTACCTAACTTGGGAAGGACTGGAGAGCATTATGCTAAGCGAACTAACTAAGTCCCATAAGGACAAATACTATATAAGACCATTATCGTAGAATGTGTATGAGGATCCAAGGGATGGGGAGAGCAGAGGGGTGTGAATGGGTGGGGTGGTGGTGATTAATCATAGGGTTGCACAATTTGATGGGTGGAGGGAGGGAAGGGTAAAGGAAATGGGAAAATATCCGGTTTGAAAGACCACTCTTCTTAGATGCTGTGGAGTCGTAGATGACTCATAGTGACCTTGTGAAAGGCTTGAGCACTGTTCATAGTTTCCAGAGGCAAGCTATTTCAGAAGTGGATGCCGCTCCTGCTTCCAAGCTTGTTTTAATCGGGGACTCTACCAAACAGTGTCCACCATGGGTAACCGTTACCACATTCGGCACATCAGTGTCACAGTGCTCAGCATCACAGCAACCACGAGTTACCTCTGCACAGCAGTGCACAGATGAGTGTTATACCACCTAGAAGAATGTTTGACAGAAAAACAATTTGAACTAGGCCTCAGGGCCACAGATTAAAATCACCCACCTTGGGTTTGGTAGCATAACTTTCTGTCCACTAAGCTAATGTAGCTCTCTCTATGCTGTCATTGTTATTGTTGTTAGGGGCCATCGAGTCATAGACAACTCATAGTGACCCTATGAACAAAAGGCCTGAGCACTGTTCATAGAGTTTCCGGAGGCAAGCCATTAAAAAGCAGTATAAAAATAAAAATTTTAATTAAAGAAAAATGTATTTCAGACATTCCTTATTGAAAATATTGTTTATTGGTGTGTACTGTTGGATCAGAAATAAGTCCTAGCTGACTCTCCAGCAGGATTTTAGAGGCGGTAAATCGCAAAGGACAGAGAAGCTGGAGAAAGACGTAGATTCAAAGTACATGCCTTTGAATTGGAAGCACAACTCTTTCCTACTAAGCCACAAGAGATCTCGATTGAAAATACTAGGTAATTATAATGTGAAGGTGCACTGCAATCCCAAGAGCATGCAGTTCAAATCCACCAACTGATCGGTGAGAGAAGGCTGAGCAGTTTCCTACTGTGCGATTAACTGCCTCTGAAAACCTGCTGGAGGATCACTATGGGTAGCTTCTGAAGCAATGGCACACAGCACACAAAACAAATATTTAAAAGGTATTCCACAACATGTATTTGTAAATTTTGTGTAACTCCAAGCTAACATCCTCATTTCACTCATTCATCAAATGTGATGTGATAGATAACACATAGAAATGAGGGCTTCTGACATAATTTCTCTGGTGTGTTCCATGGAGCCCTAAGAGTCCCAGGACTTTCCTGTGGAGTCCAAGAGATCACAAGTGTATTCACAATAATATTAACAAAATATTTGACATTTTAACATTTATTTTCCAGGAGCACGTGATGATGTTCACATATTGTGAGCATTTCTGTTACAATAGGGTAGTCTTTGGGAAAAGGCATTGCACTTGGCACACTGTTAATATAAAAGAGGAAGATCCTTAACCAGATGAATTGACACAGTGGCTACAACAGTGGCCTAAAAGCACAGTAAGAATATAAAGATGCTGGATGTAGCAATGTTTCACTCTGTGCATAGAGACACTAGGAGTCATCGTTAACTCAGAGGCATCTAACAACAACAAATTGATAGACCTAATGTGAAATATATATGAGAATCCAGCTGTCTTCTCTTAAACTCGACATTAAAATGCTTTGCAAAAATGCAAAACAGCACCACCAAATTGTTTTTTCTTTCATTAAAAGTATGCAATCCATATTAACTTGGAATGAGTATACTATTTTTAGTACAGTAAATATTTCAATATAGCACAAACAAAGCACCCTACAGTGTTCAATCATTTCTAAGATGTAAAGGGATCATGAAAACAAATCGTTTGAAAATAAGTTTATAATATGTAATGTATTGTATTTTATATACATAGTGCACAACATATATTTTATAAAACAAACAATGCTTTCTCTGTCATCTCATAATGAAATGGCTTGATGCACATCACGCAATTTTCATATTGTTGTTTTTACGTGCTGTCGAGTTGCCTGCGACCCATAGCAACCCATAGAAGAGCAGTCCTGAAGCCTGCCCTTTCCTAAGCCAGTCTCACTGATTCTGACACACCACCCCCTATTGCCTCAGTTACTGTATCAATCCATCTCATCTGGGCTCTTCCTCTCCTGTTCTGTCCCTCAAACCTTCTAAACATAATGTCCTTCTCTAAGGACTGGTCCCTCTTGGCCATATGCCAGAGTATGTGAGACAGAGCTTCAAAATCCTAGCCTCAAAGGAGAAACTTGATTTCATCTTCTCCAAGACAGACCTATTTGTTTTCTTGGAGGTTCATGGTATGTTCAAGACTCTTCTCCAGCACCACAATTCATAGTCAAAACGATAATGATCAAGTCAGCTGAGACACAATCACAAGAACTCTGGACTGTGATGAACCTTGTCAATTAAAGTAGGAAGTATTGTGGCCAAAATAAAAAAGGTTGAAAAGGTTGAAAATCTTGCTCGTAAATTTCTATAGACCTTATCATATAGCAAATGAATGGGTAAATAGAAAATACAGCTTGATTAAAGATGCAGTGACATAATAGGGCTCAATAGTTTGAGCTATTAATGGGGTCAATACAAGACAAAAGATAAAGAGAAATGAAAATCCAAACACACAGCTGATATTTTAGCCCAGTATAGAAATAATATCATCAAGAATATCTTATATGCTCACAGATACTGATACACAAATTCTTGGGCACCAGGTCCTTCTTAGCTGGTCAGATCTTCATAGTCGAAACTTCTTCATGTACTCAAAAGGTCAGACTAAATGGAGATGATATACTTTAGGCAGATAAGTAGCAGTTGAGCCTGAAAATGGGTGATACTCACAGCTGGAATTAGTCATTTCTCTGTGACTTGAGAGTCTTCTGTTGAAACGTATCCATTTTTATTCCACTCAGTGCACCAGGGTAAAGATAGACTCTGGGTAGATTTAACCATCAGTCCTCTGTATTGCCAAAAGAATAAATATGTCTTGAAGAAGTTTTGGCTAGAGCACTCCTTAGAGACAAGGATGACAAACTTTGACTCTCGTACTCTAAGCATGTAGCAAGGAGACTCTTAAACATATGCATTGACACATGATTGCAGCAATGAGCTTTAGTGCGTTGAACATTATGAAATTGGCACAGGATAGAACAGGGCTCAGATATTGGTTCAAAGGTTTCTATGGGGCATCCTCAACTCAATGGTACATAACAAAAACATATACGTTATATATTCTTGTTTTTGTTAAGTGCCATTGACTCGAGCACAACTCATAGCAACCTTATGAACAAAAGGCCTGAACCTTATTCTATAACTATTGTTGTTTCTCTAAATCCATAGTTTCCAGAGGCATGTTGTTTAGGAAGTGGATGCCACTCTGGCTTCCAAGCCTGTCTTAATTTGGAAGCTCTACCAAACACTGTCCACCAGGGTAACCATTATGGCATTTGACGTACCAATGGCATAACATTCAGAATCATAGCAACCCCAAGTTACCTCAGCATAGCAAACTGGCAGACCAGTGCTGAATGACTTAGAAGAATGTTCACCCCAAGCACAATTAACATCAATCCTGAGGGCCCAGCTGGCTTGCTCACCAGGTCCTTACTGACTCAAAACAAGAGGCTTCCAGCCCACAGATCATTGTTAGCTCAATCCAGCAAATCAAATCAGCTCACACAGAATTGTGGACAAAACAAAAAATAACCAAAACAAGACAACCCACCTTCCAGAATCCAACCACTTCATATATCAGTCTCCAAACAAGGGATTTAGTCAAGCTCCAACTGACATTTAAATACAAAGGCCTGCCCACCAGGTCCTGACTGATGTGTATGTGTGCGTGTGCGTGTGTGTGTGTATGTGTGTGTGTGTGTATAATTTTAGAGAAGTTGTAGAATAAAGGATAGTTTATCAATAAAAATAGTTGTATAAAGATCTTTTCAATAACCTATTGTGTTTGATGTACACGGTACTTTCAAAAGGATATTTAAATAGCAACAAAAATTCTGTTGGACCTAAGATTCCATTGTCTTGCAAAGGATATAAAAACAAAGTAAACTCAGGTTGGCCAATATGATTTATTTCTGAATATGTATCTTTGATCTAAGGTCTAATATAACTCTTTACCCATGATGTTTCTAAACAAGTTTCATCTGTTATTAAACTATATATACTAAGAAGATAGCATAGCAGAGAGGAAAGAAGAAAAGGATTTGTAGGAATTGGGGCAGAAACCATCTCTTGGCCATTAGTGGCACTCAATAAATAGCTATTTAATTAAGAAATGCAGGCATGTATAAATCAATTTGTGAAACCCTTAGCTTCAGGATCCAGGACACCGATAGGTAGTATGCAAGAACTAGTTATGGACAATGTATAAAGATGATAGAAAAATAATTTATGCCATTGAGCTATGGCATTCAAGAAGAGCACTGGACATCCCACAGATGGCCAAGAGAACAAACAGATATATCTTGGAGAGGGTACAGCTGGAGTGTTCTTTGGAGGCAAGAATGGTAAGGTTTCACTTCACATATTTAGGGCATGTTGCTAGGAGGGGCTATTCCTTGAAGAGGGACATGATACTAGGAAGGGTGGAGGATAGGCGAAACAGAGGAAGACCCTCAAGCAGGTAGATTGACACTGTGACTGCAACAAAGGGCTCTTCTGTGTCAGGAAGTGTGAGGATGGCACAGGATAGAACAGGGTTCAGATCTTTTGTACATAGCGTTGCTATGAGTCATACTTGACTCAACAGTACCTAACAACAACAATAACAGTTATGCTTTAATGATTGTTATTTATTTTCCCTTAGATTTGACCTAACCTAAAGAAATTTAATCCTATACTAATAATGCAACAAAGATTCTCACCACTGAACCAATTGAAACAATCAGGATGGATGGCGAAGAGATTGAGATTGTTCACAGCTTTAGTTTGCTTGGCTCCACAGTCAAGATCCTTGGCACAAGTAGCCAGGAAATTAAAAGACGTATTGCAATAGGAAAGTCTGCTGTTAGGTACATCTCCAAAGTACTGAGGAGCAATGGTGTCTCTCTGTATACTAAGGTGCATCTGATACAGGCTATGGTCTTTGCTATCACTTGTTACTCATCAGAGAGTTGGACAATGACTAAGGAGGATAGAAGAAGAATTGATGACTTTGAGCTATGGTGCTGGAGAAGAGTATTGAGGGTACCATGGACTGCTAGGAAAGCAAACAGATTCATCCTGGAAAGGGTTAAACTGGGCAGCTCCTTGGAGGCAAGGATTCTGAGGCTCCGTCTAACATACTTTGGACATGTTGTGAGGAGGGACCGGTCCTTGGAGAGGGACATCATGCTTGGGAGGGTGGAGGGACAGTGCAGGAGGGGAAGACCCTCTATGAGGTGGATTGATTCAGTGACTGGGGTAATTGGGATGGGAGTGTCAGAGACAATGCGATTGGCACAGGACAGAGTGGAGTTTAGGGCTGTTGTACATAGGGTTGCTATGAGTCGCCAGCAACTCGACGGCACATAACAACAAACAACAACATAATGCAACAAGAAGAAGACTCTCAACCAGATGGGCTGACACAGTGACTACAGTAAGGGACTCAAGAATGTCATAAATGAGAAGAATGGCACAAGATAGGACAGAGCTCACATCTGTTGTTCGTAGGGTTGCTATGAGTCATACTCAACTCAATAGCACCCAACAGCAGCATAACACAACATAACAGACAGTAGAACAAAGCTCCAGATCTTGTTGTCTGGTGACTTTTTTAAATAATAGTCTGACAATAGTAAGGCAGCAGCTAGGATGTGCATAGCTTTACAATTTTCACAGGAAATTTTAGCAATATTTTATTTAAGAAAAAAAAAACTGTAACATGCTCATTACTTGCCAACACTGTTCTAGGAACTTGGCATGCTCCAATGAATGAGACAGACAAAAAAAAATCTGCTCCCACAAGATTCACATCCTTAAGCAGTCACAAAAATAACAGATAACTTTAGGAGTGTACAACGGACTCATATACTCTGTGTTATTATTATACTCACTTTCTATGGGGGAAAGTAAGGGCTAGAAACTTTAAATTAATGGTCACAAGAATTATCTCACCGTTTACCAAAGGAGAGAACTAGAGCTCAAATCAGGTCTTGTAATAGCAAATCCTGATTTTATTTCATCAGTCTATGTTCCTTCCCTATCACCCACCACCCATAGTGCCAACAAAAGGACTATGTTATAATGCTGGCATGATATTGTTTATATTTACACAGTTTTCTCCTTTTCTCTGAGTCTGCTATGTACCAAAACAGGAGCCATGTAAACTGATAAAAGCTCTGAATGGAGTCTAACTCACACATACATGCAGTTGTTGTTGTTGTTGTTATATGCTGTTGAGTTGCTTGTGACCTATGGAGATCCTGTGTACAGCAGCTTTGAAGCCTGCTCTGTCCTGTGCCAATCTCATTAATTCCAGTGTGTCCTTCCTCTCCTGTGCTGTCCCTTCACCTTTCCAAACATGATGTCCTCTTCAAAGAAGACCAGTCCCTCCTGTCTATGTGCCCAGCATATGCGAGACAGAGATTCAAAATCCTGGCCTACAAGGAGAAACTTGGTTTCACCCTCTCCAAGACAGACCTATTTGTTTTCTTGGTGATCCATAGTATGTTCAAGACTCTTCTCCAGCACCACAATTTGAAGCCATTGATTCTTCTTCTTTCATTCCTTGTCATTGTCTAGTTCTCTGACGCATAGCAAATAATTGTGAAGACCGTGCCCTGGATCAGGCACACCTTAGTCTCTAGACTGATGCTGTTGCTTTTCAGAACTCTAGAAAGGTCCCTGAGAGAAGATTTTCCCAATGAAATTCATCTTTTGATTTCCTGAATGCTGGTGCCAAGAGTGTTTATTGTGGAGCCGAGCAAGCTGTAACTGTTAACAATCTCAATCTCTTCTCCATCCATCATGGTGCTGCCAATTGGTCCAGTGGTGAGAATCTTTGTCTTGACGTTATAAATACTGCTAAACTTCTTACAGGAATATAGTAGGCATAAGTAAAAGACTATTTTAAGTAGTCAGTTTGGAGAATTTTCATGAACTCTCCACATGCTTCTAACTAACATTAAGAAACAGAACCTTGGTCATTTCCTGAAGCCCTCCTCAAGTTCTCTGCCAGGCACTACTCTCCCAATGATAACCACTATCATGACTGTTAACAGCAGAGATTAGTTTTGCCTATTCTTGTGCTTTGAAGGAACCAACTTGTTTGCCATTAGGCTCACAGAATTTTTACATATTATTGAGGGAAGTTTAAAAGATCTCTGGTGGTCTGTAAGGAACTGCTCTGCTAACCCAAAGTCTCTCAGGTAGGTGGAATCCACCAGCAGCTCCAAGTTGAGAAGTTGGGCAATCTCTTCCCATGCAGGTAACAGCCTAGGAAACCAAATCACAGCTCAGCTGTGATTCTTACTCAACAGCAGGGACTTAGATTTTAATTAGAGTTTAAGACAGCTCACTCTCTTTCAACGTCCTCACCTATTCTAGGATTTATTGGCGTTTCTGACCATTCCTCTGCCCTCTGAATTTTAAAAGAACACCTACCAAAGGCAAACAGCTTTCTAAATTCTAATTCTGAGGAAGAGAACATCAACAATGCATAAATCCCTGTACCATTTGCAACATGAATCTTTTCTTGCTTGTACTTCTCCAATTAGAGTCTATAAGATAGTAGGGATTATATAATATTTAAAAATCAAGTGCATAATATATGCTTAATAAATCTTTAATAGCTAGTGAACTAGACCACCTTTTCATTAAAGGCAATTCAAAGATAAAAGAGCTCAGTGCTTGCCAGTTTAATTTCTAACAATGTTTAATAAAATAACACTAAAATTAACTTCCAACAATCTGGACTTTGTTACTTTTCTTAATGTTCCTTTACTAAGTAGTTTATACACAGATGCTGTGACCATTGCCCTTAACAAGAAACAGGATATGCATAATAGCTCCCTAGATGGTAATATTCACTAGAAACTTAATAATAATGACTAATAGTAGATAACCAGCTTAGTCAAAGAGAAGAATTAGTAAGCCAAACATATCTTCCTGAGCAGTATTTGGGGTTTTTTTGTCTGTTTGGATTTCTTTTTAATTTCTTTTTTAGTTTGTTTGGGGTTTGGATTTATTTTTATTTTTTTTAATTGTTTGGGTTTTTTTTTAAAGAAGCAGAAGAAAGAAGCAAACCCACAGTGTCTGTGAAGTACAATATCATTCAATAAAACAAACAAACAAAAAATGTACTACTTCTGAGACCAGACACTTTTGGTTTGAGTACCTTCTAAGATTCTTAGGAAAAAATGCATATCGCTGCTTGAGTTTCTCTTCAGCCTTAACAATTCAAAATCCTTGAGTGAGGTCAAGAAATCTGCACTGAATAAATCTGATGAAGACAGCTGTAATTGGAATTAGGGAAAATAGAAGAATTGGAGAGAAGAAAAGAGAGACAGGTGTATGCCAAGCAAGGACATTAACTGCTACCAGAGGTAGAGGTATTCTCTAACTTGTGTCCTCCACTGCTTGGTTAAGCATTAGAATCATCTATGCTCTGTGTTAAAAACAATTCCTGACCTCCACTTCAAACAGATTACATTTTCCCAGAAGATACGATAAACAGCGAATTTTACACACACTTCTTTAAAACTCCCACTCGTTGCTATCAAGTCAGAAGTGATTCACAGGTGACCCTCAAGCAGGTTTTTGGAGGCTGTAAATCACACTGGGAGAAACTGCCCATCTTTCGTCCACAGAGCTGCTGGTGGACTCAATCTGCCAGAGACCCCTCCTTTGGGTTAGCAGCGCAACTACTTGCACAATTTGCAGCTTCATTAAGTGATTCTAATAATTAGGTGAGCTTGGAACACTATATTTCCCTCCAAACAAAAAGATATGTTCATTAGAGAGCTGAGAATGGAGGTTCAAATTTTCATAGATAGTTGTCAAATAGTATCCTATCAGAGACTTCCTTAATTAAACTTTCCCCTGGTTAGGAAAACTCCCCACAATTATATGCTGCCAATTCTCTTTATATTTAGGGTTAACTTTTTCCCACTTGTATTTATTGATTAATTTATGTTCTTATTGGTGAACTGACAGCTCATTTTGTTGGGTGGATTCCTAGGGGGAAAGAGCAATGGTTAAGAGCAGTTCTTAATAGAAAGGCCAGGCAGTTTGAACTCAGCAGCAGTTCAGCAGGAGAAAATAAACCAGTAATCTGCTCCTATAAAGATAACTGCCTATGGGGCTGTTACACTGTTCCCTATAGGGTCATTTTGTGGATTGGAATTGACTCAATGGCACAAAACAACATGCTTAGTGGTGCAATTGCCCAGTCCAAGGCTGGGTACTTGTTTAGCTTTAGTGTTACTGCCAAACAGTTTTCCCAAGCAGGCCATTTCCTCCAAAAGATCCAAAGAGCCTCAGTCAATCCAAAGCTTGGTGTTGTTTGTCTTTTTTCATTTTAATAATTCACTGCATTTTCATAGGAAGTTCTGGTGGCCTAGTGACAAAAAGCTGTGCTGCAATCCTACAGGCATGCAGTTTGAATCCACCAGCCGCTTCTCAAGAGAAGGATATACAATCTCCTCCCATGTGATTTATTACTGTCTCTGAAAACCTGCTGGAGGACAGTCAAGTAAGGGTCAGTTTCAAATCAACAGCACACAACAACAAATGGCTTTTCTCTCTCGTTTTCTACACCCACTTTCTGAGCTGTATCTTTTACTACTGGTGTTTAGAATCCTTGTTTTGTAGTTCTTTTCTTCACAGTATATAATTTTCATAGGACTTCGAGGATGGAAAGTTTAGGCTCTGACAAATTTTAGTCTTATGCAAGATAATTAATTCACTCTGAAGTAAATATTGTTAACTCTGTTGCTCTTATGATGGAAGCAGAGACAGACAGTGTCATTTTAGCACCCCCAGCTAATCTCAGTCCTTCCTAGTTTAATTTATGGAAAGGGGGGACCAAAAAAGGGAGAAAGGTACGCATGTTCTTAGATGGTTAACTCAAGCAAGCCCAGGAGACAACTTCAAGAAAGGCAAGTTTAGGAAATCAAATTTCCTTAAATTAAAATTGGCTGAAGAAAGGAACAGAAAGATATGTTTCCTGTTCTTATTCCTGGGTAAAGAATCCAGCCAACAAGAAGCAATTTTCATTAATGTCTCAATGGTTGTACAGTTAAGGAATATGTTCGTGAAAACAATGTAATGTAAAATTAAAGTTTTCATAGTTATTGTTTAGGAGGGAAAAATGTAATTAACTTGCTAAAGGTGAGCTAACACTATTATTTGAGACGGGTGTTATTTTAAATTTTTTCCTCTATGCTAAATTGTCACTGAAAATGAAGCATAGATTTAATTAGAAATCAAATTCCTAAAAAAATACTGTGTTAAATCTGATAAAAAAACCAAACCTCAAAACTCTTTGCTGGAGAGTCAGAACAAACTCAGAGCTGACCCTTCAGCAGCTTTTTCGAGGCTGTAAATCACGCAACAGGAAATTGTCCACCTTTCTCCCACAGCACAGCTGGTGCTTTGCAACTGCCTACCTTGGATTAGGCAATACCATTTCCTTCCTGGTAGCAAGGCCCCCAGAGCTCCCTGTGTTAGGAATATCAGCCATCAATGCACCACTTCATAGACACTGTGGGAGACACACCAAACCGTCCTGTTTTTTAGTTGATTTGAATTCATGTTGTTAATTGTCATTGAGTTGAGTACAATCATAGCAACCCTGTGAACTACAGACTTGAACTGTCTTATGTGCCGTCTACATCATCTCCGACACTCTTGAGCTCATTGCTGCAGTCACTGTGTCAGTCCACCTATTGAACATACTCTTGCCTTTCACTGCCCCTCCACCTTTTCAAACATAATGTTCCTTTCCCAAGAATAGCATTTCCTAGCAACATGTCCAAAGTATAAGACACAAAACTTTGCCATCTTTGCCTCCAGGAGCATTATGACTGCACTTTTCAAAAGATATTAAACCATGATTTTAAACCATGCAGTACCTCCTTGCTCAATTCAGACAACAACTTCTTGGTCTAGGTATAGATTTTGTATGAGCAAAATTAATTGTTTTAAATTATTTTAAACCACACAGTGTTCCCTTGCTCTGTTCAGACAACAACATCTTGGTGTACGTATAGATTTCATATGAACACAATTAGTGTTCTGGGAATCTCATTCTTCTTGATGTTAGCCATAGTTTGTTGTAATCCACGCAGTCAAATGCCTTTGCATAATCAATAAAACATAAATCAACATTCTTTTGATGTTCTCCGCTTTCAACCAGGATCAATCTAACATCAGTCATGATAATGCTGGTGCTGAGGCCTTTTCTAAACCCCACTTGAATTTCTGACCATTCCCTGTCAATATTCCCTGTTCTGGATGGGTTGTTTTTTGTTTTGTTTTTATGACCTCCAGCAATATATTGCTTGCATATGATTAATGATATTATTCAATAATATCTTCATTCAGTTGGATCACCTTCTTTGGGAATGGGAACAAATATGGATATTTGCCAGTCAGTCAGTTAGGCAGCTGTCCTCCAAATTTCCTGGCATAGACCAGCATATCCAGGGTTACATGTGTTAGTTGAAATATGTCAATTAGTATAGGAATCCTTTATGGCAGAGTAGTATTATCCCATAGGGTTTCCAAGTTTGTAAATCTTTATAAAAATAAGCTGTCACATTTTTCTCGAGCAGAGTGACTGGTAGGTTTGAACCACCAACATTTTGGTTAGTGGACAAGGACTTAAGCCATTGTGGTGCCAGGTCTCCCAGGCTGACAAAGGACAGGAAGTCATGTCTGAGTGGGAAGGTCCCTCCCTCCCTTCCTTCCTTCCTTCCTTCCTTCCTTCCTTCCTTCCTTCCTTCCTTCCGTCCTTCCTTCCTTCCTTCCATCCTCCGTCCCTCCCTCCCTCCCTCCCTCCCTTCCTCCCTTCCTTCCTTTTTCCTCTTCCCCTCCTCTTCCTTTTCTCTTAAAGAAAAACAAAATTTCTGATTTTTATGCTTCCACAGTATCTCTCCTCAGCACAGAAGGCATTAATTTGAGAGTGAGGAACCCCATTGCAAAGTCATTTCCTCAGATAGAAGTTGAACTGTTTCTTCAGGAAGATATTTAAGGAGAAAATAAAGCAAGACTGTATTTTAGTTCTCAGAAAAACCTAAATGTTTAGTGTATAATCTTTCTTTGTTTTTAAAACCCCCACAAAACCACAAACCAATGCTATTTAAAGGTCAATTAAATGAGGCAGTTAGAAATTCACCATCGTTTATATAACACAAACCAATATAATGATTTTTCCCCTAATTATAAAGATTTCATGTTTGAACCAACACCTTTTTTCTAACCTGCTGAACATATTCAGAGGGAAATTAAACTATTTGAGTTAAGCTAAGTAATTATAACAAATTAGGGAACAGCCTCCCTTGCTCCTTAAACCACAAAATCTTTATGAATGCTTTCCACTGACCCTCAAATGGAACAATAAGAGGGATGTTAAAAGGTACTGTCAAAGAACTGAACACCAAACCATGCAAGCTCTGTGCACATCCATCCAAATAAAGGTGACAAATTGCCATGTCATGCATTTGGGGCCCTTTCTTGCAAAGACCTGGGCAATAATGAGACCCTTTGCCCCTCTGCAGTGTCAGACCATATCAAGCACAAATGAGCAAACACTAACCTGAACTCATTTCTTTCTTAAGTAATCTTCTTTTTCTTTACAAGACCGATCAAAATAAAAATGCTATTTCATTTAACTGTTGTGTTGAGTTCTCTGGAGGAGGTAACGAAATCATATAAATCCAGCATAAAACCCTGCTCTACCCAGTAGCTCAAAGCCTTTAATAAAACATCACCTCTATCTTATCTTAATACTTCATTGATGTATATGTTGTGCTTTACAACATTTTCTAGACATCAGAATTTGGCACTCTAAATATGAGTTCCAATACCGAGTAGAATAAAACAAACAATTGCTTTATCAGTATTCAAGTGCGAAACGTACAACCTGTGCTATGCATAATATAGAACGAGTGCCTATAGCGTGTTTACCAGACAGAATTACACGTTTTAATTATAAGTCTAACATTTATATTTGTTATACAGATATAATATCTGTATGAGTAATTGAATTCTTACTTTTCTGTCCACACACCTGTATAATCTGAATTAAAATGCTGGGTTTTTTTTATTTTATCTTGGTTGTTTCTGTAACTAACAACGTAAACCAGGCTTATACAAATTTTTGGCCATTTTATATTATGCTTTGTAGGCCAGGACACCAACGAAGAGAGTTAAAACCCAGGGGGCAGAGGCACTGACTAAGCAGAATTAACACTCAGCCAACTACAGTAGTTATCACCACAAACAACAAAAACAGCCATACTCGTGTGTTCAAGCTGAAGGTCGGCGCCCCCCAAAATATTATTTTCTAACAGTTATTCATTATTTAACAGTTACTAACAGTTATGTGTACGTGTTGATCTTCACTGGGTGTGTGCACACCCACACATATAACGTGCCTTTCTTTTTCTGCTGTGCTACATTTCATAGAACTTTTACATCGCCCATGCCACCAGACACAGATCTAGCTCATTATTTTTTTCTTTTTATTCGCTTATTTACAAAATTCTAATACAAATTCAAACACATTCTTTCATTTTCCCTCACTCCCCACCCATCAAATTGTACAACCCGATGATTTATCCCCCCTTTCCCCTGTACATCCACATCCGTCTGCTTCCAGCCTTTCCCACCCCTCCTGGTTCCTTATACTCATTCTATAATAATGGTTTTGTATAATATTTATCCTTGTGGGACTGATTCCACTCAGCATAATGCTCGCCAGTCCCTCCCAAGTTAGGTAATAATTTACAAAATTATTACTCCTGTGTGCTGCATTGTATTCCAAGAGCTCAGAGCTCCGGCAATAGTCAATAGGGAGTCACACTGCCAACCCAAAGGTGGAGGTTTGAACCCATCAGTTGCTCAATGAGAGAGATACGGGGAAATATCCTCATGTGTATTTACAATCTCTGAAAATCCACTGGAATGTTAGATCTGAGTCAGTTCCAACTCAAAATCAATGATAAATGAGTGATAATAGCTCAGAAAATAAATGTATCACTCCTCAATTGAAGGATCAAACCAAACCTCAGTGCCATTGAGTTAAAGCTCACTCAGAGTAACTCACTGAGATTCTAAAGCTGTAAATCTTCAGGGGAGGAGAGACACTTAGACACCTTCCTCTTTAGAGACCCTGGTGGGGTCTGAATTTTCAGTTAGCAGCTTAACACATTACAGACTACACTACTCTTTTATGGAAGGATAGCTTGAATATTTTCTCATTCCAGAAAATAAAATTACAGTACAAACCATTGATATCTTTTGTACTAATATGTTGATGGGTAAAGAACACTTCCGAAAAGGAAGGTGAGAATGTATTTACAACTTGATGAATATAATCAATGCCATTAAGTGGTACATGTAGAAATTGTTGAATTAGTATATGTTATGTTGCCTGTATTCTCAAGTACAAGCTACAATTTTAAAATTAGTCTTTTTTTAAAAAAATGGTCTTTTTTTCCTTTGTCTACTTTATGGGTCAGATATACCTTTAGGATTAAAGTTCTCATTCTTATTGCTTCTGAGAGTTTGAACCAATAACAATTCTCAATTAGTTCCCAAGCCAAAAACTTTTCTCAGATGCAGAGAGTTGTCATGTCAAAGACCATGAGTTCTGGGTGAGGATGGCCCGCATGCATTAGCTCATGATGGGCGCTGTATGCACCCAACTTCATTCCTCAAGTTCGGACAACAGTGAAGGCTTATTTCTAGGAAAACTCAATCCATAGCATTGAGTTAAGTATTTGTATCTGTGAAACTATAGAACTCAAAATTCAAACTCATTGCAGTCAAGTAGGAACCGATTCATAACTGACCTTCTAGTGAGTTTTCAGAAGCTATAAATCTCATAGAAAGAGATTGCCCATATTTCTTCCTAAAGGAAGATATTTACTGGTTAAAGTTTTATGGAGACTCTAGGGGTTATTTTTGGTTTAGAGTTTAAAGATTATCTCTGGGCAGAGTTTAGGAAATATAACCAATCTCTAGAGCTCCAGAAATTCTGGAATCTATTAGAAAGTGAAATTCTGTCCTGCATTGCCCCACTTTTGATCAGGATTCTACTGCAGAGCATTTGATCAAAATGTTACTTTCTGTTGTCTGGGTACCATCCAATTCCAGTGCCATGGAAAAAGGAGGCAAATATTCACGGAGTTAGTTTGCTACACATTCTATTCCCTCCTTTTATTCCTGCCGTTGTTTTTCTAAGTTGTTCCAGGTGGATAGAAACCAATTATTGTACCTTAGATAGCTCCTTACAAGATTTGAGACCCCGCACATTAAGCCATCTGGGAGGTAAATCAAAGCAATAAACCAAGTCCCATGCCAATGAACTAGGATGTCCCTTGAAACCACGACTCTAAACCTTCAAACCATCCAATCAAATCCTGTGAGGTAAACAGCCTAAGCATCAGCTCCTCATGTGGAATTGCTGTAAATAAATGAGTCTGTTTTTTTTCTAGTTTAACTTATTGACAGTAAGTACATTAATCTGCTGTTTATTTTTTTTATGTCAAATCAGCAGGATAAGGATGGAAAATTTCCTCCCTGGTGATTTCCAGCCTCCAGGTACCTAACGGAAGTTCATCTATGAGTCAGTTCTGACTCAGTCACAATTAGATGGATGGAGAGAGAATAAAATTGTGTCCTTGAGGTATTGATTTTCATGTCTCTGGTGAATAATGATGCATCATTTTTTGGTAATTAGGTTCATTTTTTTGGTAGTTAGGTTTTCAAAATTTTCTATATAGATATAGACATTTAAGGAAGTTCTGGTGGAACAGTCCATAGAGAATTGTGATACTAACCCCAAAGACTCCCTCTCTCCAGAAGTTCAAATCCACCTTCTTAAATATAAAAAAAAAAAAAATGACCAATCTCCTCCTGTGTGCTTTATAGTCTTGGACAATTACTAGAGGGTCAGTCAGTTCCTACTTTGTGACAATGACTTTGACTGTGTGTGTGTGTGTGTGTGTGTGTGTGTGTGTGTGTGTTCAAGTCATAGCTGACTCTCCAGCAATTTTTCAGAAGCATAACTTGAATAGGAGGTGATTGCTTATCATTTTCCTGTGAAGCTGCTGGTGGATTCAAAGCCTGTCACTTTTAACTGACAGACCAACTCCTTACAACTAAGCCACTAGAACCCCCTGTACATAGAAAATATACATATGTATGAAGTCTTTGTTGTATATACATATACAAGGCATATGTCCAATAAATCACAGTGAAGTAGTGAATATATATATATGTAAATATATATTGTTGGTTTTATGTGCCATCAAGTCACTTGCAACTCATAGTGACTGCTATGTACAACAACTCTGAACCTTACTCTATCTTGAGCTAACCTCATTGTCTCAGACACAGCTACCCCCCATTATCCTAGTCACTGAATCAATCCATCTTCTCCACGTTTTCCTCTCTTTCACTCTCCCTCCACCCTTCTAAGCATGATGCCCCTCTCCAAGGACTGGTCTGTCCTTACAACATGTCCAATGGATATGAGATGGAGCTTCAAAATTCTTGCCTCTAAGGAACAGCCTGGTTTCACCCTCTCTAGGACGAACCTGTTTGTTCTCTGAGCAGTCTATAGTATATTTAATACTCCTCTCCAGCACAACTCAAAGGCTTCAATCTTCTTCTGTCATCCTGGGTCATTGTCCAGCTTTCCGATGCATAGAAAGTAATTGTAAATACCTCAGTCTCTATACTGACATCATTGGTCTTCAGTACTCTGGAGAGGTCACTGACAGCAGATTTTTCCAATGTAATTAATCTTTTGATTTCCTGGCTGCTGGTACCAAGAGTGTTGATTGTGAAGTCCAGTGAGCTGAAGCTGTTAACTATCACAAACTCCTCACCATCTATCATGATGCTGCCAATTGGCCCAGTGGTGGGAATCTTTGTGGGGTTTTTTTGTTTTTGTTTTTTAATGTTGAGCTTCAATCTATCTATTTCAAAGGCTGCAGTCCTTGATCTTCTCTCACAAATGCCTCAGGTCCTCCTCAATTTTGGCAAGCGATGCTGTGTCATCTGCATAATCCAGATTGTTAAATCTTTCTCCAATCTTGATGCCACATCCCTCCTCAAATTGTTGTTGTTTCTCCTCTCTATTGTGCTGTCATTTTGGCATCTATATTCATAAGGGCTACTAGTTGACAGTTTCCTTGTTATATGCCCTATTGATTTAGGTGGGGAGGGTCAGAGCAATTAATGTGTTTATTGGACATCTGGAATTTCTCTTCTATGGCTTCCTCTTTCCATATTTTTCTTTTGGTATTTTGTTTCCTTTGTATGTTTTTGTAGGAAATGTACATATTAGAGCTTCAATCCAAAAGAGTAATTCATTAGGAAAATCTACATCTCCAGAGTAACCTCAGTCACCGAGTCAATCCATCTCATCAAGGATCTTCTCTTGAGCTGTCCTTACCCCCTCGCAAGTATGATGTCCCTCTCCAAGGACTGGTCCCTTCTTGCAACATGCCCAAAATACATCAGACGGAGCTTCAAAATCCTTATCTCCAAGGAGCATTCTGGTTTCACCCTCATAAACCCTTACTGCATGAGTTGAAGATCTTTCCTAGTCAATCATTTCTAATTCTGTTTATAATTTTTTTCCAAATGTAATGAGGTCTTGTTAGGATATTGATTGCAGATACAAAGGGTACAGATTAAAACAATTAATGGATAGGGCTATGTCCAAAGGTGCAGACAGGGACAGAGAATCAATGAAGGTTATAATAATAAGAGATAAGTAGATCTTAAGGTTAAGAGAGCAAAAGAAATTGAAAGTCTGACAAGAGATACATGTGTGGAAGAAAAGGGACCTAGATTATATACTTTATAAAAATATATATGTGTCTCTGACCCAGAGCAAGCCAGAGAAGGGCAGAGGGTATTCTGAATGAAAGAACAGAACATGAAGAATTATCATTTTACTACATAAAGCATTCCATTTCCAATTCAGAGTATTATTTTAAAGACTTGCAACTTTTGAAACATTACTTTTATAATTTTGGTAAGTGTATTATTCTAGAGCTTTTTATGTCAAAATATTTTCAGTCATAAAGTTCTAAAAATAGTACATAGATTTCTAAGCAATCTTCATGCAGCTTCCCCCAATGAAGATGATCATAATGAATGTAATTATAGCACCTTGTCCAAATCAGGAAAATGACACTGATACAGCATTATTAGCACAGCTGCAGACTTTATATAAGTTTCCTCAGTTTTACAAGCACTCATTTTGTGTGTGTATGTATCTTACGTGTGTACAATTCTAAAATTATTATCACAAGTATAGATTATTGTTAAGACTATTTCATCACAAAGTGATGGTGCCTTAGTGACTAAGGCATTTTGCTGCCAACCCAAAGGCAGACAGTTCGAAACCATCAGTTACTCTGAAGGAGAAAGAAGGGAAAAGTTCTCCTGTGTGATTTAGTGTCTGAAAATCCACAAGAAGGTCAGCTATGAGTGGATTCTGAGGTGACAGCACTGAGTGAATGATTTCATCAACAAAGCAAAATTCCTTTGTGTTATGTCTTAATAGTGACATCCTTCTTACATGCTTATCCTCTGGTGACGAGGGAATTCTCAATCATAAGTTTGTCACTTTGAGAAAATTCTATAAATTGCTCTTGGTTGGTGCTCTCAAGTCAACTAACAAACAGTGACCGTACGTATAAGAATAAAACACTGCAGTCCTTCTCCATCTTCACATTTTCTGCTGCCTCAAGCCCACTGTGGCAGCACCAGGCTCAGTGCATCTCCTTGACAAGCTTCCTCTTTTTTCTGACTTTTTACTTTACTAAACACAAGTCATGTAAGTAACCCTTTGCAATTAGTTTTCGTTTTTCCCTAACACAATGTCACCTAAATCTATTCAAGTAACTGAGTGTGTAAAAAAACATCATTACTTTTCATTGCTGAGTGATATTCTTCTATATAGTTTCATGTGCTATCATGAGTTCCTTTATGTGACCTTTCTTTTGTTTTTGGTCTTTGGAAAACCTTGGGAGATTTTCTCCGTAAGCCTTAAAGAGTTATTACCTTTGCCCTTTGTCCTAGTTCTTGACCCCAACCTCACCCTGCCGCCTCCAGTTCTTTTGAAAAACTACTTGGAAAACTTGCCAAGTTGATTACTCCAGAAGTCTACTAGATTTTCCCAGGTGAAAAGCTGCTATCAACGTGTGTGTATGTTATCTCTCTATATCTATCTATCTATCTATCTATCTATCTATCTATCTATCTATCATCTATCTATCCCTATCTCTATTTATATCTATATTTATATATTTTGTCTATATTATCTATATCATCTATACCATCTATATCATCAATATCTAGCTATATCTATCTTGGTTTTTAGAACTGAGTTCATTGACATTTCCTGAGTAACTGTAGTTTTATTTAATGCTAAGCTAGTAAGGGAGGTCCTGCCTTGTAATTAGAATTGTTGTTATGTGCTGTCCAGTAAGAACCAACGTGTTTATGCCTGAGCAGGTTTCAGAGGCTAAAAAATACCTGCAAAGCCATTTCCCTCTTTATCTCATAGAGCAGCTGGTAGATTTGAACCACGTGCTTTTAAGCTGGCAGCACAACTCCTTACTCTCTAGGACACCAAGTAGCTGAAACTCAGTGGTTTGAAAGACTATCTCATTGATAGGACCTGGGAGGAAAGTGTGTCCTTTCGGATATGGAGACCCTTTTTTTGGCTTATGTCCCATCTAGATCCTACTTGAATGAGTATGATAAAAGGATATAGTCCTAATATACACCTTTCCTGATTTCAAACCACACAATATTTTCTGTTTCAATAACTGTCTTTTGGTGTGTGTATAGGTTCCACATGAGGACTGTTATGCTTTATGAATTTGACCAAGTCTCTAGGTTACAACACAATGCACCTATATTTGTTTATCCCTTCACCTTATAAATTATATTTGACTTATTACCATGTGTTGATTATTGTTAGTTATGTGCCGTTGAGTCACCTGAGACTCATAGAGACCCTATATACAATAGCTCTGAACCCTGCTCTATCCTGATACAGTCTCATTGACTCTGACACATCTAATCTCATTGCCCCAGTTAACATGTCAATTCATCTCATCCAGCGTCGTTCTTTCCTTTGCTATCCCTCCACTCATCTTATCCAGAGTCTTTCTATCCTGTTCTGTCCCTCCACCCTCCTAAGCATGATGTTTTCCAAAGACTGGTCACTCATGGGTATGTGCCTAAAGTATGTGAGGTGGGGCTTCAAAATCCTTACCCCCAAGGAGAAATTTGGTTTCACCCTTTCCATGACAGAGCTATTTGTTCTCCTGGTGGTCCATGGTGCTTCTTCAGCACCACAACTCAGAGACATCAATTCTTCTTCTATCATGCTTAGTCATTGTTCCACGCTTTGATGCATAAAAAGTAATTGTGAAGACCAGGCAGAGATCAAGCACACCTTCATCTCTAGATTGGCATCATTGTTCTTTAGCACTTTGGGAAAGCCCCTGACAGCAGGCTTCCCCAATGGAATTTTTCTTTTGATTTCTTGATTGCTGGTACCAAGAGTGTTAGTTGTAGAGCCAAGCAAGCTGAAATTGTCAACAACTTCAATCTCTTTTCTATTTCTCATGATGTTGCCAATTAGTCCAGTGGTGAGAATCATTGTTTTGTTGATGTTAAGTTTCAATTCATATTGAAGACTACAGCCTTTGACCTTCTACAGCAAACACTTCCTGTACTCTTTCACATGAGCACAATTAAGTGTTCTGGGATTTCTATTCTTCTCAACATTAGCCACAATTTATTGTGATCTACACAGTCAAATGCCTTTCATAGTCAATAAAGCACAGATAGACACTTCTTTGATACTCTTTGTTTTCAATAAAGATCCATCAGACATTGGTGATAGTGTCTCTAGTGCCATGGTCTCTTCTAAACAGTTTGTATTTCTGGTAGTTCTCTTAATGTACTGTTCAAGTTGTGTTTGGATAATCTTCATCAGGATTTTGCTTTTATGTGATATTGTTGTTTGATAATTTTCACACTGTCAGATCACCTTTTTTTGGATATGAGTGAGTAAATATAGGCCTTTTCTAGTCAGGTGTCCAGGTAGTGTCCTCCAGACGTCTTGGCACAGTCTGGTGCAGTATTTGTTTGCTGAAATATGTCAGTTGGTATGCCATCAATTCCTGGGGCCTTGTTTGTTGCCAGTCCCTTCAGAGCAGCCTGAACATCCTCCTTCATCACCATTGTCTATTGATCACATGTTGTTTCATGAAATTCTTTTGTGTCAGCCAATTCTTTTGGTACAGTGATATGAGTACTTCTTCTACGTTATTTTGCTGCTTCCTGGATCATTTAATATTCTGCCTACAGCAACCTTAAATGTTGCAACTTGAGGTTTGAATTTATTCTCCAGTCCCTTCATCTTAAGAAATGCTGAGCAAGTAAAGATACTGAAAAAGTTGTGGAAGAATTACTAGAGGAAAACTTTCCAGACATAATGAAGAATGACAGAACATATATTCAAGAAGCTGAACGAACACCATATAGAATAGACCCTAAAAGAAAAACACCAAGGCACATCATTGTCAAATTCGCTAGAACTAAAGAGAAGGAGAGAATACTAAAAGCAACGAGAGAGAAACAAAGAGTAACCTATAAGGGAGAACAGATAAGATAAACTGCTGATTTCTCAGCAGAAACCATGCGAGCAAGAAGAGAGTGGAATGGCATATATCGAACTCTTAAAGAACACAACTTTCAACCAAGAATACTGTATCCTACAAAACTGTCCATCAAATACGAAGGAGAGATTAAAATATTCCCAGAAATACAGAACCTAAAGGAGTTTGTAAAAACAAGACCAGCCTTACAGGAAATACTAAGAGAAGTCCTTCATACAGAGATGCCACAGAAAACAAGGTGGACCAAAGTAACTTGCAACAATACCAAAAAGAATTGATCAAAATGACAGCAATAAAACCCTACATCTCAATAATTACACTGAACATGAATGGTTCAAATGTACCATTGAAGAGAAAAAGAGTAGCAGACTGGACAAAAAAAAACAAAATCCATCAATATGTTGTTTACAAGAGACACATCTGAAAATTAAGAAAAAGAAAGACTAAAAATAAAAGGATGGCGGAAAACATACCAAGCAAATGGCAACCCAAAAAAAGCAGGAGTAGCAATACCAATCTATGATAAAATAAATTTCAATGCAAAAGCCATTACAAAGGACAAAGAAGGTCACTACATAATGCTCAAAGGTCAATAGAACAAGAGGATTTAACAATATTGAATATCTATGCACCAAATCAAAGACCTGCAAGATATATAAAACAAACATTAACAAAATTCAAAAAGGAGATAGACAACACTACTATAGTACTTGGAGACTTCAATACACCCCTTTCAAAAAAAGAGAGAACTACCAAAAAGAATCTCATCAAATATACTCAAAAATTAACTACACAATTAACCACCTCGATCTCATAGACATTTCTAGGCTAATGCACCCCCAAAAAGTACAATATACCTTCTTTTCCAAAGTGCATGGAAAGTTCTCCAGAATAGATCACATTCTAGGTCACAAGGCAAGCATCAATAAATTCAAAAACATAGAAATTATACAAAGTATCTTTTCAGATCACAAAGCCACAGAATTAGAAATTAATAACAAAAGAATATAAGAGAAAAAATCATACATTTGGAAACTGGACAACTTGCTTGAACACGACTGGGTACAAGAATAAATACAAAATTAAATTAAAAAGATTCTTGAAACAAATGACAATGAAGACACTACTTACCAAAAACTCTGGGAAACAGCCAAAGCAGTAA
Organism: Elephantulus edwardii; assembly: GCF_000299155.1. Classification (NCBI taxonomy): domain Eukaryota; kingdom Metazoa; phylum Chordata; class Mammalia; order Macroscelidea; family Macroscelididae; genus Elephantulus; species Elephantulus edwardii. Next base: position 4,761,823 of record NW_006399900.1, on the reverse strand, counting down.
CCAGAGGTCAATTTATAGCAATAAGCAAACACATCAAAAGGCAGGAAAAATTGACTATTGACTCTCTAACCCAACATCTTCAACAAATTGAAAAAGAACAGCAAGAAAACCCAACACCCTATAAAAAGACTGAAATTATAAAAATTAAAGCAGAGATAAATGAAATAGAAAACCAAAAAACAATTGAAACTATCAACAAAACTGGAGTTGGTTTTTTGAAAAGGTCAATAAAATCGACAAACCATTAGCAAAACTCACAAAAGAAAAGAAGGAGAAGACACAAATAATCCGAATAAGAGATGAATCGGGCAACATCACAACAGAACCAACTAAAATAAAAAAGCTAACATTAGAATACTATGAAAAACTATACTCAAACAAATATGAAAATGTAGCAGAAATGTACAAATACTTAAAAATGCACAACCTACCTAAATTGACACAAACTGAAATTGAACATCTGAACAAACCCATTACAAAAGAAGAAATTGAAAAGGTAATACAACAACTTCCAACCTAAAAAAGCCCTGGATCAGATGGATTTTCAAGTGAATTTTATCAGACATTTAGAGAAGAACTGTCACCAATTCTATATAAACTATTTAAAAAAACAGAAAAAGATGGAATTCTCCCAGACTAATTCTACGAAGCAAACATATCCTTGATACCAAAGCCAGGAAAGGACACCACCAAAATAGAAAACTATAGGTCAACATATCTTATGAACATAGATGAAAAAATTCTTAAATAAAATATTGGCCAATAGAATCAAATGATACATCAAAACAATAATCCATCATGACCAAGTAGGATTCATAACAGGTATGCAAGGATGGTTCAATATAAGAAAAACAATTAATGTAATTCATCATATTAACAAAACAAAGAACAAGAACCATATGATCCTATCAATTGATGCAGAAAAGGCCTTTGACAAAATCCAACACCCGTTCCTGATTAAAACCCTCAACAAAATAGGACTAGAGGGGAATTTCTTCAATATAATTAAAAGTATTTATGAAAACCCGAGAGCCAACATTATTCTTAATGGAGAGAAATTAAAGACATTCTCTTTAAGAAAAGGAACTAGGCAAGAATGTCCATTATCTCCTCTCTTATTCAATATTATATTGGAAGTCTTGGAGATAATAGTAAGACAAGAAAAAGACATAAAAGGCATACAAATTGGCAAAGAGGAGGTAAATTATCCCTCTATGCAGATGACATGATAGTATACTTAGAAAACCCTAAAGACTCAGCAAAAAAACTATTGGACATAGTTGACCAATTCAGCAAAGTAGCAGGATACAAGATCAACATACACAAAAA
>NW_006399900.1:4722749-4756584 GCF_000299155.1 Elephantulus edwardii | reverse complement strand
CCTTTGAACTCTTCTGTTTAGTTCCTTAACTTCTTGATTTCTTCCCTTTTTGCATTGGCTTCTTGGTGCTCTAGTGCAATATTCACAGTTGTGTTGACTGATTTTTATAACTGAAACTACTTAGCCATTTCGTTCATATTTTAAATTAATTCCATTTGAGTGTGTATAGTCCAAGGTTTAGTAGCACTCTTACTTATCTTTGGGTCTTGAAGAAGGACACTAACCAAAAGTAGTTAGACATCAATTCCAAGCAATAAGTCGGTGACTAAAGCAATGTATATGCCCAATTTTTATGATCATCTAAAACTATCTCACACAAGTGTTTCAGTGTAATTATTCTTTTACTATTATGTGTAGTAATTGTTGATATTTTTATTGTACTTTTGCTTTTTTATCTTTCTTTCAAAAGTAAATAGAAGTATAAAGAATAAATAAACTAAACCATATAGGGTAATTTTGAATTCAGAAATAAAAGCAGGCAACAGAGTTGGTGTAATGGGTTTTGTTAAGAAGTGAATTTTACTTCATTTATTTATTAGATGAAATTAAAAATCTGATAATTGTAATAATGTTATTCTTGAGGACACTCTATTTCCTAATATATTTCCATGTGTAAGAGATCATGAAAAGAACAGATGTTTCAAAATTATGATCGCTGGTTGTACATCCTAAATCTCAGAACATTTGAAAAAAATGAAGGTTCTCTGCCAAAATATCTATCTAATCATTATTTCCTTCCCTCATCCAGACCCACAGGTTCTATTCAGGGTGTCCAGATGGTAGCAATGTGTTTCCTGTTACAATCAGTGCATTGTTGATTATTGCTAAGTAGTATTAAAGTTAAAAAAATATGCTTTATACTGCTTCATACTCTGGTTGATTTATTTCATGGAATTAAAAGTAAAATTCTCATCAAAATAATTTATTGAACATTTTGTGGTTTTCATCCCAAATATTTCAACATTTTAACAAAACTTAAACACTTATTTTTTTTAATATATATGGTCTGAGAAGAAAAGTTTACATACTAGCAGTATGTGCTCAGTACCAGAGATTGTTCCTCAAAGTATGCTTTTTCATTATATAATTTGTTATTTTCAAGTAACCTACATGACGTGTATATGTTGTATATGTTCTGCTGCATTATCAATAAAACATTTACAGGAAAAACCAATGTAGACTGAGAAATAAGAATATAAGCAGAATATATGCCATATTTCAGTCAGTATGAGATAAAAGAAAAAAATCTTATCCTGTGCTTTGTTGAAAATAAAAATAATTAAAAGTCCAGAATAAATCCTCACATTCAACATGCATAATCAAGGTCACACTGTAAAACTTAAAAGTCAATGAAAATGATACTAAACATCAAATACCAGGATTCAGCAGATATTTCCAAACAGAAATAAAAACTTTAGCCCTTTTTAGTCGATAATCATAAATTGTTTCAACTTATGATTGAGCTAAAATTTGCCAAAAATACATTTAGAATTTGAAAATGACAGTCTTCTAATCAGGTTAAGTCTAAATATTAATCTAATAACATTTTCTAAGAGAATATCTTCATTTATAAGCAATTTCTCCTATATAATTTCTATAAAATATTCTATATAATTTCTATACAAACAAAATCGTTCCTTGATTGTTTGCACTACTGCAAATTTACCACATATCTATCTTTAGATGCCATACTGTAGGACTCCTAGGGTCTGGATGTTAATCTATCTAAACCACTTTTTAATTACTGTGCATTATTATAGAGCAGTAAAATTTCATTTGAATCTGACGGTCCATCTGTTAAAGTTACTGATGTTGCAGATTAATAAAAATAAATCAATTTTTATTCTATGAACTACTTTCTGAACTTCCTGGTAGGTTAATAAGGTCAAAATTAGAAGTCTATTCATAAGAAAAGATCACATTAGAAGTAAAAGGGCAAATTAGAATTCAATATATTTTATTAGCTTGTTTGCTGCTTTATAACCCTTGGAAATTAATGACTGTAGAGTTAATACTAAATTAAATGTTGGCGTATGGGATCAAATTGACAAACAGCGACCAAAAGATTAGACAGATTCTTTAGGCAATAGTAAGTTTATACTAATGGGACATGAAAAAAAAATTGGAAAAAGAGGATGAGAATTGTTGTATTACTTGAAGAATATTCAAACTTTTAAAAAAAAAATCTAGATATCAATTAACATTTCCCAGAGCTAGTGATTATATAAGTTGTGCAAAATATAACCCACTCTGATGTACATAGGTCTAGTGGAGGATGTAGAAATCATTATATATCATTCTTGGGGAAAGTGAATGGAAAAACATATGCTGTTTTGATGGTCTATTTGTACTGCAAATGTATCTAAGGATCTCGTACATAGGAGGAAAAGTTATGAAAACTTCTTATCCCTAAGCAAGCACCTGAAGGAATTAATGGCTGGTGTCAAGTGGTTCATAATTATTTTGGGTGACATTTACATCAATCAGCACACTACAAGTCTCCTAAGGCAATAATCTATAACTTACTTTGGTGAGCAGTGACTGTTCATAATCTATAACTTACTTTGGTGAATAGTGACTGTTCACGGAAGCTTGTGAACAGCCATCCAAAGTGCAACTATAGTTCTCTCCAAGTTCAAAGCAAGTGAGAATGAAGAAAACGAAAGGTGCATGGAAATAATCCAATTAAAGGACTTTGGACCACACAAACTTCTACCTCCAGGCTCCTGAGAACGAAAGACTGCACTATAGTGATGGTGCCAGAACCTATGACTGTTCTGAAAGGGATCATAATAGGAAGTTTTGGATAGAATTAGAGACAAATGTGTAACAAATTTCAAAACCTTAGAAAGTTCCAGTATTCTAGTCTGATAGATCAACAGAACACAAGAGACAATGACCCTTAGAAAGTCATTTAGTAAAAGTGATATTCAAATAAAGTCTGTGATATTCAAACAAAAGTTAATACTTAAAATAAAGGCACTTACTAATTTTCATAGAATGAATTCTGACATTTAAAAATTATACATTTCCCCTGTTATTATCCTTCAAGAAGAACTGATACTTTGGGGTTGTGGTGTTGGAGAAGAGTCTTAATATTCCATAGGCTACCAAAAGAACAAATATGTCTTGGAAAGTATGCAGCCAGAACAATCCTTGGAGGAAGCTTGGTCTAACCTACTTTGGGCATGTTATTCCTTGGAGAGAGAGACATGCTTGGAAACATAGAAGCTCAGTGAAAGAGAACAAGACTCTCAACTGGGTGGATTGACAGCAAAGGGCTCAAATATGCCAGAGATGATGAGACTAGCACAGCATAGTACAGGGTGCACAGCTATTGTGCTTCGGGTCACTATGAGTTGTACTCAACTCAAAGGCACCCAACAATAACTTATCCTCTGAGTTTCCAAGGCAAAGAACACTTCATATATCAGCCCCATGAAATTTGTACAGAGCCACAGAATGGAGTCTGTATCTGAATATTCTAGATGTCCACTTTCGATCTATTTCAAATATATATTAGTCTGTTTATAAATTAAATAATGAAGTTTAATTAGAAAAAAAATTTCTGCCCAATAGCTCTACCAAACTCACAGTATGTTTTCAACATAACTAAATTACTTTTAATGAAATTCTAGCAATTCTTCTATTTTAAAGTCTTTACTGAGAACAACAATAACAACAACAAAAGTAAAATAAAAAATAGCTGCTGAGGCTGTTTATGTCCAACAAAATTCATCATGAGATTTGGTCATGAGGTTCAGGGCCGTGGTTTCATGGGATCTCCTAGTTCATTGACCTAATAATATCATGTGACCTAATGTCATACCTAAGGTCTTAAATGCAACAGTCTATTCAAGGTACTATTGGTCTCTATCTGCCTGAGGAAACAGAGGAAGGAGGAGAGTCAATAATAAGAGGAAGAAAAGGGACAAGTGGCTTTTGGACTCAGTGACCCACTGCTTAACCTTAAGATCAGAAGTATCAAATGATGGCTGGCTACAATTGCTGGAAACTTGAACAAAGATTCTATAGAAAATTCTTTAAATACAGACACACACTTCAAATTCTCAAGAACTCCAGGCTTTTGAGGAGCAATAGAACTATGGAGGCTGGATGAACCACTGAGAAGTTTTATCTGAAGTAATCTTCAAAACTGAAAACAAAAATATCACCCGAATCTACTTAAAACCAAACAGTAGGTTAACTTAGCTAGTAAAAAAAAAAAAAAAAAAGGCTGTATTTGAGCACTGTGTTCTTTTAAAAACTATCTAAATGAGAATAATTTGACAACACAAAAAAAAATATGTAAACCTTAAGATGTTAATAAAAGAACAACTGATTCTTTGGGGTTGTGGTGTTGGAGAAGAGTCTTAATATTCCATAGGCTACCAAAAGAACAAATATGTCTTGGAAAGTATGCAGCCAGAACAATCCTTGGAGGAAGCTTGGTCTAAACAACAACTCATAGAAGAGGGATGAAAATGGTCTGAGCTGAAAGAACATACTCAGAGTCACTAAGTTAAATATGTAAGAACTGTTGGGTAAGTCTATGCATTCCAATGTAAATTTTCAATAGCAACAATAGCAAAATAAATTTTTTAAAGTCTGTATTGAGCAGTCTTTAGAAATGTTAGCAAGGTCTTGTTCTATCTTGCTTAATAATTCTTTGACTAGTCAAGCAACACAGAACACTATTACAAACTGAATAGTAGGGTTTTAATATTTCAGTGCATAGATCCATATGCTACTGAAGCATTTCATATTTGTTGTTGTTGTTGTTGTTAAGTGCTGCAGAATTGAGTATGATTCATACTGATGCTATGAACAAAAGATCTGAACCCTATTCTATAACTGTCATCCTTTCTCTAATGTTCATAAAGTTTCCAAAGACCTACTATTTAAGAAGTGGATGCCAATCCCACTTCCAAGCCTGTCTTAATCGTGATGCTCTATAAAACCCTGTCTACCATGGGTAATCATGACGGTATTTGACACACCAGTGGCACAGTGTTCAGTATCCAAGAAACCTCAAGTTATCTCAGTACGGCAAACTGACAGACAAGTTGCATAACACTTAGAAAAATATTCTTTCCAAACACAATTAACAATAAATCAAGGAAGCCTACCCTCCAGAATCCAACTTCTTCACACATCAGCATTCATATTTAGGAAGTTAATACAGAAAGAAAAGTGGATAGATTACGGAAATAAAAGGTTCCAAATTGTGGCATTTTAGGAGAAATACAGAGGGAGCCCTGAACTGTAACTGACACCAGTGTGGCAGAGAAGGGAAATGGTAGAGTCTTCATGTAAAAACACAACTCTTTGAGAATCTGAATAGTCCCTAAAATTACCTAAAACTCATGGATGTTTCATATCTTTAGACATCTTACCAGTCAAGTTACAGAATGGAGACTCTATTGTAAAAATTATTTTCATATATAACTGAAGAAATACAATGGTGAGGGATTACATAACATTCAGATAATATTAGCTTCAAGAGACTTAGAAATAAAACAAACCAGAAATACGGGAAGAGAAGAGTGAACGGAAAGATGTAATTCATTTTATATACAGAAGTGTTAACAGAAAATGACAAATCAAGTAATAACAAAATACATGATCTAAATGTATGTTTCAACAAATGAGTCAACTGGTTCTACTTTGAACAGCCTTGTTTTAAGCTTCATTGATGCAGGTTGAGGAGGGAAGCTCAGCTTGCTACCATTACAACCTGCTAATATTACCTCAGGTTGGGAATCAGAGCTTTTCTGGTGGTGTCGTGGTTAAGGCACTCTGCCGCTGAACAAAAGGTCAACAATTTGAACCCACTAGTGGTTCAGTGGAAGAAAGGTGCAATAATCTGCTCCCATTGAGATTAACAGTTTAGGAAACCTTATCGGCTGTTCTACTGTCCTACAGTGTGGCTACATGTCAAACACAACTCAGTGAAGGTGGGATTGATTTTTTGAAGGTGAGGACTTGGAAGTGATTGAATAATACATGCATTTCTTCCTCAAGGCCAGTAGCCCTATCGAAAAATCAGCTTCCATTCCATCCAGTCAAAACCACCCAAAAGGGGAATCTGAGGACGTGGCAACTTTCTCCTCAACACCACTGAAGCATATGGATTTTCTGTTGTTTGTCAGGTGTCACTGGATATTTTTCTGTTGTTAGCTTCTTTCTTTCTTTTTTATGTTTTGGTGGGACCCATTGGCTTGGGGAAAAGGGATTTTCTTGGAATTTTTTTGTTTGTTGTTCTGGCTGAGAAGTCTCTGCAGCACTTTGTCCACAATATAAGGGAAAGCATAAGGATATCTGAAGAGCTCACGTCCAGATAGTTTCTCAAGTTCTAAGGTCCCTAGAAGACTAACTACCTTCTTTGTTTGATCTTTCAGCACCTATCTATACTTGCTTATTGTGCTTATCTAGCTTTTTTTCACTCTAGTAGGATAGTCTGTAGGGAGTTGCACTGCAAACCCAAAAGCAGGCAATTCAATCCCACCAGGTGCTCCAAGGGAGAAAAATGAGCAATATCCTCTTGTGTGATTTACAGCCATTGAAAAATCCCACTCAGGGGTTAGCTGTGAATTGGTTCCAACTCAAAGGCAATGAGGGAGTGAGCGAATGACTAAAGAGAGGAAGAAAGGGTGGCACAGGGATTGCACCATAAATAAATTGGAAGTAATAAAGTAATTTTAATATTAAAAGAATGCCTCTTTGTGGACTTGACTCCACTGACAGACTTTGTTACTTCCTCCAACACCTTAGGAGGGTTAGAATATCAGTGTGATGGCATCAAATTATCTCTTTTGTTGTTCATACTCAGGCCAACACTTATATATTATCTAAAGGTAATTGTAAACGTTTGAAAATAATTATATGGTTAAGTCACTTCAATTAGTTAAAAGAGTTTGATGAGAGCACAACAGAATATTTTAAACAACAGCTGAGTAGAAGATTTTAATCTCCTTACAACTGATGTCAGCATTCTACCTGAGGCAAAACCAATTGCAGCAGCTCAAAACCACAGCCCTTACTCATCACATACCCGCACAGGACATTCATGGAAAAGCACTCCAATAAAGGGAGACAGAGAACACATTTATTTGAATGTTTAAAATACTTTTTAGTCATGACCTGAGCTAGAACACAATCTAAGCAGAATCTTGTCCACATGGCATTTCCCAATCTGTCCTGGCTTCCAGCATCTCAGATGGAATGTTGGCTGGACTTGTTCCTCGTGGGAACAAGAAGGCTGTGGGTTTTTGGAGTGGGAGAAAGTTAATTTGGAGTCTCCAGTTCCACCTCAGGCAAGATAGTCAACATTTCAAAGCCTGCTTCTTTGTCTGAAACAAGTGGGCTTCTAGTGCTGGTAATTCTTCCAAATGTAAATAAAAAAGTAAAGACTGTTTCTCATAGCCTGCGGCACACAGAAAATAAGGTCTAAAGCATATCTGACCCCTTGATTTTATAAAATGATAAGATAGTTGGATTAGCACTCCATTCCTCAAAGGTCCTAAATTTTCCTTTAACCTCTTCTCAATTTTGACTTAGGAATTTGAATCTCTACTCTGCAAGAGACATGTCAATTGAAGGATCTTTGGATACCAACCAGGTCTATGCTTTCTAAGTAAGCATCTCTCCCCAAAACGATGAAATTAAAAGAACACAAAAACAACACAACAACAAAATCCTTGATGTACTTTGGTTTTCCTTTTTGTAAAGACACAATGTCTAACCTTACTGATGGACTTTATAAGAAAATTTCAATTATCTTTTTCTATAGATATCTTCAAGGACACAGCTTAAGAAACATTTTATTTTGTACTCTTTTCTGAGAGAATTGCCTGATGATTCAGTGAAAATTTTAAATCATTTCTAGAAAAAAATGAAAATACTCCCTTATATCTAACAGATAAGGGCAGGACCCCAATAATCAAATACTTACTCATTTCTCCCTTTTCCCTGCTCCCTGTAAACTGAAGGGTAGTTTTAGGTTGAGTAGAGTTTCTGAAGATCAAACTAGCATCACAAATTGAACTTCTTTGGCCTACAGGGACAAACGAGCTCCTGAAATAATAACTCCAGTTTGTCTGACTGAGTGTTCTCCGAAAGAGAATGTCAGAGTCTTCACATTGTAATCCTGGCTTACCACTGAAGAGGTGCATGGCCCTGGCAAATCACTTAGCCAGCCTAGCTTTATCCTCCCAGCTCCGAGCTAAGTGGCGACATCAGCACAGCACTCCACATTCAACAAGAAGTTTCTCATCTAGCCTGACAACACCCTTCAGAGTCAAAAGAAATGTCAACAGTGATTACTAGCTTTGAGGATCTGCGTATTTCCCAAAGGGTTATCTACAAATCGTGGATGATTCATAAGCAGCCTTGGAGACAGGAGAAATAGTTGGCTTTGAGGGATGAGGAGGAAAACCTGGCAAAGTATAGGGGTGTTGAGAAGGGATCATAGAAACTCAGTCTAACAGCAACTGGCAGATACTAAGCTAGAAGATGGTAAGAAAGGGCAAGTGGAGGTAAAATATCTTAGAACAGAGGTAGCTGACTCTTAATGCCATCGAGGGCCAAGAATTTCAGCCCAAAATGGTCACTTGAAGTCTGTGACAGTTTTAAAATCATGTCTCTGAGAATTCTGAAATTTCTCAGATAGTAGAAGAGCTAAGATTAGAAGGGAAGTCTTCCTAAAATCTTACTTTAACTTAGGTCAAATTCTATCTCATTATCGGCAGCTTTGGTGGACATTATCCAACCACTGATGTCCTAGAACTCTGAATTCTGGTATTGAGTTTGAAGCAGGTATTTCTAATGAACTTCTCTACTGATGTTAAACTCAATAAAGTCTGAACGACTACAATGACTTTTTATCATATGTGTTTTATCCTTTTCATAGCTAAATTTATTTGGAGAATGAGCTTTGATCGTTTGCTACGTTCCAGAGAGAGGAAAATTTTGCATGACTTTTATGTCTCTGATAAAAAGCTGGAATACAATCTCAGAGGCACACAGTTCAAATCCCCCAGCTGCTCTGCAGGAAAAGGATGAGCAATCTTCTCCCATGTGATTTACTGCCTCTGAAAACCTGGTGGAGGGTCAGCCATGTGTTGGTTCTGATTCAACAGTGCACAACAACAACATAAACATAATTAAGCACAAGATAGCCTAAAGGTCTGAAAGTTCAAAGGATCGATGAAAATTTTAAAAAATTATAAAAGTAGTTCTTTTTGAGAAAATAATTAAGAAGTTATTGCATCATTCTAAGGTAAGATGAAATAGAGAGGGAAAAAAAATACATCTTGTGGTCTTAGATTCAACATACTAGTCATTAAACTCACTGAAAAATTCTTGTCATTTGTAAGAGAAAAGATATAAAAGAATATCTTTACATCTGTGAAAATGATTAGAGAAATTAAACATTTTTTATTTAAATTCAATGTTCATTCAGTGCTATCCTGGAAATGAATTCAGCATGTCACTCAGAAAATGGCATTTCCGTTTTCAAATAACTCCATATATATCCATGCATATAAAGCCATCAGAAGAATTCTAGGAAATTGCAGCCAACTTCACAGCAGAAATTGGATTACAGCTCAGTGGAAAACCTCATTTAAGTTTTAAGATTAATTAAAATTTAAATGAGAAAATATTAAGCTGTCTTTTTATCTTTTACAATTTTCATTTTACTCAAAATGCATAAATTTCTATTCTCACGTATTCTTTTTCAAAATAACCCAAGTACAGAGTCATGTTTCAAAAGGTAATTCACCACAAAATTTACACTTAAAATATGAGTCTTAGAAGTATTTCTTTAAAATTACGCCTAGATATTATGCTTTTTGTTTTGGTGACATCTACACAAAGCTAGTGAACAGATTCCTGTTATACTGTCAATTTTTGCAATCAATAATAATCAGAATGGTGAAATCAATCAATCTTTACCTCAAGTTAACTAGTATATTTATAGACAAAAATCTATTGTTAACTTACTATTTCCCTCTTAGCCTCAACAAAAATTAATCTGTCAGAAATTATGAAGTAGAAGAGAATTGTTCCTAATGTATTTCTACCCCTGATTCAATTACAAAAGAAGGAAAATATTCCTTGATATTGCTATAGAAGACGTCATTTCTCACATATATAATTTAAAATCATTATTTAAATCATTATTCGAAAACTAATAATAGCATTCTTGAAACATCAGTGAACGTAATTTACACGATACTTAACAACTATCTACTCAACTAAGGGACAGAATCTTCTATCTTATTCTCAGAGTCCCAGGACGAATCAAAGCTTATGTTGTTGTTTAAAATAAAACCACACACACCCCCTATCAGTGTTCATGATGAAACCCGCACAGTGTGAGACAGAGTATGCTACCGCACATATAGAACCTTATATCAAAGAAAGTATTCAAGGCTAATAACAATTACACGGGATGAAAGGAAAGCAAACAAAAGCGCCACAATGTATTTTCCCCTTCTAACTTGAATATCTCTTGGATAAAAAGATAGGGTTATACAGTAAGGACATGCAGTTCCAACAGGGATGTAATTTTCAGATCTTCATTTGAAAGTGAGGCTTGTGAGGATGCCAAACATAATTATCCCTCAGAACAAAACTACTGACTGCAGCTGATAGAAGATAAGGATTTCAGTCAATGCCTTCAACACTCCTTTGTTATGGCTCTCTGCTTTCCATTCCCACTCAAAGCTTAGCTCATTTGTAATATTGGATATCTCTTCTTTTTCTGTCAGTAAGAATTCTCTTGCCTTTTGCATGCTGTTTTCTTCTAGGTAATTATTCAATCACTCACAATGTCATGAAATCAGCAAAAAGTAACAAAGACATTTATTTATTCTAACAAAGGTACAAGGTGCCAGGAATCTGTCTCAGTTAACTAGTGCTGCTGTAACAGATGCACCAAAAGTGTTGCTGGTAAATGCTGCCAAGTCAGTTCCACCTCATACTGACCCTACGTATGACAGACTGAAACCTTCCCCCATCCTGTGCCATCCTCAAAATCACTGCTAAGTTTGAAGGTGTACTTTTCATTTACATTCTCCTAAGCATCATTTCCTTCTCCAAGGATTGGATCGTTCTGACAACATGCCCAAAGTATTTAAGATCAAGTTTTGCCACTTTTGCTTCTGAGAAGCACTCTGGATGTGCTTAGCCCAAGAGAGACTAGTTTGCTCTTTGGCAATCCATGGTACACTTAATATTCTTTGCCAACATCACAATGCAAAGGCATCCATTCTTCTTTCGTCTTGTGTGTCCATTGCCCAACTTCATATGCATATAAGACAAGTGAAAATATCATAGCTTAGGTAAGTGCACATTAGTCTTCCAAGTGACATTTTTCCTTATTGTTGTCGTTGTTGTTAAGTGACGTCGAGTCGCAGGTGGCTCATAGCGACCCTATGAAGGAGAGTCCTCAAAGCTTGGGTGTCTCTCATTCTCTCTCCAGGTTCATAGGGTTTCCGGAGGCAAACTATTACGGAAATGGATGCCACTCCTCCTTCCAAGCTTTTTTTCCTTATTAACAATTTAAAATTATTTGCAATAGGTTGGCCCAATGCCAAATAAAATTTTATTTTCTTTTTTTAAACAAAGCACATTCCTTATATTCGTATTGTGATTTTAGTGAAAATTTACAGAAAGGATGGCTTTTCATTCATTTGATGATATACATTTTTCTCTGTCCCCTTTCCCCAATTCACTTTGTAATGCATGTCTTCTTCCAAATTATTTGGGCACTCATTCCTCTCGGAAAGTCCTTCCATTCTTCTTTTCCAGTGTAGTGTTCATAATCTAGCTACATTTTCCTGCTCTCCCATATCCCATGTCCATCCTGCTTGTATAACTGTAGTCTTATACAGTATTTATCCTTTTATTGGGATATTTCACTCAACATAATGTCTTCCAGACTCATCATTAGATGAGTGTGTCAGTGTATAGTGTTTCATAAGGTCACTGTTTTTCAGTGCTGCATAATATTCCATTGTATGTATGTACCACAGTTTTTCTATCCATTAGTTTGTTGATGGGCACTTGGGCTTTTTCTATCTCTTCACTCTTGTGAAAAAATGCTATAATAATCATTGGGGTACATACCTCTGTGTTATGGCTCTGATTTCTTTAAGGTAAAGTTGTAGTATTATGAAAGCTTGGTCAAATGCTATTCCTTTACTGCTGCTTCCATGGATGTATCCAAGGGTAATGAAATCCTCAACAGCTTCAATCTTTTCTCCATTTATCATGCTATTGTTGGGCCAGATGTGAAGATCTTTATTTTCTTTATATTATGGTGTAATAAAAGAAGGTTTTTAATAGTTGGAAATTCTCTCACTGTTTAGACAACTGTTATTGTTGTTAAGTGCTGTTGTGACAGACATAGGAATCTTACTCTATCCTTCAACATCCTCTCCATCTCCACTGAGCCAATTCAGGAGCCAAGCTCTAGTAAGAGTGCTGCTCTCTGATGATTCTAGAGGAAGTTCCTCCCTTCTTTTCAGCTTCTGTTCCTTTGTTCATCAGTAACCTTCATGTGGTGGAGCAGTTATTTTCCCTTATCTCTGCTTGTATTTCCATGAGCAAAGTTTTCCATTTATACATTAAGTGTGATTGGTTTAAAACATATTACACTTATACGGCCTTATAAACATAACAAAGAAAACCATCTTCCCTAAGGAGGCTGCATCCACAGTATTGTTGTTGTTGTTGTTGTTAAGTGCCAAGGAGTTGCAGGTGACTCATAGGGACCCTATGAAAGAGAGTCCTCAATGCTTAATCCACAGTATAGAGACTGGAGTTTACAACACACATTTTAGGGGACATATACAATACATATTGTACTCTACAAAAATGAGTAAGACACAATCCAATCTTGTATTAGTTTACAGTTTTCAATTTCAAGATTTAGAAAATTATTTTAATCTACTCAACTGTTGTTGTTGTCATGTGTGGCCAAATCCACTACAACTCATGCTGTTGTTGTTATGTGCCACCAAGTAGCCTGTGATTCATAGCTCTGAAGCCTGCCCTATCCTGAGCCAGTCTCGCTGACTCCGACACACTTACCTCTACTGTTCCGGTTACTGTGTCAGCCCATCTTATGTGAGCTCTTCTTCTCCTGAGCCATCCTACCACCCTCCCAAGTATGAGGTCCTTCTCCAAGGGCCAGTCACTCTACAACATGTATGACAGAGATTCAGAATCCCAGCCTCCAAGAGGAAACTTGCTTTCACCCCCTCCAAGACAGACATATTTGTTTATTTGGAGGTCCATGGTATGTTTAAGACTCTTATACAGCACCACAATTCAAAGGCATCAATTCTTCTTCTGTCATCCTTAGTCAATGTCCAACTCTCTGAGACCATGGACTGGATTGGGCCCACTTTAGTCTCTAGACTGATATCATTGTTCTTTAGCATTTTGGAGAAGTCCCTGACAGTAGACTTCCTCAATGCAATTAATTTTTTTTTATTTCCTGACTGCTGATATCAAGAGTGTTGATTGTGTTAAATTACAAACAAATTCAGCAAGATGAAATTGTTAACAACCTCAATCTCTTCTCTATCCATCATGATGCTGCCAATTATCCCAGTGGTTAGAATCTTTTTTTTTTTTTAATGGGCTTCAATCCTCATTGAAGACAACAGTCTTTGACCTTCTGCAGTAAGCGCTTCAGGTCCTCCTCAGTTTCAGCAAACAAGGTTGGGTCATGGCATAACACAGGTTGTTGATGAGTCTTTCTACAACCCTGATGCCACATTCCTCCTCACAAAGCCCTGCTTCCTGATTGATCTGTTCTGCACATAGCTTGAAAAGGTATGGAGACAGAATATATCCCTGACATACTTCTTTCTTAATTTTGAAGCATGCTTGTTTACTTGCTCTTTTCTGAAGACTGCTTCCTGATCTGAGTATAGGAGTTCTGGGACTCCCATTCTCCTCAAAGTTAGCTATAACTGTGATCCACACAGTCAAATGTCTTTGCATAGTCAATGACGCACAGATAAGACATTCCTCCGGTGCGCTTTACTTTCTGCCAAGATCCATCTGACACTGGCATTAATGTTTTTAGTGTCATGACCTCTTCTAAATCCAGCTTTTATTTCTCATAGTTCTCTGCTGATATATTGTTCCAGTCTTTTGGGAAATCTTCAGCAGGATTTTGCTTGAATGTGATATTAGTGATATTGTTCTATAATTTCCACATTCTGTTGGGTCAATTTTTTAAAAATGGGAATAAATATGGATCTATTCCAGTCATTTGGCAAGGTAGTTGTCCTACTTGGGGTTCTTGGCACAATCTAGTGAGCACATCCAGGATGGCATCTGTTTGCTGAAATGTTGTTGTTGTTGTTGATTGCCTTCAAGTTGAGCAAGACTCACAGCTATCCTATGAACAAAAGGCCTGAAGCCCCTCTACAACTATCAACATTTATCAAAGTACATAGAGATTCCAGAGGCATGTTATTTAGGAAGTGGATTCCATCCATTCCTGTGGCTTTATTTTTTGCAAATTCCTTCAGAGCTGCCTGCACCTCTTTCTCATCACCATTGCTTCTTGATCATATTTTGTTTCATGAAATCTTCTGTGTCAGCCAATTCTTTTTTGTGGTACGGTGACTCTAATACTCCTTCCATTTGTTAATGTTTCCTGGCTCATTCAATATTCTGTCCATAGCATTCTTAAGTATTACAACTTGATGCTTGGATTTGTTATTTAGTTCTTTCAGCTTAAGAAATAACAAGCGAGTTCAGCCCTTCCAGTTTTCTGATTCAAGCTCCTTGCACATTTTATTATACTCATTTTTGTTGTTGCTGATTGCCTTTGAGTTGAGCACAATTCACAGCAACCCTATTAACAAAAGGCCTGAAGCCTCTATACAACTATCGACATTTATCAAAGTTCATAGATTTTCTGGACACATGCTGTTTAGGAAGTAGATGCCACTCCTGCTTCTAAATCTGTCTTAAATTGGGAGTGCCACCAAACACTGTCCACCATCGGTAACCATTATGGCATTTGACACCCCAATGACACAAGGTTAAGCATAGACTAAAACGTGGTCTTGTTTGGCAGTTCAAGGGATATTTGGTACTCTTCTCTAACACCACAACTCAAAGACATTGATTCTTCTTTAGTCATCCTTATTCATTGTTCAACCTTTCAAATGCATAGCAAGTAATTTAAAAGACTAGAGCTCAGATCAGCTGCACCTTGGTCTTTAAACTTAGATCAATATTCTTTAGCATTCTGGAGAGATCCTTGACTGCAGATTTTCCCAAGCAACACGTCTTTTGATTTCTTGACCTCTGTTACCCTAGGTGTTGACTGTATTCATTGTGACCTTATAAACAGATCTGAATCCTGCCTGTCCTATGCCATGCTCATCATTTTTTATCTACTCGAGCCTACTGAAACAGTCACTATTGCCAAGCCATCTCACTGAAGATCTTCCTCTCTTTCACTGACCCTCCACCTCTCTACTCATGACCTCTTTTTTCAAGAACTGGCCTGTCCTAGCAACATGCTCAAAGTGCGTGAGGCGAAGTTGCCTCCTAGGAGCATTGTGGTTGCTCGATATTTATAGCGGTCTTAAGCAATGGTTGGCTTCTTGCTTTCCTTCCCCACTGGGAAGACTCTTTGGTTGTTTCTTCAGCTTTCCATATATTTCAATAAATATTCTCAAGAAGACAAAATAGGCAGCGCACCTGTGAGGACAAGGCTTCTTACAGGCAGCTGAAAAGATGCACACATGTTTTTGTTTTCAATTTGTCCCTTTATCATTTTTCTTTAACTTCTTTTACTTCTCACACATTATTTCCCCCAGAAGAAAAATAATCTAAAAAAGCACTAAAAAAAACCTTTACATTTTTTTTAAAGCCAAAGCCTACGCTGCCCAAAATGTAACACAGATGAAATCAGACAAAGAAGAGAGTAAAGAGAGGCAAAAATATATTTTTTAAAAATATGGTAACTCAAGAGTTTTGTTTAAGAATAGTAAGTAGAGATGAGTGCCTTAAGTTGCTTATCATCAGTGAGAAAGCTAGAAAATGGCAAACATGTTTATAATTGTTATCTTTTCACTATTTTTTCCTACCTTCATTTATAAATTGAATTACTAATCAAATATGAACAGACACTCCTCCAGTCATTGGGACTATGAGGATGTCAAATGTCACTTAAAAGCCTGACTTGTGAATTGGAAGCCTAAATAATAGGGGATTTTCCCCCTAAAAATGAGAGGTGTTCATCAGGTTAGTGATGTATTGTGAAACTGGTGTCACCTGGGGAGACTGTGATGGTTAAAGAACTAGGAGTTGTTTTTCTTGGCATACATTTTCACCAAAACTATTTGTTAGTAGCGATGGAATCATCAAGTTTGTCCTAAAGCTAGGGTCCTTAAGGAAGAGCTAAGCCTTCTTTCTATGAAAAGTTGTGAAACAAAAGGAGAGGAAAGAGAGGGGGGAAAAAAAAAGAAAAGGGAGAAGGAGGAGAAGAGAGAGAAGGAAAGCCGTTAAATTTGAGGTGAGTGAATTCATTCCGTAGAGTCTGATATGGAGAATAGTTATAAATCTGCCAAATGACCATACTCTGACCAAATGAAGAGATTTCAACATAGTTGTATCTGAATGACTATAACACTTGAACTCTTTGAGGACAAAAATCACATTTTATTGCTTTTTATACTCCCAGCACACAGTGCAGATTAGTTACAAAATCTTACATCCCTATCAGGAATTGGTCAAAGGGCTAAACTATATTAATTTAGATTCCTTCTTAAAAATACATGGAAAAGAGGCAGAACTCATCCTCCACATACAATTAGCCCAGCTCAAAGAAATCACATATAAAAAATCATGGCAATCAATTTTAAAGCAAGGTAGTTAACAATGAAAAGATTTTATTTGAAGAGTATGTATTTCCATTGAAAACAAGTCAATAAGAACAGTTAATAAAATATGTTGCTTATTGCCATTAAGAAGGAAGCTTAAACACACTATTTATTCCCTAGACTATTTTTTCCTATTTCATTATCATATCCAGGCATGAGGACATTGTTGCTGTTTAAATTATATATCCTGTTTAAATTATATATCCCCTCCAACTCCCACTGCCCAGTCCTAAGTATTGGAATTCTAATCCATAATCTTAACCAGAAGAATTTTCTGAGTGGTGAGAATTTCTCTCTTACTGAAAAGGTGTCACTTGAGAGTAATCTACTCAGAGGCACCTCAGAGGAGAGGTTTGGTCAATTGTTTCTGAAATATTGGCCATGAAAACATTCTGAGCAAGACATACATTACACAGTGAATTAGAAGGTGAACAGGGAGGAAAATGTGCATCAATGAATAAATAAAAGCCCATCATTTCTGTAAACTTTCACCAAAGTCACAATAAAAATGAAAACCTACCTTCTGAAGCATGGTTTTACTGTGATGCACACAGGTCCATCACTCACTGGCCACTGGCATAGCTACGGATGTAACTTTTGGAAATGGGATTTTCTGTGTTAGGTTAATTGGTTCATAGTGCAGTAGAGTGGGTTCCAGATCTAATCACTTCTGAGTAATAAGAAAGAGTAGCTTAGGCTTAGAGAAATTGTATGTGGAGGAGTACAGAAGTCAGACAAGGCCAAAGAACAAAGGAACGCTCGGGGTTACTGACAAGAGGATCCTGATTTGGGCTTTTATTCTCTAAAGCAGTGAGAACATGATTTTCTTTTTTGAAAGTTCCCATAGCGAGCTCTGATGGCAAAGGCATAGGGAGTTGTCCTGCCACCCCAACTGTACGATCTTCAAATTCACCGGCTGTTCGGTGGGAAAAAGATGGGTAATCTCTTCCCATGAGATACGCTGCCTCTGAAAACCTGCTGGAGGGTCAGCTCCAAGTCTGCTTCAACACGATGACACATAATAACAACAACAGAAATATTACAGGCAGCAAGTGCTGGGATAAGTAAGTGCTGTCATCCCCCGACAGGATAACTCTGAAGCATATGTGTGCAGCTCTCAGTGAGGAAAAAATTGCACTAGTTATTGCATGTGAACTTGTGCAACACTTAAATTTAACTTCCTTTCTATCTCTGTCCAATTTCCCCAAATCTCCTCCTTGTGCTCTCTGGGATTGGATCTGAAATAAACTACTTGCATTAAAATCTCTAATCCAGGATCTGCAGCTGAAGAAATTCAAAAGAAGTCTCTCAAAAGGTAAACACAAATATGAAAGGAAAACACCTATAGAAATATTTCCTGTCAGTACTGTGTACATAAAATCTATCATTGAAGGTAAAGCAGTAGAGGTAGAATAATTGCATAGTAAATATGCACTCATTTCAAAAAAGCAGAACACAATATGATCCATGTCAGAACTTTAAACACCTGAAAAAGATTTTGTTCTAACAAAACTTAAGTGACAGGGAGTGCAACAAAATTACAGTAGACAGTGCTTGAGTACAAGCATGGGAGGTTTATTGCTGGTAGTTTGGGTGTAAAGAATTGAGCTATCAACCCAACATCATGCAATTCTAATCCGTTAGCTGCTCTGAAGGCGAAAGATGGGCAATTTAAAGCCTCTGCAAACAGGCTAGAGGGTCAGCTGTGAGTTGGTTCTGACTCCGTGATACTATCTTCCCGCTTACGTTTGTTTTCTGTAAAACACGACATTTTTCTTCAAGATTTTATAATCAAAATATGAATCCTATTTTGTTCTGTTGTTTGAATGAGTGAATAGTTGCTCTGTGGAACTTTTACCTCTAAGTCTGACCTTCAATGAGAAATAAAGTTTTAGAGGCCAAAGAGCCCTGGGACTTCTGAGTTTGTGCCTGTATGCTTCTTCTCATTGTTACAGTTCTATGATCACATTAGAAGATCAATAGTAATTAATTATGTTTACATATACACAGTGGATATGAATGGTTGTATGAAGCACAATGTAAATGAATCATTATAAAAATTTTAAAAAAGAAGTCCAGGATAGACCACAGAAGGATTACATCCACTTGAAGATATGCTGTGGAGGAAGAGAAGCCACATTAGATACCCAGTCCCCACAAGCTCTCACCTTGAAGCAGCTGTATGGGGAGTCTTGTTCTCACCATCAGTTACCAGAATCTAATCCATCATCCACCCCATCGAGTCCAGTCAACTCACAAAATCATGAGAGATAATAAGTGGATGATTTGAGTTTCTATGTTTTCAAGTAGCAGCAATAAATAACTGAAATAACAAGCAGTTAAAATGCAATTTTGCAATCCTACAGGACTGAAGTGCAAGGGAGAACACACAGGAGACCCTTGAGGTGAGCATCTACCATGAGATGGGACAGTAAAGGGTATCAGGTTGTGTAAAATGTGATTACTGTTGTAAGAATTGATAATTATGCTGGATAGTGATAGCTATTGTTTGTAATGACTAGAATACTCCAGTTATGAGTAGTGTAATTGTGACTCTGTGGACAATATACATTCAGGGGAAAAGATAGAAAAGTAGCCTAGTTGGAGGCTTTGATCAAAAGCAGAAGGGAAAGCCATCATCCAGTTAGGAAGGAGACTAAATAACAAAGAAACAAGACAAGAAGTTTTGGTTGTTGTTGAGTCTGTAGAGTCAGAACCAACCCATAGCTCACCCTCCAGTGAATTTTCAAAGGCAATTAATCACATGGGAGGAGAGTACTCATCCTCTCCGCAGAGTGGCTGGTGGATTCAAACCACATGCCTCGGGGATTGCAATGCAGCTTCTAACCATTAGGCCACCAGTGTAATGATAAAAAAGGTGAATTGTGTGAGCACACAAGGGAGAGGAGTAGAAATGTCAATGGCACATGGAAGTTTTCTTTCATTTTCACACTTTACAGTGTCATGAAAGAAGAAAAACTGATGCCTATGAACTGTGGTGTTAAGACTATTGAGTGCCCTGTGGATGACCAAAACAACAAACTGATATGTTTGGAGAAGGTGCAGTCAGAGTGCTCCTTGGAGGCTAGGATTGTGGACCTTCATTGTGCATTCTTTGAGCATGTTGCTAGGAAAGGTTATTCATTGGAGATGGGCAACATGATGGGAAAGGTAGAGGAATGGTGAAGGAGGGGAAGGTCCTCAACCAGCTGGATTGACACAGTGAGTAGAGCAAATGAATTGACTGTTTCAGGGGTTGGCTCAAGATATGAAAGGATTCACACATGTTGTTTATAAGGTTGCTATATGTCTTACTTAAATTGATGGCAGCAACAACACTGCTAAAACTTTCTTCCTTAAAAGGTGTGATGATTATCAGTCATCTTTCCTTTGAACTACTTAAAATATTAAGAGTAGTACTTATGAAGGGAAGAAAACTTTTACTGCTTTCTAAAGAAAGGTGATCCAACATAGTATGGAAATTATCAAATAATATGATTAATATTACATGCAAGCAAGATTCTGCAGAAGATTATCCAAAAACAACTGGAACAGCACATCAACAGAGAATTGGAAGAAGTGCAGGCTGGGTTTAGAAGGGGTCGTGGTACTAGGGATATTGTAGCTAATGTTTGATGGGTCTTGGTTGAAAGCAGGGAATACCAGAAGAACGTATCTGTGTTTCATTGATTATGTAAAAGCGTTTGTGTGGACCAAAACAAACTGTGGCTAACTCTGAGAAAAACGGAAATCCCAGAATACTAGATCATGCTTATGTGAAACCTATACTTGGACCAGGAGGCTGTCGTCAGAAGAGAGCAAGGGAACACTGCATGGTTCAAAACTGGGAAGGGTGTACGCCAGGGATGTGTCCTAGCTCCATACCATATATATTGGAGGAAGATTCATCAACAATCTGTGTTATGCAGATGAGACAACTTTGCTTGCTGAAACTAAGGAGGACCTGAAGTGCTTGCTGCAGAAAGTCAAGGACTGCAGCCTTCAATATGGATTGAAGCTTAATGTCAATGGGCCCATTGGCAGCATCATGATAGATGGTGAAAAGACTGAAATTGTTTACAGTTTTCGTTCACTTGGCTCCACAATCAACAGTCTTGACACCAGCAGCCAGGAAATTAAAAGATGTACTGCATTGGGAAAGTCTGCTGCTAGAGACCTCTCCAAAGTACCAAAGAACAACGACGTCCATCTGGAGACTAAGGCGTGCCTGGTACAGGCAATCACTTTGCAATTACTTGCTATGCATCAGAGAGCTGGACAATGATTTGGGATAACGGAAGGAGAATTGATGCCTTTGAGTTGTGGTATTGGAGAAGAGTATTGAATATGCCGTGGACTGCTAAGAGAACGAACAGATTTGGCCTGGTGAGGGCGAAACCAGGCAGTTCCTTGGAGGTAAGGGTTCTAAAGCTTCATCTGACATACTTTGGACATGTTGCAAGGAGGGACCAGTCCTTGGAGAGGGATACCATGCTTGGGTGTGTGGAGGGACAGTGCAGGAGAGAAAAACCCTTGATGAGATGGATTGATTCAGTGAATGGGGTAATGGGGGTAGGTGTGTCAGAGACAATAAGATTGGCACAGGATAGAGCAGGATTTAGGGCTGTTGTACATCAGGTCACTATGAACTAGATAGCACATAACAACAAAAATAATCATTTTCTACTCACTGCTGAAAAATATACTTACAAATGTTTGCTTTTAGGATTTTTCCCCCTCCCAAACCATTCTTTATTCCATTTAGGCAAATCATGAATCAGTCAACAACATAGTTATTGCTATAAGCAGCAATACTACTGAAACATCTGACCTTAATATTTGACACTGTCAACACAAGAGAGGTTACAGCAATTATTTCATATTTCCATCTGCTATAGAACTATCGTGTGTGTAAAGAGGGTTTCAATGACTCCTAGGTCTTAAAATATCAATGCACAGCTTCTTATGCTTCCAAAATTAATAAGGGGCACTGAGACCACCACCCTGTGATACCCTTTAGGCTCAAATATGAAACTACTCCCAGAAGTTATCTTTAAACTAAATAACAGGCTGTTCATAAAATAAACAGTATTACCCATTAGCACTGTACTTTAAACAAACAAACAGAAAAATAATTCATCTTTGAGAGATGAAACAGTCAACAACTATCCTGGAGGAAAGATGAGGAAATGAGTAGGGGGCAGTAAAACTAGATTAATGGAAATAAAAGAAGCAGAATGGAAAGGATGAGACTATTGTTGTCATGTGGAAGATGCAACCAACACCACTGAAATTGTTAGTTGGAAACATAGTTTGCTGTTTCACAGAAAGCACAATATAAGATGTACTTTAATTTATAAAGGGAAATGTTTTTCTGGATTTAAATGTTTATCATTGATATATTCATTCTTTTGATACTTTGTGCCCAATATTGAAATTAAAAAATAGAGTGCAAACCATAAATTTTAAAAGAACCCTGTTGAGAGTTTATTGTTTGCTTTTTCCCTTATGGTGTTTTAAGCAACCAGTAAATGCAATTCCATCTTTGCTAGGTGTCTAGCTTATGTTAAAATAATATATGTGCATACATATACAGATAGCCCCATGTCTATATACGTAAATAGTAGCTGTGGCTTGTACACCCTCTGATATTTATTAAACAAGGCATTTTCAGTGCTTCTCCATGATAAGTTACCTGAACATCCATAATTCTAGAATAGCCTTATCTCTTTCCTCCACACCTTCAAATTAATTGTGTTTTCCTAACAACTACCACAATTTCTTAAAAGTGAACTTTAACAAACAAAGCACTTAGATGTTATGAAATGTACTATCTTAATGTTCATAAAAGTTATTAATTACACCCTGCATGATTGCTTAATTGCTATGAGTCAATTATAAACAAAACAAAACTCAGAAAGGAGATCTCACTTGTTCTCCTGCCCAGAAACCACATCCCATAATTAAACTGGAAGATGGTGGGATAGCACGTGAAACAATCCAAGAGGAGAGGGAAAGGGGAGAGGGGGAGGAGGAGGGAGGTGCTGGAGGGGGGGGGGGGGGGGGGGAGCTGCTTCTTCCTGTTCATTAGCTCCGGGTTAGTGTTGAATCATCACTTAAATGAGCCTAAGGCTGTGATGGTACCAGATCACCTTACACCAAGGTTTGCAGGTGAAGTACAAGCTGCTCCAGGAGGTGAGTTCAGAGTAAACAACACAGGATTCTCTGTGACACGGGACAGCGACTCATGCAGAAAACCTACCCAAGACACAGATACAAGACCTATGGCAGAGGACTCCTCTATCCAATAAAAACTAGTCTAACTTAGGCCAGAACAATCCCAACTTTATGGTATAAGCATGGGTGGAGACAGGGAGAAACCACAACCTGCCAGACTTTAAATCTGCACTTACACTGAATTTAGGAAGAGAGAGGCATACGGTGTCTCTATCTACATCATCATTGTCCTGTGGACAGACACTGCTGGTGTCCTGCCACATACCTTCAGCCCTATTCCAGGGAATGCCAGAATGAAGCCCGTCTGTCAGCAGTGGTTTCTCATTGCCTGAGGGCTTCCTCTGGCTACCAAAGGCCACTATGCCTACACAAGTGGAAAGCTGTAAATGCCAGGGAACTAATGACCCCTGCGACCAGCCCTCAACTAATCACTGACAAGAGTTGAAGCATAAATACCCCAATTACCTTACCTGTGGGTAAGGTACTTTTAGCTGTGGACTGGGGAAAGGTCATTCATCTGTTCTTCTGAATAGAATGCTGGTCTATCAGATACTGCTCTAAAGCTAAGCATCCAGAGTAAGTCAGACTAGGAAGAAGAACTGTCCATCCACTTTTGAAATAGCACACATTTGGAAACCCATCATTTGTTGTTGTTATGGGCCATCACATCACTTGAAACTCATAGCGACCCTATGTATAATAGCTCTGAACTCTGCTCTATCCTGAGCCAGTCTCACTCCAACACACTTACTCCCATTACCCCAATGATTGTGTCAGTCCATCTCATCTGGGTTCTTCTTCTCCTGCCTTGTCCCTCTACCCTCTACTAGTTTAATGGTCTAAAACATCTTTAAGACTCCTCATCATCAGTAACGTTCAGTTGCCCAGTTATCCACCTCTTTATTGGCTTACTTTGTTCTCTTTCTTACATTTTTACTTCTCTACCAGTGTTTGTAGGGAGCTCTGGTGGCTTCTTGTTGTTAGGTGCTGTTGAGTCGAGTATGCCTCTTAGTAACCCCGAGAACAACAGATTCCAATCCTATCCTATATTGTTCGATCCTTGCAATTTCTGAAACACTTGAGCCCAGAGCCCATTGCTACTGTCACTGTGTCAACCCACCTGGCAAAAAGCCTTCCTCTTCTTGACCATCTGTCTACCTTTCTAGGCTTAATGTCCCTCTCCAGGTAATAACCTCTCCTAGCCACCTGAGCAAAGTATATTCCAACTATTGGTGGCTTAGTGCTAAATAATTGTGTTGCCAACACAAAGGTACATGGTTCAAACACATTTGTACATGGTTCAAATCCACCAGTTGCTCAACAGGAATAGTATGGGCAATTTCCTCCTGTGTAATTAACTGTCTTTGAAAACCCACTGGAGGATCAGCTATGGATCGGTTCTGACCTGACTTGCAGGTACACTACAACATCAGTGTTCCTAGAATCATCTTCTATGTAAACTAATAGGATTTTAGCCTCACAGTTTGCTTCTCAACAAACTCAGATCATCATCCTCAAGGCAACATTATTAATAGCACCTATCACTAATTGAATGATGTGAACATGAAAACATTATTCATTATTTTATTATTAAAATTTTAATAAAACATCCAGTCTATCACCTTCACCTTACAGCTGAGAAAGAAGCGTAAGAGGTTTAAAATTTTTAGATTTAGATTTCAAAGTCAGTAAGAGAAGATTGTTGTTGTTATTGTTGTTGTTGTTGTTAAGTGCTGTCAAGCCATAAACAACTCACAGCGACCCTGTGAATGAAAGACCTGAACACTTGAATAACTTTCATTGTTTCTCCATGTTCATAGCGTTTCCACAGGCAAGCTATTTCAGAGTGGATGCCACTCCTGCTTCCAAGCTTGTTTTAATCAGGAAGCTCTGCCTAACACTGTCCACCATGGGTAACCGTTATCACATTTGACACACCAGTGTCACAGTGTTCATCATCACAGCAACCACCACAAATATCAGTTACCTCTGTACAGCAAATGGACAGACGAGTGCTATACCACTTATCAGAATGCTTGACCAAAAACAATTAAAACATTTCACTCCAAATTCATTGCTCATTCCACTACACTATGTGCTCTATCCATAAAAAAATAAAATTATTAAAACCCAAAATTTACGTAAGAAACCCTTACCTATCTTCTTTTTAGAAGTATGAAAAAATGTATTGCAAACACTTAGTCAAATTATCCAAGAATATGTTTAGGATCCTAATAATACTTTCAAAAAAGAGTCTTTAGAAGATAAATAATATCTCTATCCAAGGAGCATTCCTCCACTTCAATATTTGACTGTATGTCCATTTTGCCACAGCAGCAGTTTTCATTTGCCAAGGTAGCTTGACCTTTCTCGGGATAAGGACCAGATCTCATTTGTGTGTAAGTTCTCAGAAGGCAATCTAATAAGCATGCAGTGACTTGCACATTGGTACACTTTAATATGTGGAAATGTTTAGGGGAAAGTGGCTTAAGTAAAACTCAGTTTGGATGCAAAAAGATTGATGTTCATTGGTAGGAAGGAAAAAATTTACAGAATGAAGAGAAATAAGTCCATGGTTTTCATTAATGGTGTTATATATATACAATGACTACATTTCAAAACAAGTGCTGCTTTGATATGGTGTTTAAATAACTTGAAAAAAAGATAAAATAAGATAAAGACATACAATTTGCCTACAAAATAGACAGAAGAAATGAACAGACTCTTTACCAATCAGGACATTCAGATGGCCACAAACACAGGAAAAATTCTCACAATCACTTGCGATTGTTGTTGTGTACTGTCAAGTCAGAATCAACTCACAGATGACTCTACAGTGGGTTTTCAGAGCCAATAAATTACTTTGGAGGTGATTGTCCATCTTTTTCCCCCTGAGCAGCTGGTGGATTCGAACCCCATACTTTGGGGTTGGCAATGCAGCTCCTTACCACCAGACCATCAGAACTCCACTAACAATGAAAGAGATGCAATCTTAATCCATACTGAAGGCTGCGTCCCTTGATCTTCTGCAACAAGTGTTTCAAGTCTTCCTCATTCTTAGCAACCAAGGTTGTGTCATCTGTATGACATAGGTTATTGATGAGTCTTTCTTTGATCCTGATGCCATATTCCTCTTCATAGAGTTCAGCTTCTCAAATAATTTGCTCAGCATACAGATGAAATAGGTATGGAAAGAGAATACAATCTTGACACACTCCCTTCTCAATTTTAAACAATGTAGTGGTCCCCTGCTCTGTTCACACAACAGACTCCTGGTTTAAATATAGGTTTCACATTAGCACAATCAAATGCTCTGGGACTCCCATTCTTCTCATTGTCAGCCACAACTTGTTATGATCCACAGTCAAATGCCTTTGCATAGTCAATAAAGCACAAACAGGCATTCTTCTGTTATTCTTTACTTTCAGCCAAGATCCATCTGACATCAGCAATGATATCCCTGGTGCCATGGCCTCTTCTAAATCCTGCTTGAACTCCTAGCTATCATCCACTCATGTGCGGTTCTAGCCAATTTTGAATTATCTTCAGTAGTATTTTGTTTGCATGTGATATTACTTGTATTGTCCGACAGTTTTCCTATTTATTTGGATCACTTTTCTTGTGAATAGGACAAATATAAAGTATGTCTATACAGGTAACCTCGGTGGCATAGTGGGTTATGGGCTGAGTTGCTAATCAAAAAGTGGACAGTTGACATCCACCAGCTGTTCCACAGGAGAAAGCTCAGCCAGCATGTTTCCAGTCACACTCTGTTCTTACAGGCTTGCTATGGTTGGGTTAGTAACAGGATATATTTATCTTATCAGGCCACATTCTGAGTCAACAGATGGATTTATTGCTTGAAGGAAGCGATGACTTGAGCATTAAAATGAGCATTGTATCAGATATAGTATAATCAAGAAAAATCAAA
Organism: Elephantulus edwardii; assembly: GCF_000299155.1. NCBI lineage: Eukaryota > Metazoa > Chordata > Mammalia > Macroscelidea > Macroscelididae > Elephantulus > Elephantulus edwardii. The sequence goes on along the minus strand of NW_006399900.1, from coordinate 4,729,488 downwards.
AGCATACCTCTTTCTCTTAGGAAATATGCTTTCCCACAAAAATGAGCAGATCATACCGGAAGTTTAGAGGTATAATTCTTTCCTATGTGTATCATTTTGTTCACTGATTGATTCATGCAGTAAGTACTTAATAAGGATCTGTCATAGGCCTATGTGTCATAGGTCTGGGGATATAACAGTAAAAGAAAATATAAAGATTTTATGGAGTTGAGTTCAGGGAAGAGAGAGAAGAAATAGATAATATGCTCTGTGATTACAAATGACAAGGCAGTAAAGCACAGTAAGGTGAGAATATTGTATGAGATGGGCATAGAAGGCATCTTTGATAAGATCCTCACAGACTGGGAGATCAATGCAGAAAGAACCTTCCAAAGCAGATGCAAAGGTTTTCTGACTCTTGTCTAAACAAGAACCCCACGAATATATATAAACTCCCCTTTCGGAATGCCTATTCTTACAAAAAGCATACACAAATTCGCATTGAGAGACGTAATATATTATTTGGAATTGAAAAACATAGCACTCTAGTCAAGATCTATTGCAAAATTTTTATTTAGAGGAGTCAATTTTGTAATTAAGATGTAACATGTTTTACAGCTTTTAATTTACATCAGTTGCAGAACTATTCATTACATGAATGAAGGTAACCCCTACCAGGAGAATACATAAGCACTATGTAATTCCAAGTAGAGTAACATGAGGCTAGTTACAGACCATTGGCAGATCATTCTGATAAAAGAAAAGGAAATCTACGTAAAGAATTAAAATATCAGTTCATACACAATCTTATATATCTTTTTATTATATGTCATCAAGTCAGTAATGGCTCACAGCTGACTCTTAAGGCTGGTTTTCAGAGGCTGTAAGTCTTACAGGAGACTACCCATCTTTCTCCCACAAAACAGTTGGCAGGTTTGAACTGCTTGCCTTTGTGTTGGCAGCAGACCTCCTTATCCACTAACCTAAAGAGTTTATGCCTGAGTTTCTTTCCTTGAGGCCCTTCTAATGAAGAACATGTTCATAAAAATTAAAAACTCTCGACTGTCAGCCCCTGTAAAGAAGCTAGGAGCAGTTAGTGCTAATGCATTTTGGCAAAGGATTGTGGTAACAACTTTACCTGCTCCAACACATCTCAAGCTTTTGTCATCCATCGTGTGAGCTTCAGGAAAGTCAGTGTGACATTTCATCAAATTTTGGCAAAATTTGTGTTCTTAACACCCGTAAATACTGAAGGTATTATTAATTATATTAATATATATTAATATATATTAATGCTCACAGGACCCTTCCACTCAAAGGAATGTATGGAAAACAGTAACATTACATATACAATAAAAATTTTCCCATGTCTGAGTGCCTTTGTGAACTCTTTCTTTCTTGCTGAATAAAAACAGAAAAAGAAGGGACAGAGAAGGATAAGGTTGGATGCACATAGTAAAGTCTGTTCAACTGCCTGCAAAGTCACCACACTGAAGCTTCTATTGTTTCTTGTCTTGACATAAACACTTCATAGTTTCCAATTATATTGATTACTCATGTGGTAAAAAAACCATCTGGGGTAATAAATGCAAACCAAAGTCATAGACAAGATAAATCTTAAAATATCCCGAATGGAAGTAATAAAGAACAACATTAAAAACAAAACAACAAACAAACAAAAAAACCAACTAACCAAATAAAAACCCACAAACCCTGTCACATCACTTTTGGTTTTAGAGTTGTACTTTCAATAATTTGGAATTCTTAAAAGTCTGCATTTAACTCAGATAAATACCACAATTATGACTATGTTAGGTTGTGTGTTATGACTGTGGTGGTTGTGTCATGTGTTATGTGTTGGGCTACTAACCAAAAGGTTGGCAGTTCAAATCCACCAGCTGCTAAGCAGAAGAAAGCTGAGGGAGTTTCTGTCTGTAAAGATTTACAGCCTCAGAAACCCTATGCTGGGTCTCCTATGAACTAGAACTGACTTGATTGCAGTGGATTTATTTTACTTGTTTGTTTTCTCAATTATATCAGTAAGGAGAGTATCTTACCTCTTAAATCATATGAAAGTCTACTCCAAATATTACCAATAGGTGAATATAAACCATACAAATTTATGTATGAATTACTAGAGGCTATGAAAACTTTTTACAAACATCAAAACAGCCACCAACTGATAAAAGATCCCCAAGATGTTAAAATATGACATAGATTCACTGAGTATGCAGAAACTGCACACTGCCACCATTAAGTCAAATATATCTCTTCCAATCCACCTCTCCACTCCATTAACCAGTGAAAAAATGAGAGTACATCCTTACCAGAACTTATCACCCTTGCATCTGGGTAATGAAAATCAGGCTTAAATTATCTGTTTTTCAAAAATAGGACCATATAATCTGTCAATAAGTCAGCAGCATTATTTTTCATCCTAAATATTTATAAAAGAATAGATGATTTTCAGTACACATGTATTTTATTAATGTTAAAATTTATGTATTCCCTAGCCAAGTTAGAGATATTATTTGGGAGTAAATCTCTTATAAAAAAATCATAGTGGCATGAGGGCTAAAAATGAACCAATTTTTTAACAATTTGAACTAATTGAAAAATGAACCAAATTTTTAAGGCTTAGGCTTTTATATCATCCGCTTTCACTGAAGGATGAGATCAAATAATTTTTCCTAATACTTTTCTTTCATATGCACATGACATTTGGGGAAACGAATAAAGATTGAAGAAGAACTAATAGCTCGGGACTGTGGTATTGGTATAAACCATTGAATATATCAATATATCATATACTGTCAAAACAACAAGCAAATCAATATCCAGGTGCTGGGAAAAGAGAGGCCTGTAACTCCCCTAAATAAAAACTCCTCCATTAGGGGATCCGTGGAGCCATGCAATGGACCGAAGAGGACAACAGAATTTAAGAGAGAGAAGGAGCTGCAATCAGCTGAGAGACTCACTTCTACAGCTGGTACATTAAAGTGCACATAACAACAACAACAACAACATTAAAGTGCTAGAGAGGGAGATTCCTACAACCCCCATGGACAGAAACTGCTTCAGTTGGGGATCTGGTCACACTAGTCCAGAAAAAAAAGACAAGAGACATCAGGAGATGAGCTGCAATGAGGTGACAGACTGAATCCCAGAAATAAGAGTATGTAACTCTCCTGGAGAGAAACACTTCCAATACGGGGACTTAGCCACTTTGAGGCTATTCCACAGATCAAAATGGACAATAAATAGCCTTTAGGAGAGGGACTGCATAAGGAACGATTCCCACAGAGTTGCACTGTACACTAGAGAGGACCTGACAGACTTTGTTGTTGTTATGTGTCATCGAGTCGCTTGTGACTCATAGCAACCTTATGTACTAGAGCCTGAAACGCCGTTCTATCCTGTGCCAACCTCGCTGTCTCAAACACACACATTCCCACCATTCCACTCAGAGAACCAATCCATCTCATTGAGGGTCTTCCTCTCCTGCTACATACCTCCACTCTCCCAAACATGATGTCCCTCTCCAAGGACCAGTCCCTCCTTGCAATGTTGCCCAAAGTATGTCAGATGAAGCTTCAGAATCCTTGACTCCAAGGAGCACTCCAGCTTCACCCTCTCCAGGTCAAACCTGTTTGTTCTCTCTGCAGTCCATGGTATGTTCAACACTCTTCTCCAGCACCACGACTCAAAGGCAGCAATTCACTTTCTATCATCCCTAGTCACTGTCCAACTCTCTGATGCATAGAACATAATTGTGAAGACTATAGCCTGGATCAGGCACACCTTAGTCTCCAGCCTGACATCATTGCTCTTCAGTACTCTTGAGAGGTCCCTCACAGCTGACTTACCCAATGAAATGTGTCTCCTAATTTCCTGCCTGCTGCTACCAAGAGTGTTGACTGTGGAACTAAGCAAACTAAAACTCAATCTCTTCACCATCCATACTGAAGCTGCTAATTGGCCCAGTGGTAAGAATCTTTGTTTTCTTGATGTTGAGCTTCAATCCATATTGAAGGCTGCAGTCCTCGACCTTCTGTAGCAAGTGCTTCAGGTCCTCCTCAGTTTCAGCAAGCAGGGTTGTGTTATCTGCATAACGCAGGTTATTGATGATTCTTCCACTAATCCTGATGCCACATTCCTCCTTGTACAGCCCAGTGTCTCAGATGATCTGTTCTGCATACAGATTGAAAAGTTATGGAGACAAAATACATCCCTGATGGACCCCCTTCTTGATTTTGAACCATGTAATGTCTCCTTGCTCTGTTCTGACGACTGCCTCCTGGTCCAAGTATTGATTTCGCATTAGAACAATTAAATGTCTGGTATTCCCATTCTTCTCAGAGTCAGCCATAGTTTGTTATGATCCACACAGTCAAATGCCTTTGCATAGTCAATGAAGCACAGATAGACATCTTCTGGTATTCTCTGCTTTCTGCTAAGATCCACCTAACATTAGCTATAATATTCTTAGTACCACGACCTCTTCTATATCCAGCCTGTACATCTGGCAGTTCTCTGTTGACATATTGCTCCAAACATTTTTGGATAACTTTAAGCAGACTGTTGCTTGCATGTGATATTAAAGATATTATTCAATGATTTCCACACTCTATTGGGTCACCTATCTTTGGAATGGGAACAAATATCGTTCTTTTCCAGTCAGTCGGCCAGCTGGCTGTCCTCCAGAGTTCTTGGCAGACTTTAGGAAAGGTAAACTTTCTATTCCACAAGTCCAGAAAGGACTTTTAGTAGAGCACTACCATAGATAAGCACTTTGAGCTGAAACTAATCAATAATATTATAAAGGTAGCATATTATCAACAACTGACAAAAACACAATAAAAATGTCCTAACACACATTAAGAAAAACTTCATATAATGTCAAGAAAGCAGGGAACAACTTCAAAAAGTGTCAAAAAACAAAATAGACACCTTCAAAAAGAGAAATGCACATTGTATCTAAATACTTTAGATACAGGGAGGAAGACAAAAACATACTGACACGGAGTCATAAAAACAGGTGTTAAAGAAGGTACAAGAGAAGAAAGAAAGGATGGGGGGGTAGTGTGCATGTGTGTGTTACACATGCCAGTACTCCAGAGACAGGGAACCAGAATAAAAATATTAATGTGGAGTTAGATAACAGCTACAGAAGAAGGTGCAAATAATGGAAGAAAAAGTCTAAGTATTAAATAAAGCGAATACTCCGAAGATAGAGAGCCAGAAGAAATAAATCAACACTGAGGAAAATTAACAACTATGGAAGAAACTGCAAAAGAATCGAAATTATAGATAAAGAGGTACAAGAACTTTAAAAAAAATCATCACAACACAGTCAGTACAGCCAGTGCAATGCTAGAAATAACAGAAACGAATGAAAATGCAATTCAGAATGTCAAGGCCGAAATGGCAAAAGCTTGCAACACACTGAAGGGTAAAAAAGAAGAGTGTGAGAGAGGAGTCAGGAGGTATAAACCTCAACGGGGATCATACTAGAACAAAAATCAGAGAAAAGAAGGAAGGAAAATGAAAACATTAGAATCATGTGGGAAGACATCAAAAAGAATGGCATACATATGATTGGAATTCAAGAACACAAAGAATGAAAGGAAAACACTGAGAAAAATATGGAAGAGACACTAGAAGAAAATTTCCATGGCATTATAAAGAATGGGGAAACTCATAATCAAGAAGCCTAGCAAACATCAAACAGACCAGACCCCAAAAGAAAGAAAGAAAAAAAAATTAAGATACATCATAGGCAAATTCTCCAAAATAAAAAATTAGGAGAGAATACTGAAAGTAGCATGAGTAAAACAAAAAGTCACTTACAAAGGAGAACCTTTAGATTAAGTTCTAATTTCTCAGCAGAAACCTTGCAAGTAAGAAGACAATGAGATGGCATATACAGAATTTAGGAAAAAAAACAATTGCCAGTCGAGAATGTTGTACCCAGCAAAGCTCTCCATCAAATATGAAGGAGAAATTAGGTAATTTGTAAGAAAAGAGGAAGTCAAGGAATTTGTGGAGTCAAGATCAACCGTACAAGAATAGTTAAGGGAAGTCCTTCACACAGAGACACCAAAGGAAAGTGGATAGACCATAGTAAAAAGAAATACCAGAAAATGAAACATAACAAAATATCAATGGTAATACTTAACCTGTCAATAATCACACTAAATATGAATGAATTATGAGCACCAGTAAGAGAAAAAGAATAGCAGAATGGATTAAAAAAAACAAACCCAAAGCTCATCAATATGTTGCCTACAAGAGATACATCAAAGAAATGAGGGAAAAGACGGACTAAAAATCAAAGGCTGGGGGGGGAAAATATAACAAGCAAATGGCACCCACAAAATAGCAGGAGTGGCAATATTTATCTCTGCTAAAATAGACTTCAGGAGGAAACCACCATAAAAGATAAAAAAGGGAACTGCATAATAATTAAAGATACAATAGGTCAAGAAGGGATAACTTTGGTGAACATCTATGCAACAAATGATAGACCTGCAAAAGACATAAAACAATGGTTAACATGCACACCCATGTTTATTGCAGCTTTGTTCACAATAGCAAGGAGTTGGAAACAACCTAAGTGCCCATCAACAAGCGAATGGCTAGAGAAGCTGTGGTATATTCGCACAATAGAATACTATGCTGCATTAAAAAACAAGGAACTCATGCAATATTACTCAAAATGTTTGACTCTGGAGAACATTATGCTGAGTGAAATGTCCCA
>NW_006399900.1:4697389-4721474 GCF_000299155.1 Elephantulus edwardii | reverse complement strand
TAACAATAGGGTAAATGTATAAAAACACCCAAGTAGAAGCTATATAACACCCTGATAGAAGATGATTGGGTTATGAGAAGAAATAAAAAAAAATGAAATTAAAAATATTCTTCCAAACAAATGAAAATATAATAAACCTCTGGGATGCAGTTAAGGCCATCCTCAGAGAGCAGTTCACAGGAACAGAAAAAAGAAAGAAACAAACAAACAAAATTAATGATACAATTCTACACCTTGATCAAATAGAAAAAGAACAATCTAATTCCACAACCTCTATGAGAAAGAAAATGTAAGGAAAAGAATTGAAACCAATGAAATAGAAAACAGAAAAACCAGTGAAACCATCAATAAGACCAGGAGCTGGTTTTTTGAAAGGGTTCATAAAATTGACAAACCACTGGCAAACTTAACAACAGAAAAGAAAATCACAAATAACTCAATTAAGAAGTGATACAGGTAACATCACAACAGAACCAGATGAAATGAAATCTTTAACATTGAGATAATAGGAAAAGTTATACTTCAATAAATTTGAAAATTTAGAGGAAATGGACTAAAATCCTTGAAACTCATATGCTACCCACATTGACATTAGCAGATGTGGAACACTTAAATGGAGCCATCACAAAAAATAAATTAAGCAGGTTATAAAAAATTATCCTATTAAAAAGAAACACACCTGGGCTAGATGGTATCAAGGTTGAAGTCTACCAAACAGTCAGAGAATATCTATCACAAATTCTACTTAAATTATTCCAAACAATATAAAAAGAAGGAACTTCCACAGTCATTCTATGAAGCAAGCATACCCTAATACAATAGCCAGGGGAAGACATTATCAAAAGAGAAAACTACAGACCAATATCTGTCATGAACATAGAAGCAAAACTTCTTAAGAAAATCCTGGTCAATAGAATCCACAGGAAATAAAAATTTTAAAGAAATCATCATGGACAAATGGGATTCATAACAGGTATGCAAAAATAGTTTAAAGGAAAAATTATCAACATAATTCATCACATTAACAAAATAAAAAACAAGAACCACATGATACATAACAGATACGCAAGGATGGTTCAAGAAAAAGAATAATACATCACATTAACAAAGCAAAGACTATATGATTGGATCAGTTGTTGTAGAAAATTCTTCTGATAAAATCCAACACTATTTCCTATTTAAAACACTCAGAAAAATAAGAATAGAAGAAAATGTTCTCAGCATAATGAAAAGTATATATGCAAAACCAAGAAAAAACATCATTCTTAATGGAGAAAGACTAACACCATTCCCCTTGTGAACAGATACCAGACAAGAATTCCCACTCTCACCAGTCCTATTCAATACTGTATTGGAAATACTTGCTAAGGGAATATAAGATAAGGAAATAAGAGGTATATCAATAAGCAAAGATATAGTAAAACTGTCGCAAAATGCACTGGTATGATAGTGTACACAGAAAACCCCAATGACTCAACCAAAAATCTCTTAGACTTAGTAGATCAATTTAGTAGAGTGGCAGGATACAGATCAATATACAAAAATCAATGGGATTCCTCTAATGTAACAAAACAAAAAAAAAGATAAAGAAACTAAGAAAGCAATGCCATTTACAATAGTCAACCACAAATTTAGACACTTGAAAATAAACTTAATTAGAGACACAAAAGATTATTATAAAGAAAACTATGTAAATTTAAAAAAAAAAAACACCTGTAAAATACTACTGTAAGAAACAGCAAGATACCTAAATAAATGGGAAAATGTTCTCTGTTCACGGATAGGAAGGCTGAATATAGTGAAGATGACGATCTTACCAAAAGCAATCTACATGTTTAATGCAGTCTCAATGCAGATACCAAATTCCTTTTTCAGAGGAAGGAAAGACAATCAAAAAGTTTATTTAGAAAGGAAAAAAATCACAAATAAGCAAAGAACTTCTGAAAAACAAACATTAAGTTGGAAGTATAGCATTTACTTCCTGATCTCAAAACTGATCTCAAAACTGACTCTACGATTCTAATGACGAAAACAGTATGGTACTGGTACAATTGCAGATGTAATGGAACAGAATGAAGAACCTAGAAATAATCCATCTACCTATGGCCAACTGGTATTTAATAAGTAGATAAAAGCCTATCAAATGGGGAAACAACCTTTTCAACAAATGGTGCTTGCAAAACTAGACTGCTACCTGCAGAAAGCTCAAGCAGGATCCACGTCTCACACCATACACAAAAATCAAACTCAACCTGGATTAGAAACCTAGGGGTAATGCCCCAAACTACAAATTTCATAAGATACAAAATGAGACCAAACTTAGAAAGCCTACCCTAGGGTATAAATAGGCTGGCAAGTACAGCAAGAAATGCACCACCAAGAAAGGATTTGCACAAACAGTGATTAACGAGACTTTCTACAGGTTAAGTCCCTGTGTGTATCAAAAAAAGTTTTCAATAGAGTAAGAAGAAATGCAATTGAATGAAATAAAGAATTGGCAATGGTATCTCAAACAAGGTTCTCATAAAAGAAGTTTACAGAATACCACACTGCCTCGCCCAAGGAAAAAACCTAATAACCCAATTACAAAATGGATAAAAGACATGGAAAGACTTTCATAGAGGAAGATATTCAAATGACCAGTAGATACATAAAGAAATTATCAAAATCACTGGCAGTAAGAGAGATGCAAATCAAAATGAGATACCATCTCACCCCAATACCTGTCAGAAAATTTAACAGACAGCAAGCAATAAATGTTGGAGAGGATATGAAGAGTTGGAACTCTCATACACTATTGGTGGGATTTTAAATGGAACAAACCATTCTGGAAGCCAGCTTCATGTTTCCTCAAAAAGCTAAACATAGAAATCCTATAGGATCCAGCTATTCCACTACTATGACTATTCTCTGAGGAAAATAGAACTGAGATACAAATGGAGATTTGTACACCAATATTTACCACAGAGTTATTTACAATGGCAAGAAAAGGGAAACAGCCCAAATGTCCAAACGAATGGACTAAGAAGTTGTGATACACTCACATGATGGAATACTATGCAGCATACAGGAGCAACAATTTCAAAACACACTACATAACATGGGAAAGACCAGAAAGCATTATGCTGAGTTAATGAACTCAGTTTCATAAGGAGAAATACTACATAATACCATTATTATAAAAATTTATATATATTTCCATTCACTGGAAATCAGGTCATTTCTAACAATAACATGAACTGTTAAAGAAATATAGTGATTTCAAGTATCATTTTGTCTAAGTTAAGGTAAAGTGACTTTACTTCTCATTAAGCTATTTCTTTCATCATCAGGTGGCCAGTTAAACATCAAATATGCATTTATTTTCACCATGATTTGAGTGAAATTTTATAAACTGTGTTTTCATATATATTTTGTTTCAGAACATTAATTACAATATCCATAATGTGATCACAGTTTTCCTACTTTCTCCCTGTAATTCTTTTTGTCTGTCTGCCAAGATTTATCTTGGCAAGATAAGATGAGATAGTTGTTAACTGTATTCCTTGTGTACCTCTCCCAAGTATTCTCTCTCTTTGGTAGTACTGTGCTGATTGTCCCTTTAATGTGTATTATCTTTCCTCTCACCCATTTAAATATATGACTGTCAAATATTTATTGACTGCCTAATATGTGCCAACAGTGAAAACAAGGTACACAAAATGTTGGATCCCATGAATTTTATATTAGGAATGTGGAAAGCAGTGAAACAACTAACAAATAGGTAGGGGGAAAAAATGAGGATTTTTTTGAAAAATTGTCAAATGTGCTATGAAGAAAATAAGGTGAAGATTCTAGAGATGGCTAATGTAGAAAGACCAAGTGGGTCAGAATATTCCTTTCCCTTTCTTTTTTTTTTTTAATAATATTCCTTTCTGAGAAGATAACTGCTGAGCTGGCATCTATAGAAATTGATACAATGTGTAACCAAGATGCACAAAAATGACATCTGTGGAAGGAATCATTATAGAAGTGTAATATCAGCTGTGAAAATTAGGCCAAGTGCCAACTGTAGAATGACCCACCAACTTATAGGCAAGTTCAAATTAAAGCTAAAGAAGGCCAAATCAAAGCCACAGGAATAAAAATTTTATCTTGAGTCTATCCCACCTCAATTTAAAAACCAACTCTGGAACAGGTTTGAAGTCTGAGCACTAACAAACTACCATACGAAGACCATATCAACAGGATCATCCATGAACAATGCAAAAGGTCATTACAGATTGAGAAAGAAGAAAAGACGAAAATGGATGTCAGAAGTGACTCTGAACATTGCACTAACGCACCAAGAAGCAAAAGCAAAAGGAAGAAATCAAGAAGGAGCTGAACAGAAGATTTCAAAGGGCAACTCAGGAAGACAAACCAACATATTATAATAAAATCTGCAAGAATCTGAAGATGGAGAATTTAAAAAGCCAAACTCACTCAGCATTTCTTAAGCTGAAAAAACCAAAGAACAAATTTAAGCCTCAAGTTGTAATACTTATGGATGTTATGGGCAGAATATTGAATGATCCAGGAAGCATTAAAAGAAGATGGATTTGAACTTTAGAAGGTACCATTCGTCACTTTTGTAAATTTTTTTTTAATTTTATGCTGCTTTACTTACAAAATTCATAAAGTTCATACACATTGTTTTATCCTCTCCAGATTGTGCATTTCTGGCTATATTTGGCAGTCTCTTTATATCATAGACTAGACCATCTTAAACTTGATCCCTGCATGTCTCTGATGAATTAACTTTATATTTTTGGGCTTTACTCCCAGGTCTCTGATCGTCCTTGAGTTGATTTTAGTGTATGGTGTGAGATGTGGATCATGTTTCAGCTATCTGCAGATGCAAGTCCAGTTTTGTTAGCATAATTTGTTAAGGAGGTCTTGATTTCCCCATTTGATAGGTTTTATTTCCTTGTCAAATCAGTTGCCCATAGATAGATCGATCCATTTCTGGCTTCTCAGTGGATTCCATTGATCTATGTGCCTGTAATTGCACCAGTACCATGCTATTTTGGTTACTACCACTGTATAGTGGGGGGGTGGTATTGGTTGTTTTTTAAATTTAATTTTGTTTTATTATTTTTTGTGTATATACCATCAAATCAGATCTGACTGGTACAGGAGGAGATTGCCCCTCCTCCAGCAGAGAAGCAAACTGCATACCTTTGGGACTGCAATGCAGCTACTTTCCACTAGACCACCAGAGCTCCCTATGCATAATAGGTTTTAAGGTCAGGGAGTGCTAGGCCATCCATTTCATTTTTGTTTTACAGAAGCACTTTGCTTATTCCGGGTCTCTTTCCTCTCCAAATAAACTTGACAATTTCCCTTTTGATCTTTAAAAATGAATTTGGTATCTGTATTGGAATTACATTGAACCTGCAGATTGCTTTTGGTAGGACTGTCATTTTCACAATATTGAGCATTCTCATCCATGAACAAGGATTATATTTCCATTTATTTAGGTCTTTTATTGTGTCTTTCAGAAATGTTCTGTAGTTTTCTTTGTATAGATCATTTGTGTCTCTAGTTATATTCATTCCCAACTATCTCAATTAGTGGTTGACTCGACACTTAACAACATCACCACCATTATAAATGTAATTGCTTTCTTGGTTTCCTGCTCTGAGTTTCTTTGTTACTGTAGAGGAATCCCACTGATTTTTGGATATTAATTTTACATCCTGCAACTTTACTAAATTGGTCTACTAGCTCTAACAGTTTTTCGCTGTGTGAATCAAAAGCATCTTCCAACAGAGTGTGAAAAAAACCAATTGACTGGGGAAAATATTTGGCAATACCAAATCAGATAAAGGTCTCATATCAAAAGTTTACAGAATCCTACAGAGGCCTCCACAAGAAAAAGACTTATAACAGAATTACAAAATGGACAGAAAACATGGAAAGAATTTTCACAGAGAATGATAGCAGATGGCCAGCAGAAATGATCAAAATCACTGGCAATAGGAGAGATGCAAAGCAAAACCACAATGCGATACCATCCCTCCCCAGTAGCAGTGGCAAAGTTTAACAGGACAGCAACAATCAATGTTAGAGAGGATGTGGCAAGATAATAAATCTTATACCTTGCTGGTGGGATTGTAAAATGGTACAACCACTTCGGAAGGCAGTTTAGTGTTTCCTCAGAAATACCATGCTGTTGTTGTTGTTAAGTGCTATTGAGTCATATATGACTCATAGCCTCCTTATGAACGAAGGTCCTGAACATGCAAAACTTTCATCGTTTCTCTAAGTTGATAGGGTTTCCAGAGGCAAGCTATTTTGGAAGAGGATGCCACTCTAACTACCAAGCTTGTTTTAATTTGAGAGCACCAGCAAACACCGTCCACCATGAGCAACCATTATCACATTTGACACTTCAGTGTTCCAATATTTACCATCACAGCAACCATAAGAGTTACCTCTGTACAGAAAAAATATAGACCAGTGCTGTACTACATAGAAGAAGGTTTGATTGAAAACAATTATAAACCAGGCCTAGTTAAATAAGAGGCTCAATTCAATCAGTTCAGATCCAACATCGAGCAACAGTCCTACTCAAGCTTCAGCCAAAATAGAGAACACACCTTCGTAGATGATCCAGCTATTCCACTGCTTGGAATATCCTCCGAAAAACTGAGAACTGATACACAAAGGGAGATTTGTACACTAGTGTTGAGAGCAATATTATTCACCATCGCTAGAACTTGGAAATTGCTCAAATGTCCAACTACAATTGAATGGATTGATAAATTATGGTACATTCACACAAGGGAATATTACGCAGCATGCAGGAGCAATGATGTTGTAAATCACTAACTTGAGAGGGACTGAAGAGCATTCTGCTGTGTGAACGAACTAAGTCTCATAAGCACAAATACTGTATAAGACCATTACTATAGAATGTGTGTGTATAAGGACCCAAGAGGGTGGGTGGGAGCAGATGGGTGAGGATGGGTAAGGGATGTGGAGGTGGAGATGGATAAAGGAAATGGGGAAGATCTAGCGTGAAAAACAATGTATATATACTTTGTAAGCAAACTAGTATAAAATAAAAAATATATTTTTAAAAATAGGCATAGATCAATTGTAATTAAACCTATATAATACAATGTATATGAATGAATGTATGAAACACAATATAAATGAAGTATTGTATAAAGCACAATGTACATGAATGAACCACAGTGTATATGAATTATTGTACACAAGTAGAAAAGAAGAAAAAATACAATAAAATAGTTTTTTAAAACATTGATGGAAGGAATATGTGGAATCACTGTACCAAATAAAATTGGCTGCCACAGAATTTCAAGAAACAATATATGATCAAGAAGTAATGGTGATGAAGGAGAAAGTGCAAGCAGCTCTGAGAATTGGTGAAAAATAAGTACCTAGGAATCGATAGACTATCAACTGATATATTTCAACCAACAGATGCCACCCTGCTCATGCTCACTAGGTTGCACCAAGAAATCTGGAGGATAATTACTAGGTCAACTGACTGGAAGAGATCCGTATTTACTCCCACTCAAAAAAAAAAAAAAGTGGCCCTACAGAGTGTGGAAATTATAAAAAAAAAAATCACTAATATCAACTGCAAGAGAGTTGACCCAACAGAGTGTGTAAATTACCAAACAATATTATGAATTTCACATGTAAGAAAGAGTATGTTGAAAATTATCCAAAAATGACGGGAACAGAATGTCAACAGAGAACTGCCAGAATGTCAGGTTGGGTTTAGAAGAGGTTGTGGCACTAGGGATATTATAGTTAATGTTACATGGATCTTGGCTGAAAGCAGAGAATACCAGAGGAATGTCTGTCTGTGTTTCATTGACAATGCAAAGGCATTTGACTGTGTGGATCACAACAAATTGTGGTTGATTCTAAGACAAACGGGAATCCCATAAAACTTGATTATGCTTATGTGAAACCTATATTTGGACCAGGAGGTAGTCGTTAGAACAGAGTAAGAAAATACTGAGTGGTTCAAAATTAGAAAGAGTGTACGCCAGGGATGTGTCCTATCTCCGTACCTTTTCAATATATATGCAGAACAGATTATCCAGGAGTCTGGGCTCTGTGAGGAGAAATGTGGCATCAGGATTGGAGGAAGATTCAACATCAATCTGCTTTATGCAGATGACACCATGCTAAAACTGCAGAAGTGCAAGGACTGCAGCTATAAGTACGGATTGAAGCTCTCACCACGCGGCCAATTGGCAGCATCATGATAGATCGTGAAGAGATTGAAATTGTCAACAACTTCAGTTTGCTTGGCTTCACAATCAACACTCTTGGCACCAGCAGCCAGAAAATGAAAAGATAAATTTCACTGGGAAAGTTTGCTATCAGGGATTTCTCCAGAGTAGCAAAGTGCAACAATATCAGTCTGGAGAATAAGGTGCTCCTGATCCAGGCTATGGCCTTTGTAATTACTTATTATGTGTCAGAAAGCTGGATGATAGCTAGAGATGATTGCCTTTGAGCTGTGTTGCTGGAGAAGAGTATTATATATATGATGGACCGCTAGCAGAGCAAACAGGTTCAACCTAGAGAGGGTTGTTCCTTGGAGGCAAGGATTCTGAAGCTTCATCTGATATACTCTGGACATGTTGCAAGAAGGGACCAGTCCTCGGAGAGGGACATCATGCTTGGGAAGGCGGAGGGACAGTGTAAGAGAGGAAGACCCTCAATAAGATAGATGGATTGATTCAGTCACTGGAGTGGTGGTGGTAGCTGTGTCAGAGACTGTAAATTTAGAACAGGATTGACCAGGGTTTAGGGTTGTTATAAATGAGTAAGTGAGTTGATGACACTTAACAAGTAAAATCCTGCTGAAAATTACCCAAAAATGACGAACAGTGCATTGACAGAGAATTATCAGAAATACCAGCAGAGTCTAGAAGAGGTCGTGACACTAGAAACATTATTGCCAATGTCAGATAGATCTTGGCAGAAAGCAAAGCACACCAGAGGAATGTCTATGTGAGTTTCATTGACTATGTAAAGGCATTGTGTGAATAACAACAAATTGTGGCTAACCTTGAGGATAATGGAAATTCCAGAACACTTGATTGTGCTCATGAGAAATCTGTACTCAGACCAGGAATCAGTTCTCTGAACAGAGAAAGGAAACACTGCATGGTTCAAAATCAGGAGAGGAGTGCATCAAGAATTTGTCCTGTCTCCAAACCTTTTCAATCTATATGCAGAATTTGGGGGGCTGGGCTTTATGAAGAGGAATCTCATCAACAATTTACATTATGGAGATGATAATCTCATTTGCTAAAACTGAGGATAACCTGAAGAACTTGCTACAGAAAGTCAAGAGCTGTATTCTTTAATATGGATTGAAGCTTAACATCAAGGAGACAAAGATTCTCACCACTGGGCCAATTGGCAGCCTCATGATAGATGGGAGAAGAGATTGAAGTTGTTAAGAATTAAAACTTGCTTGGTTCACAATCAACACTTTTGCCACTAGCAGTCAAGAAATAAAAAGACAAATTGCACTGGGGCAATCTGTTGTCAAGGACCTTTCCATAATACTGAGAAGCAATGATGTCAGCCTAGACACTAAGGTGTGTCTGATTCAAGCATGGCCTTCACAATTACTTGATATGCATCACAGAGCTGGACAATGACTAAGGATGACAGAAGAATTACTGATGCCTTTGAGTTGTGGTGCTGGAGAAGAGCCTTGACCATACCATGGACTGCCAAGAAAACAAATAAATCTATCTCAGGGAGGGAGAAACCAAGTTCTCCTTGGAGGCTAGGATTTTGAAGCTCCTTTTCACATACTTTGGCCAGGAGGGACTGGTCCTTGGAGAAGGATATCAGGCTCAGAAGGGTGGAGGGACAGTGGAAGAGTGGACGATCCCAGATGATTTGGATGGATATAGTTACTAGGGCAATGGGGTAGGTATGTCAGTGTTACTGAGAATGGCTCAGGACAAGGCTGGCATCAGAGCTGTTGTATATAGGTTCATTATGAGTCACAGGCTACTCGACGGCAGATAACAACAGTTACCTCTTAGAATATTACACACTATCTCCTATAAATTAGAACAATCTGTAAGGGGATACTATAATTTTCAGATACTAAAAATGTGGAAACTGTGGTAGAGAACTTATGTATCTATGGTTACAGATTTAGTAAGAAGTGGATACATCTGAAAGTTGGACATTGACTATAGATGACAGAAGAAGAATCAATGTGGTGTTGGAGAAGAGTATTGAATATCCTACAGATGGAAAAAGTGCAACCAGAGAGCTCCTTACAGGCAAGAATGGCAATGCTTCGTCTGACTTTGGGCATGTTATTAGGAAGGGCCATTCCTTGGAAAAGGATATTCTTCCGGGAAAGGCTGGTCAGTAAAAGAGAAGAAGACCCTCAATGAGATAGATTGATACAGTGACTGCAGCGCTGGTCTCAAGTGTGTCAGGAATGATGAGGATTGCACAGGATAGGGCACAGCTCAGCTCTGCTCTTCACTGGGTGACTACGAGTCATGGCGGAGTTAATGGCACCTAACAACAAAAATAGCACTTAGAATAGTGAGGAACATGGTAAGCATTCAACAAAAGAGCTGTTATTACTACTATTAATAATTAAACAGATGATGGTTTGAGATTCAATTTCATCTCTTGCAGAATTTTCCCAGACAATAAACAAATGTTACGTTTGGACTAAAGTAGTCACATCACATTTGTCAAGGGTCTTATTTATTACAAGTAAAGTACATCCTGAATGTGGGAGCTCTGGCAGCCTAGTGAATAGGGATTTGCATTGCCAACCTAAAATCAGATGGTCTTAACCCACTTGCTGCTCTGAGGGAGAAAGATAAGAAATATCCTGTGCTATTTACAGCCTCTGAGAATCTGCTGGAGGGTCAGCTAGAAGGCAGTTCTGACTCAAGGACAACAAGTGTGAGTGAGTGACAATCTGAGGGAGATTGTCCAAAAAGGGGGGAAATTGAGATTTTTCTGACTGTATATCAGGATGTAAACTTACCAGGATATGATACTGACGACTTTTCATATTTTTCTTTTGATCATTCAGTAAGTCTGAAACAAGTGGATGAGTTAAAAAAAAAAATAAGAGCAGACATTCTTTACATGAAATGAGCCTTAAAGCACTGACATCTCTGTTGTGGGTGTCACCCAGGGTGGCAAGTCATAGCATCAATCTCTCTATAATATCTTCTGGTATTAAATCATACTGTATTTTTAATAATATTTGTTGCCCTTGTTGTTGTTGCTGTGTGCTATCGAGTCAGAAAAGAACCATAGCTGACCCTCCAGTGAGCTTTCAGAGGCAGTAAATAACTCAGGAAGAGACTGCCCATCCTCCCCTGAGGCAGTTTGTGAGTTCTAACTGTGTGCCTTTCGGACTGCAGTGCAGCTTCCACTAAGCCCCCAGAGCTCCCTAAATCATAATAATATGTGATAGATACAGTTTTGAATTGCTTAAACATAATATATCTTGGACTATACCAATGCTACCAACAAGCATGTCAAATCTTTTTACAATAATATGTGATAAATACAGTTTTGAATTGCTTAAACATAATATATCTTAGACTATAACAATGCTACCAACAAGCTTGTCAAATCTTTATACACTGAATTATATAATATTAGTAGTAAACGAGCAGAAGCCCTTTAAAATGTTTTCTTTCCCTTTAGTTACTGTTTCTTTCTCAAATAAAGTAATTAATATTGTTGCTGTTAGGTGCCATCATGTCAAATATGACCCATAAAGATACTGTGAACAACAAATCTGAACCTTGCCCAGGCCTGCACCATTTCTAATAAGCTTAGCTTTTTGTTACAATCAGTATGTCAATACATCCGGCTCAGTACCTTTCTCTATTTCTTTGATTCTCTACTTTTCCCAGTATGATGTACTTTTCCAAAGTCTGGCCACTCCTGAAAACGTGGTCAAAGTATGTAAGATGAAGTCTCACCATCTTTTTTTTTTGAAAGAACACTTTTTTTTTGGGTGGGGGGGGTGCGGAGCAGCACTTCCTCCAAGACAGACTTATTTGTTCTTTTGGAAGTCCATAAGATATTCAGTAATCTTCTCCAATACCACAATTCAAATATACTGATTCTTCTTCTGTCATCCTTATTAATTGTCCAATTTTCATACACATAGGGAACAAATGGAAACACATGGCTTGGATTAGGTGCATCTTGGTCTTTAAACTGACATTCTTGCTCTTTGGCACTTTGGAAAGTTCCTTGACAAGAAGTTCTCAAATACAGTTAATAAAATATATTCATAAATACTCATTGTCATAATATTGTAGTTAAAACAATAGAACACTTCACAAAATAAGCAACTATAAAAACATTTGCAACATTTAAACTCATATCTTGTAGATCCCTGGTAAATGAAACCAAATTATTTAAAGTGTGACTGGAATTGGGTATTAGTAACAGGTTCCACAATCAGTGATCTTGGTACCAGCAGCCAGGATATCAAAAGATGAATTGCATTGTGAATATCTACTGTCAGGGGCCTCTCCAGAGTACTGAAGAGCAACAATGTCAGTTTAGAGACTTAAGTGCGCTTGATCCAAGCCACCATCTTTGCAATTATTTGCTGGGTGGTCAACTTGCTCATGGTTGAACCAATGATACAAACCCTCTGCAGGTAGATTTGAGTAGGGGTCTGGGGACAGAGGTAGGCCTGGATCTTCACAGGCATCTTTTCAGACAGCCCTCCATAATTAAGACCAAGCAGACCCTTGGGCCTGGTGTCCCTCGAGCAATGTGCCATGCAGCAGCACCAAAGACCTAGCTTAACCACTGCCTTGAACAAGATGCCCACATCCAGGTCCCTATCTTATTGCTCCATCAAAGGCCTCAGTTGGAGCCAGTAAATGACATTCTGCACCATGTTATTTCAATTTCTGGTTGTGTTTATGGTTTGCTGATAGAGGTACAATTCCTAACTGTCAGTTTATTATATCTGGAACTGCTTTGCATGCTGCTTATTGCTTGAAAGATAAGTGTTTGTTTGGTTGCTTGCTTGTTGTTTGCTTTTGTACTTGTGTGTCAGTGTGTGTCAGTCCATTGTACTGGTATAATGACTGTGTTGTTGTGATGCTGGAAACTGTGCCACCAGTGTGTCCAGTGTCAAAGAGGTCACCTGTGGTACAGAGGTTGCAGCAAAGTGCCTAGAATAGGACCGACAAGGAAGCAGGGCTGGCCATCCACTTCTGAAACAACAGGCCTTTGAAAACTCTATGAACAAAAGAGAAGCGATGTAGCTGTAGTATCAGAGGTAGACCTCAGATGGAAAGTCACTCAAATAAGAGGATAAACAGGTGCAAACAATCATTAATAATTAGAACAGGGACTATATGAACTATGAAAGCTGAAAGTTGTAAAAAACTGAATTGGGAAACAGAGGACTAAAACTGCCCTGGGGCAAGGTTGCTCCATTTGGGGATCCTTGCCTTCATGGCTGCAACGACATACCAGGAGCCAAACAGGATAAAGGCTTAGAACCAAAGCAATAGGCAGGATAAAGACTTTCTCAGCTTTCTGTGAGAGGGAGTACTGATTTGAGACACCCCTTCCTGCACACAAACAGCTTAAGTTGACATCCCTGATCTCACACCGCTCCAGAGACAAAGGAAGACATGAAGTTTCAGGAGAGAAAGCACATCAGAAGAGACACTGTTCCCCAGACCTAGCACTTTTGGGTGCTTGTGTGGAGTCAGGAGACTAAAACTTCCCGGGGGAAAGGTCCCTTCATTGGGGGATCCTTGCTTCTGCAGCTGTGAGGATATCTCAGGGTCCAAACAGGATAAGAGAGTTTGGGCCACAGAGCTACAAGCATAGGAAAGAATTTCTCAGCTTTCTCAATTGGCACAGTGAGATGCATGAAAAAGACTTCACTTGAAACTCCCCTGGACAGAAACTGCTTGAGTGGAGCACCTGTTCTCACAACTCAACCACTCTATAAATGAAGGAGGACAATAGAGTTTGAGAGAGACAACTACATTAAGCAATATTTCTGCAGGGCTGCAATGTAGAAAAGAGAGAAACTGAAGGACTTTAAAATGCAAATTTTCACGGAAAGGACTTTCAGTAGAGTGAATGGCAATCCAATAGATTGATCATTTTAAGCTGGCAACTAATCAATAACATCATAATGGTACTGAAAACCTAATGCAGACATAATAGAAATGGCCTAACATTTATCAAGGAAAAACTTCACCTTATGTCAAGAAAGCAGCAGGTAACTTCAAACACTGTGAAGAAGAAAAAAAAAAT
The DNA here is from genome assembly GCF_000299155.1 of Elephantulus edwardii. Taxonomy (NCBI): domain Eukaryota; kingdom Metazoa; phylum Chordata; class Mammalia; order Macroscelidea; family Macroscelididae; genus Elephantulus; species Elephantulus edwardii. The sequence goes on along the minus strand of NW_006399900.1, from coordinate 4,707,137 downwards.
AGACCTTCTCTTGAAAAAAACAGAGAATAATGAAGACCCAACAAATAACCCAGAGTTAAGAAGGCAGATGATAATGGTGATATGGAGATATTCAAACAGCTATGAAAGAACGTATAAATGATGGAAGAAACAATGGAAGTCACAAGTAAAGGGAATACTGTAGAGGTAGAGAACTAGAAGAAATATATTGATAAGGAGTTATTTGAACAGCTACAGAAAAAGGTACAAATGATGGAAGAAACAATGGAAGCCATTAAGAAGAAAGACATTGATGAAAAGATACTTTCACAACTAAAAAAGAAAACACAAAAGAAGGAAGAAATAATCAGATCTACAAAGAGCTACAAGAACTTAAAAACTCTTCACAAGATAGAAAGGGTGCAGCCAACACATTACTGGAAATAACAGAAATACGTGAAAAACAATTGAGAATATTAAGACCAAAATGGCAAAAGAGTTCAACATGCTGGAGAAACAAAAAATTAGAACAGAAGAGATGGAGCAGAGTCAGTGAGTAGAAAGACAAGAACTTCAATGAAAACCCACAAGAAGAAAAATCAGAGATGTTGTTGTTTGTTGTTGTTATGTGCCATCAAGTCGCTTGCAACTCATAGCGACCCTATGTACAAGAGCCCTAAATGCCGTTCTATCCTGTGCCAACCTCACCATCTCAAACACACTCATTACCACCACTCCACTCACTGAATCGATCCATCTCATTGAAGGTCTTCGGTCTCCCAAACATGATGTCCCTCTCCAAGAACCCGTCCCTCCTTGCAACATGCCCAAACTATGTCAGACAAAGCTTCAGAATCCTTGACTCCAAGGAGAATTCCAGCTTCACCCTCTCCAGAACAAACCTGTTTGTTCTCCTAACTGTCCAGGAGTCAACACTCTTCTCCAACACCACACATATGAAAAATGAACTAACACTAGAATCATGTGGAATAATGTTAAAAAGAACAACACATGTATGACTTAAATTCCAGAATAAGAAAGGGGAAGGGAAATCACCGAGAAAATTATAGAAGAGGAACTAGAAAATTATAGAAGAGGAACTAGATGAAAACTTCCCAGATATAATGAAGAAGGAGGAACTCTATATTCAAGAAGCTCAGCATACACCAAAGATAGACTCAAAAAGGAAAACATTTCAAATTCTCCGAAATAAAAAATAAAGATGTGGTGGTTGTTAGTTAGGTGTTGTCAATAGCCTGTGACACATAGTGACCCTATGTACAGCAGCACTGAACTCTGCCCTGTTTGAGCTAGTATCACTGACTTAAACACACCTACCTCCACTGCTCCAGTTACTGTATCAATCCATCATATCCAGGGTCTTCCTCTCCTGTTCTGTCGCTTCACTGTGGGCAATGCCTGCCAGCTGGGAAAAGCTTCCTTGTGAGGGAATCACTTCTAAATGCACAGACCTGTCTCTCCACCCTTCTGAGCATTATGTCCTTCTCCAAGGACCAGTCTCTACTGGCCTTCAGCATGGAATGCATCTCAATGTCAAGAAAACTAATATTCTTACCAATGGACTGATAGGAAGCATCATGATGAAAAAAGAGGATACTGAAACTCTCAACAGCTTCATCTTGCTTGGATCAACAATTAATACTGTTGGTAGCAGCAGTCAATAAGGAGATGTATTGCACTGGGAAAATATGTGTCTAGGGACCTTTCCAAATTATTGGGGAGTAGTTATGTCAGTTTAAAGACTTAGGTGCATCTGATTCAGGCCATGGCTTTTCCAGTTACTAACTATGCATCTGAGAGCTGGACAATGAATAAGAATGACAAAAAGAATTGACGCCTTTGAACTGTGGTGTTGGAGAAGAGCACTGAACATGCCATGGATGGCCAAGAGAACAAACAGATATGTCTCGGAGAAGGTGCATCCAGATTGCTCTTTGGAGGCAAGAATTACACGTACTTTGGGCATGTAAGTAGGAGGTGCTATTCCTTGGGGAAGCATATGATGATGGGAAGCTTGGAGGGTCAGCAAAAGAGAGGAATACCTCAACCAGATGGATTGATATGCTGACTGCTGCAGACAATCCTACCAAAAGCAATCTACATGTTCAACACAATCCCAATACATATACCAAATTCATTTTTCAAGGACACTGAAAGGAATATTGTCAAGTTTATTTGGAGAGGAAAGAGACCCTGGATAAACAAAACACTTCTGAAAAACAAAAATGAAGTTGGTGGTATAGCACACCTGACCTCAAAACACCATGGTAGTAACCAAAACAGCATGGTAGTGGTACAATGACATGCACATAGACCAATGGAACAGAATCGAGAACCAAGAAATTTATAGCTCTATCTATGGTCAACTGATGATATCAACAAGGAAATAAAACCTATTAAATGTGTGACCCTATGGGTTGCACAATTTGATGGGGGTGGGAGGCATGAAGGAAACGGGAAAGATCCGGTGTGAAAAGCAATGTATGTGAACTTTGTAAGTAAACCAGTATAAAATCATTAAAAAAACCAAACAACCCACACCTATCAAATGAGGAAACAACAACCTCTTCAACAAATGGTGCTAATAAAACTGGTACCTTCAGAAAGCTGAAATAGGATCCACTCTCTCACCATATACAAAAATCACCTCAAAGCAGATCAGAGACCTGGGAGTCAAGTCCAAAACCATAAAGTTCTAAAGAGGCAAACTGGGACCAAACTTAGAATGTCTACTCTTAATATAAAGAAGCTGGCAAATACAGCCAGAAATGCACAATTTGGAGAGGATAAAATTGATAAATAATTTAATGAAAGCTTAAATCTCTGGGTTCATCAGAAAATTTTTCAAAAAGAGTGAAAAGAAAACCTATTCGACTGGAACAAAAGCATTTTTTACTGCCATTTCAGACTAGTAACCAAAGTTTACAGACTACTACTGGTCCTCCAGAACAAAAAGATTGATACCCTAATTACAAAATGACCAAAAGACATGTAAAGACTTTTCACAGAGGAGAGCATTTGGATGGCCAACATTGCTCTCATGAAACATAGACCAGGAGTCTGTGGTGGGAACAGAGCAAGGGAATATTGCATGGTTTAAAATCAGGAAAGGTGTGCAAAAGGGCTATATCCATTTTTCATACCTAGTCAATCTGTATGCTGGACAGATCATTAACAAAGCTGGAATTTATGAAGAAGAATGTGACATCAAGATCAGAGGAAGACCCATCAACAACCTGTGTTATGTAGATGACACAATCGTATTGAAAATGAGGAGGATTTGGAGTGCTTGACAGTTTTTCTGTGCCTTTGATAGACAGCTAGCAGAGTCATAATGACAACATGCAGCATTTTTACTTGCATTAGCACATACCCCACTTTCTACGTGCTGAAGTGTGCAGTCACGGTGGGCAGCAGGTGTTAGTAGCAATGGTGAGCAGGGCACAGGGTAAGGCAGGTTTAGATGCTCACTGGAAGTTGCTGTGGGCTTGACAGCACCTAACAACAGTAATATACGTGTATTAACAAATTTAGTATTTTCAGTTTTCTAAAATAAGCCTTTGGAAGCAGGAGTGGCATCCACTTCCTAAACAACATGCCTCTGGAAATTCTATGAACTTTGAGAAACGAAGATAGTTATAGAAAGACTTTAGGTCTTTCATTCACAGGGTCGCTATGAGTCATACTTGACTCAACAGTAATCAACAACAAGAACAACTTGGAGACTAAGGTGAGTCAGATTCATGCCATGGTCTTTTCAACTGCTCGCTATGCATGTCAGAACTAGATGATGAATAAAGATGACAGAAAGAACGGATGCCTTTGCATTATGGCATTGGAGAAGAGTTCTGAATACCTCATGGACTGCAAAAATAATGAACAGATGTGTCCTAGAAAAAGTACAACTGTACACCAATGCACAAAGCAGCATTATTTACCATAGCAAGAACATAGAAACAGCCCAAATGTCCAATCACAATGCAATGGATTGAGAAATTATGGTACATTCACACACTAGAATACTACGCAGCACGTAGAAGCAATGAATTTATAAATTACTACCTAACTTGGGAGGGACTGGAGAGCCCGATGCTTAGCAAACTATCTCAATCTCTTAAAGACAAATACTGTGTAAGACCATTATTGTGGACAGAGTACGAGGATCCAAGGTGGAGAGACATAAGCAGAGGGGTGAGGATGGGTGAGCTGGGGAGGGGTGCTTAATCATAGGGTCCACATAATTTGATTAGTGTGAGTAAAGCAAGGAAGAAACATCCGATCTGAAAAACAATATATACAAACTTTGTAAGTAAACCAGTATAAAATTTAAAAATGAATAAAAGATTTTTTTAAAAAACAGTGTTTCTTGGAGGCAAAATGATACAAAGCTTTAGACATGTTGCTAGGAGAGGTTATTCCTTGGAAAATCATATCAAACTTGAAAGAGTGGAGGGTCAGTGAAAGAGAGGAAACCCCTCACGAGATCGATTGACACAGAGACTGCAGCAACTGACTCAAGTGAGCCAGAGATAGTGGGGATGGCAGAGAATAGAGCAGGAGTCAGCTCAGTTATTCATAGGGTTGCTATGAGTCATACTAGACTCCACGGCACCTAAAAACAACAACACCTTTAATGATCACCCCTCAAGTAGAATGGAAGTGCAAGACAATGAAGGAAGGGAGAAGTAGGGAGAGATTTATAAGACAGCATCAGAGCCAAGGAAATGCTCTCACCTTTGTCCCTAGACCTATTCTTTCTAGATCCTTTCTCACTGCAGCCATTTCCATAAGAAAGATGCACAATGTCTAAGAATATTAATTATTATCTGACTAAAAACTCTGACAGATTTCAGTAAAAAACTGAACACGTTAAGACAGGCACTGGCACAAAAGCCAGCCTCGTCAGACGTACATTTTGTTTACTGCAGATGGACAGCAAGTCTTTCCGTGCCAATTTTCCATGTTCCCAATAAAAGTTTTCACAAATAAATGCATTCTCCAACAGTATCAATCATTAGTCAGAAGAACGAATGTAAGTAATATGACTTAATTTATATGCACCCACGCACAAACATACACTACGATGATCAGCTATTCAATGCCAGTTACTCTAGATTCTGTTCAGGATTAAAAGGAAGTTATTATTATAATTTTGCTTGATAGAGAGGATTTGCATGTAACCCGTTTTAGCATTACTAATAAGACATTATTTTAGGCATTAAACTTTACATATCTACATATGTATAAATACATATGTAAAAATGTATGTATATATATATATATATATATATGAAATTTGTGGGCAAAAGTGGCATCTACTTCATAAATAACATGCCTCCAGAAAGTTTATGAATTTTGATAAATGTCGATAGTTGTACAGGGGCTTCAGGCCTTTTCTTCATAGGGTCGCTATGAGTCATGCTCAACTCGAAGGCAATAAACAACAACTACAACTATATATATATATCACCTATGTTATAGTATGTATCACAATTTCATTTCTATTTAATATTAATTAATAATTGTATAACTTTGTAATACTAATTATATCCACATTGTTTACAACCATCACTGCTATCTATTTTCAAAACTCTTTCATCATCCTAAACAGGACCTCAATACCCATAAAACCCATTAAAATTCACCATCTGTCCTTCCTCAAGCCCATAGTAACCACAAAAACAGTATAACCTCAATGTATTCCCTTATTCCAGATGTTTCTGTAAGTTAATTCATATTCTATTTCTCAGATCTGGCATATTTCACTAAACATTATGTACTCAAGTTTCACCTATGTCATAGTGTGGTACATGATTTTTTTCCAATCATTCATTTATTAATGAACACTGGCATTTTCCTCATGTTTATGAATAATGCTTCAGTGAACGTTCAAGTACAAGTATCTAATTCTACTTTCAATCCTTTGGGGTACATACTTAGGTGTGGCATTGTTGGATCACATAGCAAGTTCACTACTATTAGATTAGGTGTTTCAGTGAACAGATGAAGCCTTGGACATGCTCACCCATCTATGCCAAGAAATATGGAAGGTAAAAAAACTAATCAGATGACTGGAAAAATCTGTATTTGTCCCCATATTTTTAAAAGTAATCCAACAGAAATCAGAGATTATAGGATAGTATCATTAACAGCACAAGCAAGTAAAATGTCAAAGAAGATAATTCAAATTTGGCTAATTCACAATATTATTGGTAGGAAACTATGAGAAAGTCAAGTTGGATTCAGAAGAGGCCGTGGAACGAGGGACATCATTGTTGATGGTAGACGGCCCTTGGGTGAAAGCAGATAATACTAGAAAGATGCTTATTGTGATAAAAATGTATTTGACTATGTAGATTATAATAAATGATGGATAACGTTGAGGAGAATGAGAATTTCAAGACATATTATTTGGCTCATATTAAACCTGCACATAGACAGAGAAGCAGTCATTGAAACAGAATAAGAGACTGCTGCACATTTTAAACTAAGAAAGGTACACATCAGGGTTATATCTTTTTTTCCATATCTATTTTAATATGTACCCTGAGAAAATATTACAAAGAGCTGTGCTTTATGAAGACAAATGTTCAGGGAAAATACCTAGACATCAGGATTGGAGGAAGACTCATTTAGTATTTATTTTAAACATTCTCTGTACAGAGTAAAAGAAATAATTTCCAGCTTATCTCCCATATGTTCACACAGGAACTTTAATGGAGAGGAAATATTAGCAGCTAAAGTTGCTAACAATACGAGGCAGAGAATTCTGAACAGAGGCAAAAACGACAAGCAGAGGCAAGGTTCTCACAAGAGAACTGCGCACATTGCATTAAGAAGTGTAAACTTTATTCTGCCAGTGAACCAGGATGCTTTTATTACTCCGTCATTCTAAAGAGGCTTACTTAATCAGGGCTTTCTCTTAAGATTGGAATAATTAGCCCCAACAAGGACACAGAAAATAATACTAAATTTAAAGGCCCTCATCTCATTCAGAATAGTATATCATCCACTCTCCCAGGTTCAGTTAAGCCACATGTGAAAAGCATTAGAATGATCTGAGATGTGTCTAACAGATCATTAAGAAGTAGTTTTCCCCGCATGTACTCTTTCTTAGCAATTTTAATGTAAATCAGAGGAAATGAAACCGCTGAAATTCATGAGTCTATAATACATAGTGTGAGTCATTGTGCTCTGAGCAATTTTTCTATAGAAATGGTATACTAGTGCATTTTCCCTATAATGTCTAATGATACATATTTTATTGTGTCTTTCAGGTGGTTCACTAGAAATAATTTTTCTTTTGATGTCTATGTAATCAGAGGTTGGCTGTAAGCATATTCTGAAAAACTAATTGGGGGAAAAAAGTGTTAGGGATGTCAGTGAAGGGTTAAGCTCAAGGGTGCAATCTGAAAAGAAAAATTAAGACTTGAGAGGCTTCTGTCTATGAAGAAAATATTCCAAAAACACTGACAGTATAATTTGAAATACAAAGTTAAATGACTCTTTTGAATCACAGCAATATAACTACAATTTGTACATTGAAACTTAATGTTTTGGCATTTAAATAAAACAAAATACTCTACATGGAAAAAAGAAGACTCTTTTGGTTATTGATGTTTTTCTTTCTTTGTCTTTAAAAAAATGAGTAGAATTATGAATAAGAAAATTTTAAGTGAAATCTCAAAGACAACACTGCGTGTCCATAGACTCAGCCTTCCATCCCACTGGATACTTTGCAATGGCAGAATTTGTGTCAATTCCCCACCTCTATCCTATTTCAACTGAGATTATAAAATAGAAAGAAAATGAGAAAGAGAATTAACATTTTTAGAGCTAGTATAAAAATATTTCATATAGAACTTAAGCAAGTGCCACAATAGGCTTGGAAGACACATTAAAAAATTGTGGTGTTAGGATCATTCTAGTGACTTTCATTGCATTCATTATGCCCTGAGTTACGCAGGGTATTTGATTACAGTCATCATGAAAGTAGAAGGGTTTTTGTCAGCATCCTGGCATTTACCCTACTCTTCTGTCCCTAGAAATCAATTTTGTAGTAAATGTTTCCCAGACACTATTCTCCCTAGAGATAATGATCAGAAGAGAGGTAGAGTTAGCCTGGTCATCAACCTGGATTTGATATCTATTGGCTCTTTTGGGTGAAAATGTAGCCAGAAAATCAACAACAACAACAAAAAAAAAACCACAAAACAAACAAAAAACATTACATTAACTTCAAATTAATACGGATATGCAGATTATTTGATATCTTCATTTATCACTGTTTGAAAATGTAAATTAGCTAAAAGTTATTCTGATTACTTTAACATCCAAATGCCTTAATCTATATGCATAAATGCCAATAATAATACAGAACAGCATATGGTGGTTTTCTAAATTTGCCCATAGCCTCAATTAGATTCACTAACATGGTAACAACAATGGAGAAATAATACGTTCAAACACAGCCAGCCTTTGGTGTACTAATAAAGATGTTGATTTGGTGCCTGCAAGCATTTTCATAACCTTAAGCCCCTCACATTGTGCCTCTCCGTGTGCCTCCATTTCTTTTTTTTTCTCTCTATTTCTACATGTAACATGGAAATAACTTGAATCACAAAAAATTGTAGAGAATAATGATAAAGAAATGATTGTTACACTGTTCATTACACAATAATTACATTATTGCGGATCAGTATCATTAACACGACAACCTTTCAACAAATTGATACTGAAATGATTCAGACTTCAGCTCCACAAAAAACAGAAGTAAACCCAATTATGTTGTTGGTGTTATCTGTGTTCAGTTGCCTGTGACTAATAGCTATCTTATGCACAACAGCTCTGAACACTGCCCTATCCTCAGCCAGTCTCACTGACTCTGACACATTTAATCTCTTTACCTCAGTTACTAATGTCAGTCTGTCTCATCCAGGGTCTTCCTATCCTGCACTGTCTTTCCACCCTTCCAAGCATGATATCCTTCCTGAAGGACTGGTGGCTCCTAGTCATGTGACCAAAGTATGTGAGACAGAGCTTCAAAATCTTAGACTCCAAGGAGTAACTTGGTTTCACCCTCTCCAAGACACATCTATTTATTCTCATGGCAGTCCGTGGTATGTTCAATATTCTGCTCTAGCACCACAATTCAAAGATACTGATTCTTTTTCTGTCATCCTTAAACATTGTCCAGCTCTCTGATGTATAGCAAGTAATTGTGAAGACTATTGCCTGGATCAGGTGCACCTTAGTCTCTCTAGACTGTCATTGTTTTTCCTCAGCCCTTTGAAGAAGTCTCTAATAGCAGACTTCTCCAACAGTATTTGTCTTTTAATTTCCTGACAGCTGGTGCCAAGAGTGTCAATTTTGGAGTCAAGCAAGCTGAAATTGTTAACAACCTCAATCTCTTCTCTATTCGTCATGGTGCTGCCAATTGGCCCAGTGGTGAGAATCTTTATCTTCATCAAGCTTTAATCCAGATAGACAATATTTTATCTTGGCAAGCTTGGAAAACCAAATGCAAGTTGTCTGGGTTGTTTTTGGGTTGTGTTTTTTTAACATAGAAGTGCTACTATCCATGGTGAATAAGTTGACAATAAAAATACAAAAGGTTTAAAATACCAATAGGTACAGATAATACTATTCTGAAGCCAAATGTCCAGTCGTAGCAAAGTTAAAAGGAGAAAATAAATTTAGATTTCTAAACTAGGGTGTCTTCATCAGATTTTTTCTAGATGTGTATGATATAAAATATGTAGAAATAAAT
>NW_006399900.1:4691632-4697134 GCF_000299155.1 Elephantulus edwardii | reverse complement strand
ATGAACTATAAGTCCTTAATAATTATATTATTACTAATATTATAAATACTCTTCCTTAACCCTCAAACATTCATCCTAACATTGAGACTAGGCTCTCCATGGTCCACGCTTTTGCCTCCATCATGACAAGAGTTTTTGCAAGGTGAAAACAATGCAGAGAAAGCATAAGGCATGTGAAGAAGACAATGGATTCTTACAGGATAACAGTAAAAGAGTCCCTCAAAGCTGTAAAGAAGAACTGGAGAGCTAAGGATAAAATCAAAGAATTAAGACAAATCGGCGGAGGGATCAATTGGGTCAAGAGGAAGCATCGTTTCTCCTCATCCACTTCAGTGTTGTCTCAATGGCGTGGTAATCAGACAAGGGACAAGATCAAGAACATGATTCTTGCTGACACGCAGTTAGGTAGTATGCGACCTTCCTTACCGCCTTCTTCCCTTCTCTCTTCTCTTCTCACCACTTATCTTGCTATCCTTAACTCAAAGTTAGCCCCGAGACGAAGTGATAGTGAAACATCAATTTAATTTAATAAAGTGGGATGGAATTTTTCTATTTGCCCAGTTGATTGTTTTATGTTCAGGAGAAAGCTCACAGCTCGTCTAAAGCCCTGGTCTGCTTTTTAAGACTAATGATGGCAAAGGTAGTTTTGAATGTGAACAGTTTGGAAAGGTCAGTGGTCTTATCATTTTGGTCAGGAAATAAATCCTTGAAGGGACAGAAAATCTCAAAGTAGTTCTTAATTGATAACATTTTCTAAGAAAGATTTTGCCATAGCAGAGTGACTCTGTGTTCTGGTTTTGAACAAGTATCAATATAAGTATAAATACAACTCTATTTCACCTTTAGAGTGTTAAGTTTTGATTAATACATTCTATAGGTTGGCCTACTGGATAGAAAGTTATGCTACCAAGCCAAAAGTGGGTAATTTTAATCTGTGGCCCTCAGGCCCGGTTTTAATTGTTTTTGGTCAAACATTCTTCTATGTGGGATAAGCACTGGTCTGTCCATTTGCTATACAGAGGTAACTAGTGGTTGCTGTGATGCTAAACACTGTGACACTGATGTGTCAAATGTGATAATGGTTACCCATGGTAGACAATGTTTGGTGGAGCTCCGAGATTAAAACAAGTTTGGAAGCAGGGGTGGTATCCACTTCCAAAATAGCTTGCCTCGGGACACTATGAACTTGGAGAAATGATGAAAGTTATACAAGTACTCAGGTCTTTCATTCATAGGGTCGCTATGAGTCATCTATGACTCAACAGTACTTGACAACAACAACAACATAGGCAATGTAGTGAGACCTGATGACTTAGTGGTAAGGAGTTGTGCTGCTAACCCAAAGGCATGCAATTCAAATCCACTAGCTGCTTGCTCCATGGTAGAAAGATGAGTTATCTCCTCCAGTATGATTTAGTGTTTCTGAAAACCTGCTGGAATGTCAGTTATGAGTTTGCTTCCTACTCAATGGTGCACAACAACAACAACAATTACAATATGGCCATAATCTACAGAACACATTCCACCAACCTCGGAGAAGTGAGAATATTTTACAGTTCATAATTTTTATTTTATCAAAAGAATGTTCATAATATCAAATCTGTCATAATTAGATGACCCAATTCTAAGACCTCTGTCAACAGGAGAATTATCTGAGTACAATTGCAGGAGGTAAAGGTGGGCCCTTAAAGTCAGTGTCTGAACAAATGAAGACAGACACACAATACTCAAGTAGAGTGTCATTATTTGTAAATCCAAGATTACATCTTGCTATAAAATTTGAGATAAATTAAAAAAGCAGAAGCCTGTAAATTTCTTGATGAAAACTAAAGGTGTGACATTTGATCAGTTAGAATTCCTGCCCTTTTAAGAAGGGCAGTTAGAAGCCTATTTATTGATACCTATGGAGGAAAGACTTTCAATAATAACAAACTGGATTGGAATAACCTTGGGAGTTCCTAGTGAGGTCCAAGCAGACTCTAGTAATCCAGAGAAAAGAGTGATAAAACTTTAGAAGGTGGAACATGATCATCTTTTGGCAGGAGAGTGTAAAGATTTTTATGTTTAGCAGAGGCAGGAGCTAACTTATGTCCAAAATGAAGACATTATCTGAAGGCCTCTAACTCAGACTTCTGATTCAGAATCATGACATTGCCCCACCAGGATTCTTCTTCTTGTCATGTGCCATTGAGCAGGAACCAAGTCAGCACTGGCCTTCCAGCATGTTTTCAGAGGCTGTAAATGGCACAAGAGGAGAGTTTCCATCTTTGTCCCATGGAACAGCTGGTGGATTAGGGGCTTCAAAGCTGGTTCTACTCATAGACCCTCTGTACAACAGAACCAACCACTGCTCAGTCCTGGGTATCCTATAATTGTTGCTGTGTTTCAGTCCACTAGTGAAGCGATTATGTCAATTCATTTCATCAAGGGTCATCTTCTTTCTTACGGACTTTACTTTACCAAACATAATGTCCTTCTTCTGGGGCTTATCCCTCCTATTAATAAGTCCAAAGCATGAGAGACAAAGTTTTAACCATTCTCACTTCCGTAGAGCACTCTGTGCTTCTTCTAAGACAGATATGCTCACTCTTCTGAAAGCTCCTGGTGTATTTATGCTCTTCACCAATACCACCGCTCAAAGGCATCAATTCTTCCAGGCAATGTAATTGCAGAAAGAAGATTGAATTTTGCCTGAGCAAAGTGGATGGCTCTCCTCAGAGGATAATGGAAAATCTGTCCCCCAAATCAAGTGAACTCTGAGGAATTTAACATGCCATGGAGTGATTTCACTGCTACTTAATCCTCTTTGGTGTGGAAATACAGTGGCGCATTAGGAATTCTCTGTCTGCTGGCAATTGCAGAAGAATGCAAACATCTATTTGTGAGGCCCTAAAGGTTCCTTCCTGGGGGAAGAGAGGATGATTTTAGCTGGGTTTCTAGCCACATTTTATACAGCAGAAATATACTAGTTTACCTTTTTTTAAGAGAAGGACATGCATCAAACTAGGCTAACAGACAAGGAGCTTCTATAATGCTGTTAAAAAAGGGGTGGGGAAGAACAACCCAAACCTATAATATTTCAAATAGGCTGAAAATGAAGATGCAGGGGGGGATGAAAGAATTCAAACAATATGTTATTTTGAGCTCCTTTTACAAATAAACTTATTCAAGGATAAAATATAGTCAACTGAAAGTGAATCAAAATAAAGAACTAGAAGAATGGAAAACCATAGTTAAATGAACTGATTTTTTTTTTTTTATTTAAGTGGGTTTCAAAGGACTGCATGCAAATTTCCTTTACATTATATCATCTTTCAAATAACCTCTCATTTGTGTAGTTTTACGGTGTTCTAGGTACTAACAATCTGCTTTCTTTTGTTCTCCCCATTTACCTCAGTTTGGGACACCTAAGATTCTCAGGAATAAATAGCTTACCAACCACCAAAAGTAGTTCTTGGTTTTCTTAAATATATCACAAAATCACATCACCCTGGTTCTGCGTAAGTGTTGTCTTTTTTTCTCTCAGAGTTGTTTCTGTTGTTGTGTGTCATTGAGTCACATGTGACTCATAGTGACCCTATGAAGCCTGCCCTCTCCTGAGCCAATCTCACTGACTCTGACACATCTAATCCCATTGCCCCAGATACCATATCAATCCATCTCATCAGGGATCTTCCTTTACTGCGCTCCCTCCACCCTTCCAAGCATGATGTCCTCCTCCTAGGACACATCACTCCTAACCACATGCCAAAAATAGGTGAGCTGGAGCTTCAAAATCTTTGCCTCTCCAAAATCACCCTCTCCAAGACAGACCTAATTGTTCATCTATGATACGTTCAGTACTCTTCTCGAGAACCACTACTCAAAGCCATTAATTTTTCTTCTCTCATCTTTAGTCATTGTCCAGCTCTCTTATGTATAAAAAGTAACTGTGAAGACCTTGGCCTGGATAAAGCACATCTTAGTCTCCAGATTGAAATCATTGCTCTTTGGCACTTTGGATAGGTCCCAGACTATGCCAATGAAATTCACCTTTTGAGTTCTCAACTGATGATGCCAAGAGTGTTGTTTGTGGAGCCAAGCAAGCTGAAATTGTTAATAAACTCAATCTCAGCTACACTGCAATCCCAGAGGTGTGTGATTCAAACCCACCCGATGCTCTGCTTGGGAAGGAGAGACAATCTCTTCCTGTACCTGTCAGATCTGATTTGACAGTACATGCACAAAAAAATAATAAAATAAAATAAAAATTTAAACTAAAAAAATAATAATCTCAATCTCTTCTCCATCCATCGTGGTGCTGCCAGTTGGCCTAGCGGTGAGAATCTTTATCTTCTTGATATTGAGCTTCAATCCATGTTGAAGACTACTGCAGCAAACGCTTGACTTTCTGCAGCAAGTGCTTCAGGTTATCCTCAGTTTTGGCTAGCAAGGTTGTATCATCTGTATAACTCAGATTGTTGATGAGTCATCCTCCAGTCCTGATGCCACACTCCTCTTTATAGAGGCGAGCCTCCCATAGGATCTGTTCTACATATAGATTGATTGGGTTTGGGTATAGGACGCATCCCTGACACATTCAGTGTTTCTCTGTTCTGTTCTGATGACTGTCTCCTGGTCCAAGAGTAGGTTTTTGGTTTGTTTTTTTTTTGGTGGAGGTGCCAGGGATTGAACCCGGGGCCTTGTGCATGCCAAGCACCAAGAGTAGGTTTTGAATGAGCACAATCAAGTATTCTGGGATTCCCATTCCTCTCAATGTCAGGCACAACTTGTTGTGATCCACACAGTCAAATGCCTTTGCATAGTCAATGAAGAACAGATAGACATTCCTCGAGTCACAATATTTAAGAATGTTACAGGCAGAATACTAAACGATCCAGAAAGCATTAAAAGTAGATGGAAGGACTATACAGAGTCACCAAAAAGAATTGGTTAACACAGAATAATTTCATAAAATAACATATGATCAAGAGGCAATGGTGGTGAAGAAGGAAGTTCAAACTACTCTGAAGGAATTGGCGGGGGTGGGGTGAAGAAAGCCCTAGGAATTTACAGCATACCCTATGACATATTTCAGCAAAACAACAAAACAGATGCTGTCCTGGATGTGCTCACCAGGTTGTGCCAAGAAATTTGAAGGACAACTACCTGGCCATCTGATTGGAAGAGAGTCGTATTTATTCTGTTCCCAACAAAAAGTGATGCAACAGAGTGTGAAAATTATGGAGCAATATCACTAATACTAACAAAATACTGCTGAAGATTATCCAAAAGTGAAAGAAATGGTAAATCAATGAGAACTAACAGAAGTACAAGCTGGATTTGGAAGAGGCCATGGCACTAGAGACATTATCGGCAATGTTGGATGGACCTTGACTCTCAGAGTAGAGGAAAGCAAATAAGGAAAAGATTCCAAGAACTGACAAGAATTGCTCTTGCCATTATTAACTAATCTCACTGTTGTGAATTTCATTGTCTTCCTTTCACTGTAGTCATTTCTAT
>NW_006399900.1:4617813-4687995 GCF_000299155.1 Elephantulus edwardii | reverse complement strand
ACAGAGTGGAGTTTAGGGCTGTTGTACATAGGGTCGCTATGAGTCGCAGGCGACTCGACGGCACATAACAACAACAACAACACATAATTTTATATCTCTATTTCTTTCATAGTCTTTTTTTTTTTAACTCCTGGGCCTCTAGACACAATCTCTAACAAATAAAAAGAGAAAAACAATAAGCATTTTAAAAATCATATAGCAGAATATATTCAGCAGCTATACCTAATAATAATTCTCCCAAGTATAGGAAAAATATCATAAAAACCACTCAGCAAAATTTGACATTAAACATAAAATAAAGGCATTTTCATTCACATAAAGGGGAAAAAATAGAGGGAAATGTTTCACTGCGTATTTTAACATGGCTTTTAGGTAATTTTCCCTCCAAATCCCATTTAACTTGTTACTGTGATTTGGGAGAAAACTTGCAGGACAATTTGGTACTCCATTTAACAACTGTGCTCCAAGATATTTCTTGCCATCTTCTCGATGTAGCAACACTTGCTTCCTGTGTTTACTGTTCTCATTTCTCCTTCTTCCATATCCCTCTCTGACTCGGAAGTTTACCACTGGGCACATGTTTCTCTTGAACCCCAATAAACAATATCCTGGCAGAAATTCAGAGAAAACAAGCATGCCCACTGCTATTCTGGGATGGGTACAGGTGAGTCCAGACGACTGTGGGTGCGGAGAAGGATGGGGCGCCTGCTCCATGGAATCAAATGTAAAACCAGGAGGGAGGAGGCAGAGAAAGGGACGGGAGAAAGCATGTGAAAATAAGGACTCGAATGATGGATTGATATGATGATGGCCACAATGGATTGGAGCATGACAGAGGTAGTGAAGACCATGCAAGACAGGGCAAGGATGAGATCTTATTCAGCTCAACTATGACTCATAGAGTGGCTGTGAGTCATAGTTAACTTGACAACACACAGAAGCAACAAGATGAAGCACAAAGTTGAAAGAAAGGAAAAGCAAAATTGGGGTGGAGACACAAATGCTGCTTGGAGGGTGAGGTCAGGTGTTGCTCCTCTTGTCATTGGGAGATTGTTCAGATTAATGAGGTTGATCCCATCGCTGTGGTCTCTAATCACCAGATGTGGCTGTTAGGGCAGTCCTGAGCAAGCAAAACTGGTTATCAGGTTCTTGACCTAATTGCCTGCTGCCTGCTTGCAATAATTCCGAAGGGTTGTGCAGTGCAGGTGGTCAGTTTGGAATTCCATGTGCCTCCTTGTTTGCTGCTTTCACATTAGTCTCCTACACTAACACTCATGTGAACTACATTATAGTGTTTCTTCTGAATGTTTAGAATTTTAAAATTTTCATCTGTTCTACTCGGTCACTGAAGTCTTTGTGTTAGAGTCTAGACTGCCTACACATCTGGCTTGTTCTGCCACCTCAGATCCTTCTGATTTTGAGGTTTTAAATAATGAATTAAAATATCTGAAACCACATGATTGGTAAAGATATTGGGGAGGAAAACAGTGCAAATATCATCAAATATCTTTATTTCAAATATAAAGAATAGCGCTAATAAGAAAATTCAATATAGTAGCTTAATTAAAAAAATGTACAAAATCCAACAGTAGGTCTCACTAGCAATATGATCTAATTGTTGGTATTGATAAAATACTTACTCTTAAATGTCATATATGCCATACAATATGTAAGAATAAAAGTTACACTTGAAGCACAATGTCCTCCTAAACAAAACTTCAAATCATGTAAAGTAAGTTATGGAAAGTATAATCATTACTTTGATGCTTTATAGTAACTACTGGCAAATGGCTAATCATTATTATTTTCTTTTCCGAATAATATGAACATTTGTCCACGAGATCAGGCGCCCTTTTGACGATATATACATAATTTCCTCAGTGACATTGGTTATTTTTTTTTTTTCACAAATTGTCAATTATGTTCTAGTTCCTCTAATTGTTTCCCTGCCTCATTACCACTTAATTTTTACATTTGGGTAATTGTTGGTCATTTGGTCTCACACAGATGATTTTTGAAAGGATGAAGTGCTTGTACGTGCTTTATTTTATGAGCTAATCTGTTACCTGGCTAAAAGGTGACCTCATAGGACACTTTCAGTTAGGAACCTAAAGGTTGTCTCAATGCTACAATATTGGGAATTTCTCTATTTAAACAACCTCACAGATTTGGGCCTTTTAGGAATTTGAGTTCTCTTCCAATGTCAATCTTTCTCTCAGGATCCATATACTGTGCGCTTGATCACAATGGTCAATCGCATGTCAAGGCACCATCTAGGTCTTCGGAGTAGAAGAGGCCATACTGTATATTATTAGTCCTGTAGATTAGTCATTTTTCTGAGACTTTATTTTCCACTTTCTCTTTTGCTCTTGGTGAGTAGAGACCAGGAGCTGTATTGAAGATGTATCACAAGCTTAAAAGACTTTAGACACTGATCTAGTGCAAAAGATAATGTTTATGAACTATATTATGCCAATTGACTGAGTTGTCCCATGAGACTGTGGTCCTAAGCATTCAAACTCAGAACATCCATGCTACAAGATGTTTGGTATGTCTAATAAGCATCTGTTACTGGTTTTCTTATGTTTATCATATAAATTCACTGTTGTCAATCAGTTCTAGTCAAATGTACATGCACATGCATATAGTGACATATGTAAATTTGTATATGCACACATACATGTCATCATTGGTGTTGTAATGTGTCATAGAGATGACTACAACTCATAATAACCCTAAGAACAATGGTTCTGAACCCTGTCCTATCCATAACTAACCTTACTGTCCCTGACACACCTGATCCGATCACTATAATCACTCAGCAATCAACCTCATTCAGGCTCTTCCTCTCCTGTGCTGATTTTCTACCCTTCCAAGCATGATGTTCTTCTTCAAAGATTGGTCCCTCCTGGAAACATGCTCAAAGTATGTGAGAGAGAGCTTCACAATCCTTGCCTTCAAGGAGCAACCTGGTTTCATCCTTTCCTGAACAAATCTGTGTGTTGTCTTAGTAAGCCTAGGGTATACTCAATACTCTTCTCCAGCACCACAACTCAAAGGCATCGATTCTTCTTCTGTCATCTTTATTCATTATCCAGCTCTCAGATGGATAGCAAGCAATTGAGAAAACTATAGCCTGGCTCAGGCACACCATAGTCTCGAGACTAATTTCACTGTTCTTTAGCACTCTGGAGAAATCCTTGACAGTGAATTTTCCCAATGCAAATCATCTTTTGATTTCCTGACTATTGGTGCCAAGGTTGTTGATTGTGTAACTGAGCAAAATGAAAACATTAACAACCTCAATCTTTTCTCTATCAATCATGATGCTCCCAAGTGAACCAGTGATGGGGATCTTTGTTTTCTTAATGCTATGGTAGAATCCATATTGAAGGCTGCAGTCCATGACCTTCTGCAGCAAAAGCTTCAAGTCCTCCTCAGTTTCACCAAGGAAATCCCAGCTCCTCTAATAATTTGCTCAGCATACGGACCCTAAATTTCTTTATCTTGGTTTTTGTAACTAGTGCATATATGTCAAATACAACTTGTGTTAACAAGTCTTCCTGGTATGCCTTTGGATAGTTTACTATCACTCACAGCTTTATACTTCAGGATAGATCTTGAAATGTTCTTTTTAATGATGAATGCAACGCTATTCTTCCTCAAGTCTGATTCAAAGTGGTCAATATTAGTCCATCTCAGCTCACTAATACCTAGGCTGTCAATCTCTTTGTGTTCCAGTTCATTTTGACAATTTCCAATTTTCCTAGGTTCATAATTTGTGCATTCCATGTGTCGATACCTAATAAATGTCTGCAGAGATTTTTGCGTGTTCTCCAATCTGACGGCCTTTATGTTAAGCACTTAGGACATTATAGAGCAGGAAGTTTGGGGACAGAGAAAAGTAATTTACTAAAAAGATAAAAATTTTAAAATCATCAGTATAATGAGGCCAGAAACTTACTTTCTATTCAGGAAGACAGAGTAAGAGGCAAGCAAATCAGGGAGGAAAAGATCATTTACAGTAAGTAGAGAAATATGAAAGTAATAAAAAATAGATTTGTAATGAATGTATTAGATAAGAAGACCGGAACGAAGAATGTTTCAAATGCAAAAATAAAATAGTGTAGTATTTTAGAGTATTTCTTTATAGAAAAATAAGAAGAAATTAAAAATATTATCATATAAGTATTAGAATAATATAATGATGGTTTGTACAAGGAACATTAGGCAGATAGGCTTTAATCAATCTACAAGAAAAAGTTACAAAAGAAACCCTAATATTATTCCATATTTACAGGATGAATACGGCTATCCCAAATTGGATATATTCAAGCATCTCACATTTAGTGATGTTTAAGAATTCTGTCATTTCCAGCAATTCTGAACTATTTCCAGCAATACTGAACTATCTTTATGCTGTTTAGAAATTTCTTTTGAAAAAACTTTCTGATAAAATGTGTCACCACCACACTTATAAACATCAAACATGTAATCAAGATACATTAATAATAATTGGTGGCTGGAATGTAAAAGTTGGAACCAAAGAAGACTGGTAGTTGGAAAATATTAACTTGGTAACAGAAATTAGACTGAAGAATGAATGATTTAATTTTGTTCAATGAGTTTTCATTGCAAACACCTTCTTTTCTAAGAACACAAATGACATATAGATTTGACCCGATATACTAAAGTAATCTGATTCACTACATCTGTGGAAAGAATCAACAGAGAAGTTCAGTATTACAAGACCTGAGGATGACTGTGGAAGAGACCACCTAATTATTATTCAAATGAATAATTATTAATTAATTCATTATCAGTACAAATAGAAGCTCAAGAAAATTGAAACAAATCCACAAATCCACAATATGACCTTGACTTTATCTGGTATGAATTAAAAACCATCTCAAGAACAAATTTAATTGGCACAAATGATAGAAGATTAGATGATATCAACAATATCCATGAAGACAGCAAAAAGTCATTACAAAGGCAGGGGAGAAAGAAATTTTAAAGGTGGATGTCAGAAATGACTCTGAAAATATCATTAGAATGTAGAGAGGCCAAAACAAAGGCAAGATATACTGAAGTAAACATATGAGCAGAAGATTTTGAAAGGGTAGTTCCAAAAAAACAACACCAGGTATTATAATGAAATATGTAAAAAGCTGGAGTTAGAAAAGCAAAAGGGAGTAACTTGCTAAGCATCACTTAAGGGAAAAGGACTGAAAAACAAATCCAAGCCTTAAATAGGAAAACTGAAGGATTCTGTGGACAAATCATGAATGATGCAGGAAGCATCCAAAGAAGAACAAGGAATACACAGTTACTATAAAAAGCTGTGCTGCAATCTCAAAGGCATGTGGTCCAAATCTAATCTCTGCTCCATGAGAGAAGGATGGATAATCTCCCCCTGTGAGATTTACAGCCTCTGAAACCCTGCTGGAAGGTCTGCAGTGAGTCGGTTTCTACTCAACAGCACACACCACCCCCAACACGCCAAAAAAGAATTGGTCAAACACTGAAATAGTTCAGGAAGTATACCATCAAGAATCAATGGTAATGAAGAAACAAATGAAAAATGCACTGAAGGTATTGGCAAAACTTAAGTTCCCAGGAATTAATGAAATACTAATCGACACGCTTCAACAAATGGATGCGTAGCCCTGGGTTTGCTCATTCATTTATGCCAAGAAATTTGGAAGACAGCTACCTGGCCAACGACTGGTAGAGATCAAAATTTGTTCCCATTCCTAAAAAAAGGATATCCAACAGAATGTTGAAATTATTGAATAATATCATTAATATCACATTCAAGTAGAAGCTTGCTAAAGATTAAAAATGGCTAGAACTGTACATAGAAAGGAAAGTGTTAGAAATTCAAGTGGGATTCAGATGAGAACATGTCAAGAGGGATATCATTGTTGATGTCAGATTGATCTTGGCTGAAAGCAGAGAATATCAGAATGATGTTTTCTGTATTTTATCGACAGTGGAAAGGAATTCAACTATGTGAATCATAGAAAATGATGGATAAAACTGAGAAGAATGGAAATTCCAGAACTCTTAATTGTGCTCATGAGAAACATATACACAGACCAAGAAACTGTTGTCTGAACAGAGCAAAGGAATAGAACATACTTTAAGATCAAGCAAAGTGTATGTCAGAGTTGTATTCTTTCTCCTTATTTATTCAACCTGTATGTTGAGTAAATTACTGAAAAGCTGAACTATAATATGAAGAATATGACACCAAGATTGAAGGAAGATTCAACAACATGCATTACGCAGATGAAAGAACCTTTGTTGGTGAAAGTTGAGAGGACTTGAAACACCCTGTGCAAAAGATCAAAAACTACAGCTTTCAATATTAATTATATCTCAGTCAGAAAACAAATTACAGCATCTCATCAAGAAAACAAATAACCTCACCACTGGACCAAAAGGCATCATGATAGAGGAAGAAAAGATTGATATTATCAAGGATTTTCTCTTACACCTACAACCAATACCCATGATAACAATAGTCAAGAAATCAAGAGACATGTTACATTGGGGAAATCTGCTATTAAGGATCTCTCCATTGCTAAAGAGCAACAATTTGTGTTTAAAGACTAAGGTTTACCTAATCAAAGTGATGGTGTTTTCATTTACTTCCTATGTATGTGAAAACTGGACAATAAAAGAAAGGAAAAAATGAAAGCCTTTTAATTGTGGTGTTGGCAAAGAGTACTGAATATTCCATGGACTGTCAAAAGAAAAACAACAAAAAATATTCAAACAGGGGACTTGATAGAGGCAAGGATAGTGACACTATCTTACATAATTTGGGCATGTCAGGAGTAATTAGTCCTCAGAAAATTATATCAAGGTGGAGAGTCAGCAAAAGATGAAGACCCTCAACAAGATGCATTGACACAGCACAGTGATTATAACACTAGGCAAGAGCATATCAAAGGTTGTAAGAATGGTACAGAATAGGGCAAGATTCACATCTGTTCTTCACAGGGTCACTATGAGTATAGCAGGCTTGTTAGCAACTAACAAGAAGATTTAAAATCTTTCATCAATCTGTTAAGTATTTAAAATACTTTGGGTTGGGGAAGGAGAAAAAGAAAAACCCCAAAATCAATGTACATAATTTAAACAATTTTTAAAAGGGGGAGGAAGAGTTTAAAGTACTTAATCCAATTATTTGTCATTCACCTAATATTTAGCTCATGAATTTTGAGTTTTGGAGGAAAATGGAGACAGATTTTTAAAATGCTAGGTATATTTCTGGGTTTTTTAAAAACATTACTATTTAATTACTATATAGAGTATTTAAATCCCACTGCTTACAACTTGTTTAAAGTTTTGCCATACATCTTTAAAGTTCTCTGTCAAAACATGCATTTGCTCTGAGAATTTATGGTTTCAACTGAGAAGTCACCGAGATAACTTTGAAGAAACAAGAAAAAAAAGAGAGACGCTCTTGCAAAGGAATGATGTTTCCCATTCATGACAAATGATGAAAAGCTTACAGTCAACAAATGAGACCTCACAAGGATTGCACACAGCATTTATAACATCCTCACTCGACAGACTCAGACCCACTTCAAAACTGTGAAACTAAAAGAAACCCTGCATTGGGAGCATGCCAACTCTTGTTCCTGCCAAGTTGGCAGAGCTCTGAAATTTTGTATGAGCTTCTCGATGCATGAGATAAAAGCAACATTGGGAGCCTGTGAAGTCTCCTTGTGTACAATCAGGCCTTAGGTGAAATTCCATCATTTGCTACCCTTTGCACACGAAGTCAGGTATGCAGATGGTGCAATAATTTAGGTCTATGGCTACGTGCATAATTTTTCTATGAAACAAAAATAGAAAAACTTCGAATAAGAAGTAGAAAAGGGTGTTTTGGGTTTTTTTTAATTTGTTCCCCCTTAAAGATAATCTTTTCAGTTTTGCTCTTTAAGCTGCAGCTACTTTGCAGCATGAAGGACGGGGCAGTCAAATGCAATCTTCAGACAAGGATTTCCTCTCAAGGCAAATAAACATGCTCAGGTGAGAGACAAGAATAGACCTGAATGCTTCACCCCTGTCCACAGCTCTCTGCACCACAAGACAACATGTCTGAGTTATTTTCTAGGTTTTGTACAGAAAGACCTCTTTTAGCCATCCTGTTCATTTCCAAATGAGTTAGCAAATAGAATTCTTTTTGTTTTTAAATTTTTATTTTATACTGGTTTACTAATAAAGTTCATATACACTGTTTTTCACACTAGATTTTTTTCCCATTTCCTTTACCCACTCCTCCCTCTACTCATCCAATTGTGTGCCTCTATGATTACCCCCTGCCCATCTTCACCCCTCTGCTCCTCTCCCCTTTGTATCCTCATACATGATTTATTAGTTATCTTTTTATTTCTACAATGATTGTCTTATATAGTATTTGTCCTTATGGGACTGAGTTAGTTTACTTAACATAATACTTTCCAGACCCTTTCAAGTTAAATAGTGACTTATAAATCATTGCTCTTGCATGCTGTGTAGCATTCCACCATGTGAAAGTACCATAATTTCTCAATCCATTCGATTGTGGTTGGTCATCTTGGCTGTTTCCATGTTTTTGTGACAGTGAATAATGCTTCTATGAATATTGGTGTACAAATCTCCATTTGTATCTCAGTTCAAATTTTCTTGGAGTGTATTCCAAAAACTGAAATAGCTGGGTCATGTGAAATTTCTATGTTAAGCTTTTTGAGGAAACACTAAACTGCCTTCCAGAGTTGTACCAATTTACAATCCCACCAATAGTGTTTAAGAGTTCTTATCCCTCCACATCCTCTCTAACATTTATTGCTTACTATCCTGTTACACTTTGCCACTAATACTGGGGTGAGATGGCACCTCACTGTGGTTTTGATTTGCACCTTTCTTATTGCCATTGACTTTGAGCATTTCTTTATTTGTCCATTGGCCGTTAACTTTGATTTTTCCTTTCCTCTGCTTAACCCAACTATTGCCTTTTTCATTCATTCTGCTTAACCTGGTCTTATTGCCAACCAAAAGGCCAGCAATATATTATAAAACCCTTTAGGACAGTCCAACTTTATGCTACAAATTCACTATAACTCAGATCAAACTCAAAGACACAAGGTGATATCAACAATGTACAACATTCCACTTCATATGTCTTCACCTTACTTCCTTATTCTAATCCAAATACTGTATCTGATAATAGGAACTATCCTTGTTGAAAGAATGCCATGTTGTTCCTCTTTAGATAACAGATGCAGCATGGTTTTATGCAAAGTAGGATGTTAAGGACATCCTCCTTATTTTCTACAAATCACTGAGAGCTTTCTCTTGGGTTTCATTTCTCTTGGAATAAATCCTCTCCTTTTTGGAAAAAGAAAAGCCTGCCCATTGGCTCTAGTTAATAGCACAGATAATGCACCTTCACAGACATCTGTCCCTCTGACCATGCATTCTGATTTCCTTCTGGCCTCTTCAATCTTCCCCACTCTTGACTTCCCCAGGAATTCCTGCCAGCTAAAACAGACTTTCTATATCTCTGTCTCATTAATTCTCCAAGTCATTTAAAATCCTACTGAAATCCTCATTTCTTTTCCTGCTAACTGTATGCCTTAAATAATAAATACACTGAACATAATTAATTTTTTATTGCATTGTATAGTGCAGTGCTGAGAAGCAAGTTAGTACAGCATTAACACAAAAAGCTCTCATTAAGTAAAATCATATGGTACCACCTAATTGTCAAAGCATGTCCTCAGCAGAGATGGTTAAACAGTCACACACAATCTTCATTTAATGTCAGCAGCTTTGTATAACATGTATGGAGATCCTCATACTAACTAACTCACTGACTAACTTAGTGGCGTCAAATTGGAATCAACTCATAGCAGAACCTCCAGTGGGTTTTCAATGGCTGCACACCAAGAAAGAGAAGATTGCCCAATTTTCTCCCAAGGAATAGCTGGTGAATCTGAACAGTATGTCATTGGACTGACAGCGTGATTCCTTATTCACTAGGTCACCAGAGTTCTCTCTCGTACTATAAAATTTACAAATATAACTGGGGAACTAGTGGAGATCTCTTACTTCAAAATTGTGGTACATTCAGACAACAGAATACCAAGCAGCACTTAGGAGCAACGATTTTGAAAAATACTAATCAACATGAGAGAGGCTGGAGAGCACTACGCTGAGTGAACTAACTCAGTCTCATAAGGACGGATACTGCAAAAAACTATTACTGTAAAAATAGAAGGATTATTAGTGAGATGTGTACCAAAGACTAAACGGGGGGAGGTGTGGAAGGTGAGAGGCTGAGGGGAAGGAGGGAAATCTTGAAGTCCCATAGTTTGGGTCCACATTCATCTCCCACTCTACCCAGGACCACCCGTTACGATCTCTTTCAGAATGGTCAGTAGCTGTAGCCTGGGACCATCAAGTTCTGGTCTCAGCATGGTGGAGGCTAGGCTTCATGTTGTCCATTAGTCTTTTGGCCAGCCATTTCCTATGACTTTGGTTTTGCTCACTCTTCATTGCTCTGGACAGGAGGAGACCAATAGATGCAACTTAGATTTCAGCTTGCAAGCTTTTAAAACCCCAGTTGCTACTTAATAAAGGAGGATGTCCTAGAATATATGTTTGTGCACTGTAATATGTCAATGGACCTTGATACCCAAGAACTTAGCGCCCACTCCGCACCCCCCTCCCCCGCCAGTCCAGACTCTCATTCCTTCAAGGTATTTCATTAGGGCTGTGAAGTTCTCCTAACTTTGGCCCGATATATTCACAGATGTATTTGTGCTGCATGTAAATATGTACATAGAAATAGTCTCTTTCAAATCTCTATGTATCTACAGATTTAATCTCATTTGCCTTTCAACATAGATTGTTATTAATGTTAGCACAAGATTGTGTATGTAAAGCATTTGTGTTTGCTATCTTTAACTCCTGGGCTCCTACTAGGGTCCTTCTTTTGTGTTGACCTTCCCCTTTATTGCCTTTCCCTTAATCAAAGTTCATAAATAAATGTCTATCCTGTTTACTGACTTACTTTTCTTTTCCTCTCCCACCCAATACAACTTCAAATAATGTTTCTTTCTGTGCAAATATTTTCTTGAATTTTTACAACAGCAGTCACATCACATTTGTCCTTTTGTACTTTACTAATTTAACATTGCATGTCCTTTAATTTGATACATGTTATGAAGTGTTTCTAATAGTCAATGTCATTCTTTATCATTGCATAGTGTTCCTCTGAGTGTATGTACCATTTATCCATCCATTCATCACGTGATGAGTACATAGGTTGTTCTCACATTTATACCTTTGCGAATAGCATTTCAGTAAACATTGATGTAGATATGTAGATAAGATAGATAAAGATAGCTGACCTTCCAGCAGGTTTTCAGAAGCACTTAATCACACAATAAGGGAGTGCTCATCTTTCTCCCACAGAGCAGCTTGTGAATTTGAACCTTATGCCTTTGGGCTGGCAGCCCAACTCCTTACCACTAAGTTACCAGAGCTCTCAGATATAGATAGGCATAGATATAGTCATGTTACAGGCCTTAATTCTCTAGGACATAGCTGTGGTATTGAGACTGCTGCATCATGTGGTATTTCTATTTCTAATTTTCCACAGTAGCTGCACAGTTTACAGTGACTCTTACCAGTAATGTATGTATAAGAGTTCTAGTCTCTCCACATACTTTTCAGCACTTCCTACTGTTTTTTATTGATTTTCTTTCTGTTGTTTGTCAAAATTTTGCTTTTAATCCTGGGGTGAGATGGTACCTCATGGTTGTGTTGATTTGTGTCTCTCTAATGGCCACCAGAGCTCCCTGTGGCTTGCTGTTGTTGAGTACCATTGAGTTGGAAAAGCTCCCTAGTGAACGTAAACTAACTGGTATTGGTCATTTTGAACTGGACCAATATATGGTCTACTGCATAACAACAATACATACTATGACAGGGTTGGAAGCAGGAGTGGCATCCACTTCCTGTATAACATGCCTCTGGACACTCTATGAATTTTGATAAACGTCGATAGTTGTAGAGGGGTTTCAGGCCTTTTGTTCATAGGGTTGCTGTGGGTTCTGCGCGACTTGAAGGTAATCAACAACAGCAATGGCTAATGATCATCAGCATTTCTTCACCTCTTTGTTGACAGCCTGGTTTCTCTGAAGACATAATCTCTGCTCATTTTTAATTAGATTTCTTATTTTCGTTGTTTGTGTACTGAAGCATATACATTTTAGAGCTTAATTCCTTGTCTAATATGTCATAACCATTTTTTTCTCAGTCTATAGATTCTCATTTTATTCATTTGTTGAGGTCTTCTGATGCATGTAACTGTCTAATTTTTAAAATGTTCAAATAATTTCATTTTCTTCTATTATTTGTACATTTTTAAGTAAGTTTGATAGTGTATTTATGCCATGTATTAATGCCCTTACCTACAATACTGTTTGATCTTTGACGATCTTTTACAGGTTTAGCGTTTACATTTAGACCTTTGATTTGTCTTCAGTTAATTTTTTTATATGATAAAAGGTGTGAATCATGTTTCACTTTTCTGAAAATAACATCTAGTTTTGTCAGTAGCATTTTCTAAATTATCTGTTCCCAGTTTAATGGTTCTCAACAGTTTATCAAAGATTAACTGTCCATAAGTGGATGGATTTACTTTTGGGTACTCAATTATCTTCCATTGAGGTATGGGCCTATCATTGTCCAGGCTATTTTGACTAATTGTGATCCAATCGTAAGGTTTAAGTTAGGAATAACTGAGGTCTTTTGTTCTTTTTTAGGTGTTCTTTGTTTATATCAAGTCTTTTTCCATATTAAGTTGGTTATTAGCTTTTCCATTTCTTTAAAGCATGATAATGGAATCTGATTAAAGCTTGTATTGTGTCTGTAGATTACTGTGAGTTGTTGGTTGGAGTTCCATCAATTCTAACTCATAATGATCCAACGTATAACAGAAGGAAACACCAATCTCTTGTCATCCTCATAATTGCTGCTGTGTTTGAGCCCATTGTTGCAGTTACTGTGTCAACCCATTTCACTGCACTTTTTCCAATTATATACTAATCATCTACCAAGTATCCTGTCTTTATCCAATGACTGAACTCTCTTAACAACATACCCAAAGTATGGGAGATTAAGTCATGTGATTATCCATTTTAAAGAACATTCTGGCTGCATGTTTTCCATGTTTGTTCTTTTGGTAGTACCTGGGACATTCAATATCTTTTGCCAAAATCAAAGGCATGAAATCATCCTCATTCTTCCTTATTCTAAGCCATCAGAGCTCCCAGATATAGATAGACACAGAGATAGAGACAGAGATAAATAGATGATAGATAGATAGATAGATAGATAGATAGATAGATAGATAGATATAGTCATGTTACAGGACTTAATTCTCTAGGATATAGCTGTGGTATTGAGACTGCTGCATCATGTGGTATTTCTATTTCCATTTTGCCACAGTACTAGTTTCCACAGTAGTTGCACAGTTTACAGTTAATCTTACATTATGAAAAGTATTTTAAAAGTAGTGTATAAGAGTTTCAGTCTCTCCACACACTTTTCAGCACTTATTGTCTTCTATTAGTTTTCTTTCTGTTGTTTTTAAAACTTTTGTTTTTTAATCCTGGGTCGAAATGGTATCTCATGGTATACATGTTTTCTGAAATGTTATTCAAAAAGGCATAAATGTGAGAACAACCTATGTACTCATCAAGTGATGAATGGATGAATAAATGGTATATACACTCAGTAGAACACAATGCAATGATAAAGAATGACATTGAATATTAAAAACATTTCATAACATGTATCAAATTAAAGGACATTATGCAATGAAAGTAGGATTTTCACACGCATATGAAGCAGTTGTCACTTTGAGTAGCAAAGCTACTTCCACAATCTAAATTTTCCTACCCGTTAGTGTGATACACACTTTCATTTATGTAGATCTCTTTTTAATAAGCTTTCTTGTCCATGTTTCTACTTAGATTTATTTCTAAGTACTTCCTCTTTTGGGTGGCTGCTATAAATTCTATTTTCTCATTTCTATTTTAGAGAGTTCTCTTTGTTAGTGTAGAGGAATCGATTGATTTTTGTATGTTGATCTTGTACTCATCCATGTTGCTAAGTCCTATTAGTGTCAATAATTTTTACTTTCAAAGTTTTCTAAGATTATATCATCTGCAAATACAGGCTGTTTTATTTCTTCTTTGTCCATTTAAATGCCTTTGGTCCTCATTTCTTGGTAAAAGAAATGTGGTTGTTGTGGAGGCTGCAGTGTCTGACCTGGCCCACTAATTCCACAAAGGGGTAAAGTCCTTATCAACAGTATTAACAGGACCAAATCAATACCTGTGAGGTCAGCTGTATCCCCACATTCCCACACGTTCATCCATTGAAATGGCCACACAGAACTCAGAGACAATACTCCTAATTAGTGGGCTATTAGGAAAGAAACAGGTTACAGCTAGAAACTCTCATGGTGTAATTCTTCAATTAGAATAGATTCTTCTCAGGTGTGCTAGAAGACAGACAAACGTCCCTCCAACTTTCAGCCTTGCTGGATCCTGACTGTGGGCCCTGGGCCAATGTTACAAAGTTCTTCTCATTCTGCCAATTATGGCATTCCTCTAACTCTGCCAGCGAGCCTGGAGGAAGGCCTTCAGTCTGGCTTCATGAGGTGACAGCTGTAGGTCAACTCTCTTGTCAATCTCTGGTCTTTGCCTTTGCTGCTGCTGCTGCCAGTGCTGATTGTCAGGTCTGGGCCTCCATCTCAGTGCAGGAATCTCCGGCTCACGAGGAGGCATCCAGGTCTGCTGCTTCTCTTTTGATGGCCATGAGATACCCATTTCCTGCTCCAGAATCTACCCAATGTAAGCCTGGCAGGATGACAAAACTGGCCAATTTGCTAGTAATCTACACACCTTATTCCCAGCTAAAAGGTGTTATTAGCCTTATTCATATTATTAGCAAGTAATCAATCCCCTCGGTGGCGCCTCAAACACCTCACATTTCCATAGTCCAATTTAGCCATGTGGTGAAAGTCAAAGGTGGGGGCTAAAAGAGCCACACTGCTACTTCTGTGCCAGTCGGATCCCACTCGATGGTACACAATAAAAACAAAACAACAACAAAAAGCCACAGTAAGTAATGCACTCTAGCACATTTGCCTTAATGTGCATCCTAGGGATTCTAATATAATATCAAGTAAGAGCAGCGATTAAGGACATCTTGGTCTGGTTCCTGTTTGCAAAACAAAATCTTTTCAGTCTTCTTCCATGGAAAGTAGTGTTGGCCATTGGTTTCTATGCCTGGGTGCATTTGGTAGAGGTGGAAGTATGAATGGGAGTAATGCAAAAGGATCAGGGTCAGGCTAGGTGGGTGTTGGCCTCTATCGACCCAGTAGTGCTTGATGGGGTGGTGACACGAGTGCAGTGGGTGGAGTGGTAGACATGGTATGGCTAAGCACTGTCTCCCTCCTGCTGAGGGGAAAGCAGAAAGAGCAACGGAAAGTGGAGAGAGGAACAAAAGGGGAAAACATGAAGGGAAAGAAGAGGGTTTATAAGACTGAAGAGAGAAAAAGGGGAAAATAAGGAAGAAAAAGGAAAGAGGGTGGCAAATATTGGAACAGGTGCTGGCTGCCAAAACACGCCTGTTGTGGAAATACGGTACTTTCCACAAGCATGCAGCCCTGCGTGTGAGGGGCAGGGTGGGCACCACTGAATGTGAAGGCAACGGAGCAGCACACCCACTATGTGGTCTGAAAACCCCACAAACGGATGAGAAGGAGGGAAGGAGAAAGGGTATAATGCTGTCACACAGCTTTGCTAATTTTAAACCATACTGTGTACCTTACTCTGTTTGAGTCCAAGCTCCCAGACGTTTCTGGGGGTTTAGTCCACAGTTGTGCTGCTGACCCAAAAGCGATCTCTCCCTGACAGTTAAAATCCCCCAGTCACTCTGCAAAAGAAAGATAGACAATCTCTTCCCCAGAGATTTCAAACCTCTGGAGGGTCATCGATGAGTCAGTTCTGACTTAATAGCAGCAAGCTGAGTGAGAAGTCTATGTTCAGGATCTTTGCGTGTACAGTTGAGTATTATGGCATTCTCATTCTTTACAACATTATGCATCTTTTATGACTCATACAGACTTTGAACAGTCAATAAAGCACAGGTAAATATCTTCCTAGTATTTTCTGCTTTCAGTCAAGGTTCACCTGACAATCAACAATAATACTGCTTGCTCCATTTTCTCTTCTGAATCCAACATGAATTTCTGGCAGGTACTGTTGCAATCATGTACGTAAGAATAAATTATCCTCCAAGTTACAAACAATGCCAACCAACCTGCAGTTCTGGATTTGGTTCCAACCAGTCTCACCATAACATCCATTCTGCTTCTATCATTTCCCAGGACTTTTCATCTGGCATAAGGTTATTCAAAGCTCACTGCTTTGGAGTCAGAGTTTTCCTAAGAAACTCATACAGAAAGACACATACAGAAGAAATCAGACTAAAAACAGATTTCTTTTAATAGGGATTTCTTTTTTTCTTAAGGTGACCTTGTATATAGAAAAGGGAAATCAGAAGTTTTTAGTGCTAGCTTGAAAATAAAGTCTTTGTAATATAGACTGGAAAGGAAAATTAAAATAAAGGGTCACTCATTTTTGTCTCATCTCGTTTTCTTTCATAAACACAATTCAATGATGAGGTTCTTGAAACGGGACAAAACATGCTCTTAAGTCATTACATAATGAGCTTTCCACCGTAATCTTGTATGAGATCCAAATCATCCTCATTTAATTACACCAATACATTCAGAGAGAAAAAGTTAAAAAACTGATAACTTCTCCACTCAAATTCTTTAAAGCAGGCAAGTTAAAGCAAGAAAGTAAGTAAATAAATGTTATCTTCTTATTTTGGTAATTTGTGAGATAAGCATTTAAATTATAATGTGTTTTTGGTTTTGTTAAGTAATAATATTTATATTTGTATATGTCAAGGAATTACACAATATAGGTTAAAAACCAAAATATATATTTTTTCATTGTTATTGACATTAAACTTAAAGCTGAAAGATTTATTTTAGTTTAAAAGACCACTATTAATCTAGCAAACTTAAGTTTCAATGTGAAGACAGTAGAAAATTTAAGATTTTCCTAAGATAATCAGTCTTTTACTTTAGATTCCAACATGCTTTGTGCTTTTAATGGACAAGAACTTGATTTTGTTCATCATATAATTCAGGTGGTAGTGGTAGTTGAGCAATATACAATCAGTACACAAAAGAATTCACTAATATATTCCTTACACTGTATTATTTAGAATTCAAAATGTAGTTAATAGTTTTTTGTCCCAATTCAAAAATTTTAAATGCTTTGCTACATCAGTATCATAACAATTTTAATGCAAACCAAAATCAAAGGAAAAGAAAATAATTGCAAACATCTCAATATAGTAACAAATCAGGTGGCTTATTTTTTACTTCCTTACAGGCCTTCATTTGTAAAATTTGTTTTATAGCTTTTATATTTCAATACAAAGTAATTTTATATTCTGCAATTTTATGATTATATACACGAATGTTTTACTCAAAATCATAGAACTAATTTCATCAATGTTGAAAAATATCATGATGGTCATTCACCTTGAAAGGGCTTTTTAACTACTGATCTTTCTTTACTTGTTTTAAGACTGCTTAGACTTTCAACATATTTTGCTCTTTTGTGTTTCTAGGAATATTATCTAGATTACCTAATTTTTTTCTGGCATAAAATTGCTCATTGTATTGGATGTGTAAACTCCTCCAATGCAAGTTACTGCCTCTGAAAACATGCTCACTGGAGTCAGCTATGAGTCAGTTCTGACTCAGTGGTACACAGCAACAATTCCCTTATAATACTGTTTATTTCTATAAGGTCAGTAGTAATATACCTACATTCATTTATAATTTTATGTATCTACATATTCTCTTTTGTTATTAATCAATCAAGCTACAAAAACAGAGATTTTTTAATTTATAGTTTTGGCTTTAGGCCAAAAAGCCTGTGATCGTTCTTAAGAAACTGTCCTGCTTGAAAAATTATACCCTGTTTCAACCTGAATTGTATCCTGTTAACTTTCTAATAAACTCCATATTTGTAGGACGGGATTACACAGAATCAACTTTTGATCTTGTTTATTATGTTCTTTTTCTAATTTTCACTCTGATTTAATATATCTCTAAATTTTATTGTATTCTTACTTTTCCTAGCATTGATTTTAGTTGTCTCTTTTTTTCTCATTCTATAAGGTACGCACATAGGTTATTTTTTTAGGTAATTTTTCTTTTGTGATGTACACATTTTTAACTATATTTCTTCTCAAAACCATCTTTATGCATCTTCTAAGGGATTTTTAATATTGTCTTTTCAAATTCATTGAGCTCTAGTGGCCTAAAGGCAAGAAGCAACATTGTAATTCCAACGGCACATGGTTCAAATCCACCATCTCCTCCACAAGAAAATGTTGGACAATCTCCTCCCGAGGTCCCTCCACCGAAACCCACTGGAGGGTCAGCTTTGGGTTGGTTCTGACTTGATGGCACATAACAACAACATATTCATTAATTGCAAAATATTTTTTTTTTACTTTCCTAGATTTTTTTTAAATTATTTCACCAGAAGTTGTGTTGTCAACACTAAGGTATATGATTCAAATCCACCCGAAGCTCCAACCCTCCCACACAATTTAAAAAATGTCTGAAAATCCATTGGAGGGTTAGCTATAAGTCAGCTCTGACTCAACAGTACACAACATCAAAAATAACAAGATTGGTTATCAAGGGAGCCCTGGTGGCCTAGTGGGTAAGAAGGTGTGCTCCCACCCCAAAGGTAAGTATTTCATATCTGCCAGCTGCTCCACAAAAGAAAGATGGGCAGTCTTTTCAGATGTGGTTACAGCCTCAGAAGGATAAGACATGAGACATGTGTCAGTTCTGACTAGACAACAACATAAGTTGAATTTATGGTTTTTCTAGCCTGTGTTATATAATTTCTCCATATTTTCCAAAATTTAGTCTGTTACTGATACTCTATCCTTTAATTATCAGAAAAGATAGTTTGTAAATTAATTTAAAAGAATTTAAAAACTACCCTGGAGCCTCTTCCATATGTACTTGAGAAGAATATATATATTCTTGTTGTGTCTATGAATTAAGTCCAACTGGCTTACAGTATTCTATTTTCCCATTAGGAAACTCTGGTGGCTCAGTTGTAGAAGACTTGCACTGTCAACCCCAAAGCAAGAAGTTCAAATCCACCAGAGGCTCTGAGGAAGATGGGTAATCCTCTCCTCTTGGGTGATTTACAGACTATGAAAATCTATGGGGGAGTCAGCTATGAGTTGATTCCAACTCAATGACAATAAACATTTTCCTCTTTGCTTGTCCTTCTAGATCCCGTATTCATTATGGAAATTGGTGTTTCAATGCCTACAGTTATTACTGAGAGTTGTTGACTTCTGTCAAATCTGTCCATTTTTATATATTTAGGAGTTTAGTTATTTGGTCTTATCAGTGTGCAATGTCATTGTTTATCTCTTGAAATGATTTTTTTAAGTGTATTCTTTCAGACATTAGTAGAGCTACTCCAGTCAATTTTTATTATATGCATGGACTATATTTTTTATCCTTTAACCCTTAAAATATGTGTACCTTTGAACCTAAAATAAGAATCTTATACATAACATTCTGCCACCCTTTGTCATTCAGTTGAACACTTTAACCCATTTAAATTAATTACTAATTTAAAAAGCTGACTTCTGTCATTTTGTACCTTGTCTTCTATGCCATGTACTTTTTGCTTAGTTGTTACAGCTTTCTTTGGTGTTTAATGGTTTACTAAATTTTTTATTCCCTTCTCATGTCTATTATCTAACAAGTTAATTTTCTTAGTGGTTATGTTTAGAATTACAAAATTATGTATAAAATTTATAATAATATGACTTGGATTAATACCAAAAGTTTCGTTATGTTAAACTTTATTTTTCACACAGCTTTATCAGCCTATATGTCATTAGTACCACAAATTGCATTTTTAAATATTGTGTGCTCCTTCACATATGCTTATACTTTGTGATACATTTGTGCTTCAAATTATACAAAAGAAATCCACCAGTAGCTCTTTGAAGAAAGATGGACAATCTTTTTCCATTCAATTTATTCCCTCAGAAACCCCTCTGGGGTCGGGGGTGGATGCAGGGAGGATCAGCTATGACTTGATTATGATTCAAGGGCAGTGAGATGATGCTGAGATGTCAATAGAAATTATAGAAGCCAAATATTGTTAAGTGCCAGATAAGGGAGAAAACTGTTTAAAAGAGATATGTGATTAGGTATGATTGTCATGACAGGAGTCCAGAATGAAGGCTGCATAGTGGAGTGGGCCTGGGGGGAGGGATTGTAAAACAATGAAAGAATTTTTGTTTTACTTTTCAAAGAGGAAAATATACTAGGGGTGGGAAGGGGTAGGCAGAGAGAAAAGTGCAACAATGAATTAATGGAAATCCAAAGTCTCTGTAAATTTTCATTAAAATTAATAATAATAATAATAAATATTGTTAAGTGCTGGAGAGGGAAAGAAATCATAGCTGACCCTCCAATGGGTTTTCAGTGGGTATAAATTGTGTGGGAAGAGCCCTTTTTCCTCCCATGAAGCAGCTGGTGGGTTTAATATCTTTGGGCTGACAGCTAAAACTCCTCACCCACTAGTCCACTAAAGGCAAAAATAATCTTCAATCATCAGGAAAAAACTGAAGGCATTCTCAGATTTAGCAAAAACCCAGAAACAACAACAAAATCCATGAACTAAGGAATTCTGTTGCTAGCATATCTGCTCTATAAGCCATGCTAAAAAAATTTGTTAGGTTTAAATGAAAGGACACCAGGAAGTAACACAAAGCTGTATGAAGAAATAAACTCTTTGCCATTAAGTTGAAAATGGTTCAGAACTACCCTTCCAGTGAGTTTTCAGAGATTATGAATCACATGGGAGGAGACTTCCCAGTATTCTCCTGCATAACTGCTAGTGGATTTGAACCTCCAGAAAAGCCCTGCCTTTGAGTTATCAGAACAACTCCCTATAGACTATACTACCAGAACTCAATACATAATTAAATAAGTGAAGGCACTGAACATTAGGCTTCTATAGTTTCTATTGAAATCTCAGCATCATTTCATTGCCCTTGAATCAGAATCATACAGTTTACGTCTCCTTTCCACTCATCCCCTAAATTGTGTTTCTGAGACTGTAAATTGAATGGAAGGAAATTGTTCATCTTTCTTCCAAAGAGCTGGTGGAGGATTTGAACTGCTAGAGAAGTGTGACTTTTTTTAGCAGCACAGCTTTATACAGACTACACCACCAGTGGTTCTCTTCTACTGAGAAGTTGACTGTTAATCTTACTATTAATCTTATTGATGACTTAGAGATGACAAATCACTTCTGTTTTCAAGATCCTGTCTTTGTCTTTCAATAGTTTGATAATAATGTGTTTCAATATGGATTATCTTTGAGTGTGTTCTATTCAAAATTTTAGTGGTTGTGTCATTGTTCTTGATCCACTTCTTCAATGTTTAAGTTCATGACTTTCATCAAATTTGTTTTTTTTTTCCCCCTCTGCCACTCTGGGATTTCCATCATGAATATGTTAGTATACATGATTGTGTCCTATAGGCTTTTTAGACTCTGTTCCTTTTTCTTTTTTTTCTTTATTACACTTCAGACTGGATAAGTTCAATAGTCACAGTGACTGCATCAATGGGCCGAAGTATATCACGGATAGTAGAATGGCACAGGATTCAGATCTGGTGCTCACAGGATGCCACGAATCATATTCAACTCAACAGCACCTAACAACAACAACTTCAAGTTTACTAATCCTTCTTTATAACATTATAAAAATTTCAGTTGTTATATATTTAAGCTCCAAAATTTCTGTTTGATTTCATCTTATATCTCATTTACATTGTTGTGTATTCACCATAAGTGGTGCATATATAAACCATATATAACAATATAAACCATATATGGTTTCCATAACTTCTTTCTCCATGGTTTCCTTTAACTCTCTGTACATTGGGAATTGTTTTAAAGTCTTAAATTAAAAGTCTATGAGGATTTCCTCAGGGAGAGTTTTATTTGATTTCTTCACTTTCTATTTCAATGACTTGTAATTTTTTTTTGTTTGTCTGTCTTGCAATAACCATATTTTCTCCTCTTTCCTGAGTTTGTTTTTGCTGCTTGGTATAGGTTGTAACTGTTTGTTGAATGATTCTTTATACAGATTTTATTCCTTTTATATGTAGGTATGACCATTGAAGTTTAATTTATTACTTTAGTGGTCAGCTACTGACCTTAGATTGACACTCTGAGTGATAGGATACTATCCATTGCACACTAGGAATATCTAATAATATGACTATTATTCAACTAAAAAGCCAAAGAAGAGGTGGCTGAGAGTTTCTATCAATTTTTTCAGTCTAAAATTGACCAAACACATAATCAACATGCATTAATAATTATTGGTGATTGGAATGCAACATCTGGAAACAACAAGGAAGGAATGGTCATCAGAAAGTATGGAATTAATTCCAAAACTGAGGCCAGGGATCAAATAATAGAGTCTTATGTGCTCAGTGATTTATTCATTTTAAAAAAATACAAAAAGTGACTTTACACATGGATCTCAACTGAAGGAATGCATAGGAATCAGATGGACTATTGTTGCTGAAAGAATCACTAGAGAAGCACAATATCTGCAGTCAAAACTAGACCAGGCTCTGACTGTGGAATGGACCATCAATTATTTATGTGTAATTTTAAATTTAAACTGAATAAAATGTGAACTAGTCTAAAGGATCCAAAACACAACCTAGAGTCTATCCCAGTTGAATTTAAGAATCATCTCAAAACCAGGTTTCAGGAATTGAACACCACTGATCAGAGGAACTGCAGGAGGACATCAAAGATATCATCTGTGAAGAGAGCAAAAGGTCATTACAAAGGAGGAAGAGAAAGAAAAAAACCAAAATGAATTTTGAGAATCAAGAAGCTAAAAGAAATAAAGAAAATAAGAGAACAGAAGTTTCAAAGTGCAACTGAGAAGATAAAGCAAAACAAAATGTGCAAAGAGCTGGAGTCAGAGATTGAAAAGGGAAGAAATTACATGACATTTCTCAAACTGAAAGAACTGAAAAACAAATTCAAGCTTCAAGTTGCAATATGGAGGGATGCTAAAGGATGACATTCAAGCTGCATTGAAAGCAATTGGAAAAAAATAAGGGACATGTTTCAACTAACAGATGCAGTCCTGGATGTGCTCATCAGTTTATGTCAGGAAATTTGGAGGACCTAGCAGACCATCTGGAAGAGATCAATTTGTATCTATTACAAGGAAAAGTTATCCAACAAAATGTGGAAATTACCAAACAATACTATTATCACATCATGCAAGCAAAATATTGTTAAAGACCATTAAAAAATAGTTAGAACCTACCAAATCAAGCTGGTTTTAGAAGAGGCAACACACCAGTGATGCCATTGCTGACTTCAGATAGATATTAGCTGAAAGCAGAGGATACCAGAAGAACGTCTAGTTGTGTTGTATTGACTATGAAAAGGCATTCAGTTGTGTGGATCATAACGAACTATGGCTAACACTGAAAAGAATGGGAATCCCAGAACACTTAATTGTGCTAACATGGAATCTCTTATCTATGCAAAGAAGCTGTTGTACAAATGGAGCAAAGGAACTCTATGTCTTAAAATCAGGAAGTGTCCCAGGGCTGTATCCTTTCTCCGTACCTATTCAATCTGTATGCTGAACAAATGATTTGTGAAGCTAGAATCGATGAACAAGAATATGGCTTTTGGATTGGAGGAAGACTCATCAAGAAGCATGTGTTATGCAGATGACACAACTTTGCTTGCTGAAAAGTGAGGAGGATATGAAACTCTTGCTGCAGAGATCAAGTACGGACAACATTATGATAGATGGAGAAAGGAGTGAAGTTGTCAGTGATTTTCATTATGCTTGGATCAACAATAAACACCCTTCGTACCAGCAGTCAGGAAATCAGGAGACATACTTTAAGCAAGTCTGCTGTCAGGAACCTCTCCAAAATACTAAAGAGCAAAGATGTCAGTTGAAGACTAAGATGTTTCTAATTTGTTTCAATCACTTGACATGCATCAGAGAGCGGGACTGTGAATAAGGATGATAGAGTTGTTCTTTTTTTAGTTGTAGTACTGCAGAAGAGTTTTAGATTGCCAAAAAAACTCCAGATATGTCTTGGGAAAAGTACAGCCAGAGTGCTCCTTGAAAACAAGAATTGTGAAGCTTCATCTTTCATACTTTGGACATGCAGCTAGGTGAGACTGTTCCTTGGAAAGTATTATCATGCTTGGAAAGAGGAAGGTCAGCAAAGAAGAAGACCCCCAATGAGATTGACTGACATAATGATTTCATGTCAATGGACTCTAATGTGTCAGAGACGAGAAGAATGTCACGGGATATGGCAGGGTTCAGGTCAGCTATTCCTAGGGTTGCTATGAGTTGTACTCAACACAACAGTACCTAAAACCAACAGCAATGATCAGCTGTGGGTCAGTTCCAACTTGATGGCACACAACAACAATAACAGGGGGGAAGAGAAAGAAGTGTGGGAGATAGAAATGAAATTACAATAAAATTTACAGGTTGGTTTGGTTGGTGTTCAGTGTTCTGTGTGTTGGGACACAACTTCATCACCCAGACAGACTGTTAAGAACTGTTCCTTAGCCTTCATTGTTGTTCTTGGGTGCCACTGAATTCTTACTATGGTTAGATGCCATTGAGTCAGCTCCTACTCACAGTCATCATATATGCAATGTTGTTGTGCACCATCAAATTAGATCCAACCCATAACTAACCCTTCAGTAGGCTTTCAGAGACAGTAAATCATATGGGAAGAAATTGTCCATCTTTCTTTCATGGAGCAGCTGGTGGATTTGTGTACTTTTGAGTTGACAGTGCAATTCATTACCTCTAAGCCACCGGAGTTTGATTGATCTTACACCATACTCATAATGATGCCCATTAATTTCCTCCGGCAAATATGTCAATCATTATCAATCCTCTTTTTTATTGTCTCTCTACATTATCATATTTCTTAGGGATTGACCACACCTGATAACTCATTCAAATTATGTGAGACAAAGTCTTGCCATCTTCCTAAGAAACATTCTAGTTTAACTTCTTTTAAACCATTTATTATTTCCTTTTTAGTCCAAGTTATATTTAATATTCTTTGTCAGCACAACAATTCAAAGGCATCAATGATTGGTGGTATGTTTTTGTTTGTTTTTTCATTCTTTATTATCTAACTTTCACATGGTAATTGTAAATAACACTGTTTGAATCAAGCACACCTTAGTACTCAAAAGTGCAACTCTTGCTCTTTTTCATTTAAAGAGGTCCTTCTAGATTTTTCCTGATGCAATATTCATTTGATTTCTCTACTGAATCTTCCATGGGCATTGACTATGGATCCAAATTTTATGAAGCCCTTAAAAACATCAATCTTATCTTTTTATCATGATATTGCTTGTTGGCTGTTAGGGATTTTCTTTTCATTCATGTGTGATTCATACTTAAAGTTTTAATCTTCATCAGTAAATACTTCACATTTTAATTCTTTGTTTTCAGCAAGTAAAGTTGTGTCATCTGAACATAATGGATTCTTAATAACTCTTCCTTCAACTCTAATTCTTATTTTTATTATTTTTAACAAAAGTTTACAGGAAAGTTTTATTTTCATTCATTCATTGTTGCACATGTTCTTTCTTACCCCCTCAGTTCATTTAAAAAAAAATCATTCATTGTTGCATAATTTCCTTTCTCCCCCTTAATCCATCCCCTAATTCACTTTGTCAGGAACCTCTTATTATGGATTGTTGCTATGCAAATAATGCCTAATCATATATTCCTTTTAAACAGTTCTTTTCTTCATATTTTCCAATGCAGTGGACACTATTTATCCCCTCTTTTCTTAGTTTCCCCCCAACCCCAATGTCAGTCCTGTTTTATAACAGTGGTGTTACATAGTATTTTTCCATTTGTGACTGAGATGTTTCACTCATCATAATGTCCTTCAGGGTCACCTATGTTGTGTGATATTTTATGAGTTGTTTTTCACTGCTGTGTAGCATTCCATTGGGTAAGCATAACCATTGTTTTTCTATCCATTCATTTGTTGATCGGCACTTGGGTTGCCTCTATATCTGTTATTGTGAATAACACAGCAATAAACATGAGTGTGCATATATCTGTTTGGATGGAAGATCTGGTTTCTTTAGGATATATTTCTAGTACTGGAACTGTAGGGTCAAATGGTAATACTATTTCCAACTTTTTGAGAAAACACCATACCACCTACCATAGTGATTGCACCACTTTACGCTCCCATCAGCAAGAAGTAAATAAGGGTTCCAATCTCACCAGCATTTGGTTTTTTGCTGCCCTTTTGATCTTTGCTATTGTTTGATCTTTGCTAGTTGCTTTGATTTGCATCTCCCTAAGAGCTACAGATTTTGAACATTTTATCATGCGTTTGTTTGCCATCTGAATGCCTTCTTTGGTGATGTGTCTCTTCATATCCTGTGTCTATTTTATGACTGAGTTATCATTTTCTTGTGAGGTGCTAACATATTCTATTAATTTTAGATGTGAGTCTTTCATCAGATATGTCATTACTAAATATTTTTTCCCAGTCTGTGGTTTTCCATTTTATCCTGTTGGAGAAGGTTTTTTTTTTATGTGTTTAGGATTTGATTCTTATAAAGTCCCATTCATCTAATTTATTCTCTCCTGGTTGTAGGGTTCTCAAGATTCTTGGAAGACTTCATATTGGGCTTCTAGAGTTCTTGCAAGATTTTCTCTGGTGAAATTTATTGTCCTTTATTTTACTCCTAGGTCCTTAATCCACTTTGAGTAGGTTTTTGTGTACAGAGTGAGGTGTGTATCTTTCTCTAGTTTTCAAGAGATGGTTTTCCAATTTTGCTAACACCATTTATTAAAGTGACTTTCATTTCTCCATTAACTGATTTTTATCTTCTTGTCAAAAATCAGTTGACCATAGGTAGATGAACTGATTTCTGAGTTCTCATTGCTATTTCATTGATCTGTGTGTCTGTCACTGTAACAGTACCATGCTGTCTTGACCACCATGCCTGTGTAGTAGTATTTGAGGTCAGGAAGTAAGATGCCTCCTACTCATTTCTCTTTTTCAGGAGTGCTTTAATAATTTGGTATCTCTTTCCATTCCAGATGAAATTAGAAATTGCCTTTTCCATCTTAGTGAAGAATGAATAGCTATTTCTATTGGAATTGCATTGAATTTGTAGATTGCCTTTGGTAGAATTGTAATTTTCACAGTATTAAGTCTTCCTATCCAAGAACATGGTATATTCTTCCATTTCTCCAGGTCTCTTTTGTTTCTTGTAGTAATGTTTTGTAATTTCTTTGGCTAAGTCTTTGTATTTCTAGTTATATTTATTCTCAAGTTCTTAATCTTGTTGTTAGCTATTGTGATGTGTATTGCTTTTCTTATCTCCTTTTTTGTGTTTTCTTTGTCACTGCAGAGAAATACAATTGATTTTTGTATGTTGATCTTGTATCCTGCCAACTTACTGAATTGGCCAACTATGGCCAGTAGCTTTTGCACTGAGCCTTCAGAGTTTTCTAGATATATTATCATATCATCTGCATAGAGAGATAATTTCACCTCTTTGCCAATTTGGATACCTTTTATTTTCTTCTCTTGTATTATTGCTATCATTAAGACTTCCAAAACAATATTGAATAGTTGTTGATTGCCTTCAAGTCAAGCACAACTCATAGTGAACCCTATGAACAAAAGGCCTGAAGCCTTTCTATATCTATCAACATTTATCAAAGTTCATAGAGGTTTAGGGAGGTAATAACGGACATTCTGTTCTCAAAGGGAATGCCTTTAAACTCTCTCCAATGAGAATAAGTTGGCTCTTGGTTTTGCATATATACTTTTTACTATGTTGAGGAAATTCCCCATTATTCCTAGTTTGTTGAGTGTTTTAATCAGGCAAGGGTGTTGTATTTTGTCAAAGGTTTTTCTGCACCAATTGATAGGATCATGTGGTTCTTGTTCTTTATTTTGTTAATGTGATTAATTACACTGTTTTTCTTATGTTGAACCATCCTTGCATACTTATTATGAATCCTACTTGGTCACAGGGAATTTTTTTTTCATGTACTGTTGGATTCTATTGGCCAGGATTTTATTAAGAATTTTTGCATCTATATTCTTGAGAGATATTGGTCTATAGTTTCCTATTTTGGTGATGTCTTTACCTGAATTTGGTATCTAGGATATGTTTGCTTCATAGAATGAGTCTGGGAGAATTTAATCTTTTTCTATTTTCTGAAACACTTTATATAGAATTGGTGACAGTTCTTCTCTGAATGTTTGATAAAATTCACTAGTAAAAACCATCTGGTCCCGAGGTTTTTTTTTTCATTTTTGTTGTAAGAAGCTGTTTTATTACCTGTTCCATTTATTCTTTTTGGTCTGTTCAGGTATTCCATTTCAGTCTATTTCCTCAAAATTTTAATATTTGTTTGAGAATAGTTTTTCATACTATTCCATTGTTAATCTTTATATTTTAGTGGGTTCTGTTGTGGCATTGACACTTTCATAGCTTAATCATATTATTTGTGTCTTTCTTTCCTTTTCCTTTGTTAGTTTTGCTAGTGGTTTGTCAATTTCATTGAACTTTTTGAATAATTAACTCCTGGTCTTGCTGATAGCTTCAATTGTTTTTCTGTTTTCTATTTCATTTATTTCTGACGTAATATTCATAATTCCTTTTTTTACAGGGTGTAGAGTTTTCTTGCTGTTAATTTTCAATTATTTGGTGGTGTTGAATTAAAGAATCAATTATAACTTTTTGTTCCCTTGTGATGTGTTTACTTATTGCTATAAATTTACCTCTAGTTACTGCTTTGGCTGTTTTCCAGAGGTTTTAGATAAGTTGTATTTTCATTATCATTTGCTTCAAAAATATATTTTTTATCCCATTTTTTATTTCTTCTATTGCCAACTCATGTTCAAGTTGGGTGTTGTTCATCTATCAAATGTATGGGTTTTTCCCCCCTTTATGCTCTTGTTATTAAATTTCTAATTTGGTAACAGAGAGTCTGAGAAGTGGCTTTGTATTATTTCTATGGGTTTTGCATGTTGTTTTTTTGGTTGGTTTTTTTTTAATGTATTAATGCTTTGTGACCTGAAACATGATCTATTCTGGAGAATGTTCCATGCACATTGGAACATTCTCTTTTGGGGTACATTAGGTTGTATATATCTATGAGATCAAGTT
Organism: Elephantulus edwardii; assembly: GCF_000299155.1. Taxonomy (NCBI): domain Eukaryota; kingdom Metazoa; phylum Chordata; class Mammalia; order Macroscelidea; family Macroscelididae; genus Elephantulus; species Elephantulus edwardii. Next base: position 4,658,506 of record NW_006399900.1, on the reverse strand, counting down.
GATTTATTGTGTGGTTTAATTCTTCAGCATCTTTGAGTTTCTTTCTGGTAGTTCTATCATTTATTGAGTGTAGTGTTGTAAAGTTTTCTACCACTATTGTATGGTGGTCTCTATTTCTCTTTACAATTCCAGTAATATTTCCTTTGTATATTTTGCCACTCTATCATTTAGTGCATAAATATTTATTATGGTTGTATCCTCTTATTCTATTAACCCTTTATGCATTATATAATAACCGTCTTTGTCCTTGGTGATAGTTGTGCTGAAATCTATCTTGTCAGAGATTAATAATAATGCTACTTCTGTTTTTTCTGGTTGCCATTTATTTGGTATATTTTCCCCCCATCATTTGTTTTTAGTCTTCCTTTATTTTAACTTTCCAGGTGTGTCTCTTGTAGACAGCATATTCATCGGGTTTGTTTTTAATCCAATCTGCTACTCTTTTTCTCTTCACTGGTGTATTTAAACTATTCAACTTCGTGTAATTATTGACAGGTAAGGTTTTAATGCTATCATTTTGTTGAGTTCTTTTTCATCCTTTCTATGGCATCTCTGTGAGATGAACTTCCCTCAGTATTTTCTGCAATGCTAGTCTTGTTTTTACAAATTCTCTTAGCATCTGCTTGTCTGAGAATATCTTGATCTCTTCATCATATTTTATAGACAATTTTGCTGGGTACAGTATTCTTGCTTGACAGTTATGTTTTTTTAGTGTTTGATACATATGTCTTCTTGCTTGCATGGTTTCTACTAAGAAATGAGCATTTAATCTCATTTACACTCCCTTATAGGTTACTCTTCATTTCTCCCTAGTTGCTTTCAGAATTCTCATTTTATCTTTGGTCCTGGCAAATTTTACTATGATATGCCTTGGTGGTTTTTTTTTTGGGGGGGGGCGTCTATTCTATATGGAGTTCTCTCAGCTTCTTTTATATATATCCTCTCATTCTTCATTATGCCTGGAACATTCTATTCTAGTAATTCTCCCACAACTTTCTTGGTGCCTTTACTTGCATTCTGCTGTTCTGGGATTCCAATCATGTGCATGTTATTCCTCTTGATGGTGTCCACATTATTCATAGGCTTTCTTCTCTTTCCTTCCTTTTTGATTCAACTTTTTGTTCTAGCAGATCAGTGCTGAGAATTCTATTTTCTATTTGGCTATTTCTGTACTCCATCTCTTCAACTCTGCTCATATGTCCCTTCAACATGTTATCAGCATCTAAAACATTAGTCCTCATATTCTGGATTAAGGTTTCTTGTTTTTCCAGAGCCTCTAATGTCTTGTTTTATCTTCATTGTCTTGGATAGGGTTGGTTTATTTTTTTTTTAATTCATCAGGATTGATTTTTTTTAAGTTCTTCTTCGCTTTTGCTTTCAGAGTCCTATAATTTTTTTTAGTTTCACCCATTGAAAATAATCAATCATTTTTCTTTTGAATTCTGTGTCAGAAAGTTCAATCAGACTTTTTTACTTCAGGAAATCCACTGATAGTGTGTTTTGATCACTTTTTGGGAGTGCCATCTTGTTTTGGTTTTGTGTTGTGTGTGAGGCAGTCTACCTCTCCCATGTCATTGCTGGGGTAGAGTTTTTCATATCTGAGGTCTTAGCATGCCTTTGGTGTAATAACTTTAGCTCAGGAACTCACTGCTCCAGAGGAGGGAAGGACAGCTCAGTCTGCCTGAATTTCTCTCTAATCTTTGACTCAGGGAAGGACTTATTTCAGTTGGGGCAGAGATTAGCAGCCTTTTCAGCCAGACAACTGGCACAGCTAGGCTGGATCCAAAGGAGCCACAGCTCATGTACTGGCTGTAAGATGGACTGGGGTACCAAGGTGGTGTTTGGGAAGCAAAAGGTTTCATCTGTGGTACTGCTGCTCCTGGCACAGGACAGCAGGGCTGCAGCAGGCTGGTCTGGGCGAGTGCACCATGATTAGTCTAGTGCAGCAGCTAGGTCCGTCCAATCTCATTGTGTATTCTTCATATAGTAGAGCTTCTTCAGTTATACTGAAAGGATATAACCTTGGCACACATTGTCCCAGATTTCAAAGCATACAATATCTCCTTTTTTCTATTTGAAGGATGTTTCTTTGTTTATGTATAGATTTTATATAGATATAAATGATTTTTCTGGAATCCCTACTCTTTGCAACATTATCTAATTTGTGATGATCTACATATTAGATTGTCTTCTTGATTTTCTTTCTGAGACTAATGGTCAGTCAATGAGGAATGCATAATGACTTCTGAATGTGGTTGTTGTTTTTGTTAGTTTCTTAAGCATATTTGTCACTCAGTGTAAATCTATGGCATTGTACATTCCATGTGTTTTGGTCTGTTTGTTGCTCATTCTTTCTCGTATATCTTATCTCATGTGGCTGTGACTATTTTCTTTTAGATGCTTTTGGAAAAAAGCCACCCTGAATATTTTTCCAACTTTGTGAATGCTTTGAGGAATACAGAATAAAGACAATTCCTTAAACAAACTTCCTATGGATGCCATAGACAAGATGACAAAAAAATCACAATTTTCTAAGAACAAACTCCACACTGCTCACTCTGATATGAAGGACTTTCATGACTAAATCTGAAAAGATAGGTATATGCTCTTTGTTCTTCTGGGAACTTATTTCACTTTATTTTGAAGAACCTGGTTGTAAAGGTTTAGATTTTGTTTTATGACACTTAAAATACATCATCTTACTATGAATGGCCTTGATTGTATCATATGAAAATGTAGCCATTAATCATATTAATGTTCCTCTGCACAGTACTTTCGTCTCCTCTAATTTCATGGTTATGTCTTGTTCTTATCCTACTCATATACTTTTCCATTCTAGGTTTTCAGATTCCTGATATTTTTCTAATCTTAAGATGATTTAGCATTATTTATTCAGCTACTGATTCTGTTTCTCTCCTCAGCATATGATACCAATTAAAAATATATCCATATGTTTGCTCTTGGATGATTGTCCTTTGACTTTCTGATTAATACTTTTTTCTCTCTCTGTTTTTCGCATTAGATAAATTCTATTAAAGGGGCAGGAAAAAAAAGACAATTGAAAATCAAGGAATCAAGCAGGATATGAAGAGTGTTGCTACAATAAAGAGATTATAGTCAATATCATGAAACGAAATATGTATAAATCGCTAAATGAAAAATAATTTGCTTTGTAAACTTTAACCTCAAATATATTTTTTTAAAAAAAGGAATTGTTAAAGACAAGACACTCTCCCAAAAGTTTATTTACTAGTTGCAAAGGGAAAAGAATAAAGCTAAACAAAATTTTGAACAAACACCACTAAAAGAGCACACCATGTCCCTCCAAATATGATCCCTTTTAGCAAGAAATTATAACTTTAATCTATTCAGTAGGAAATACTAGACAAACACAATTGATAAGAAAGATCTTATAAAATACATTTTTTAAATGTCAATGACATGAAAGAAAAAATAATTGAGAGATTGTACTAACTATATTTCTATGTACCCCTGTTTTGTATAATGAATTGGATAGAGGGGAGAGGACAGAAAAGTCTATGAAGGAAAACATCATTAAAATAAATGATAGAATTTGAATGTAACTAATAGATTAAATTATTGTATTAATGTTAAATTTCCTAAATTTTATAACTTATTATAAATTATTATATAAGAAAATAGGCTTTTTCAGGAAACAGGCATTAGAATATACTGGAGGGAAGGGGTGGGCAGGGAGAAAAGTAAAACAATGACTGAATGGAAATCCAAAATCTCTGTAAATTTTCATTAAAATTAATAATAATAATTATATGTATATTTTCAAATGGTGCAAAAAATAAATAGTAAAATGTAAAAAATTAAACCTACTGTTTAAGTAATCTTAGTTTGCATAGAAGAGTACTGAATGTACCATGGACTGCCAGGAAAACAAACAGATTAATCTTGGAGAGGATTAAACCAAGCTACTCCTTGGAGGCAAGGATTCTGGGGCTTCGTCTGACATACTTTGGACATGTTGTAAGGAGGGACAGGTCCTTGGAGAGGGACATCATGCTTGGGAGGGTGGAGGGACAGCACAGGAGGGGAAGACCCTCTATGAGATGGATTGATTCGGTGACTGGGGTAATCGGGATGGGTGTGTCAGAGGCAGTGCGGTTGGCGCAGGATAGAGCAGGGTTTAGGGCTGTTGTACATAGGGTCACTATGAGTCGAAAACGACTCGAAGGCACATAACAACAACAACAACATATATTTTTATACAACTCTTTCACATCTTTGCGTAAAACTTTTCTTAAGGGTTTTTCTCATTTACATTTTGTTCCATTCGCTCATTCCCAGACTTTGTGTCTTATAAAATTAATCACCATTGATCTATTCCTACTGTTATCTTGTCTTTTCTGGTCCCCACTGCATCTCTCCTAATTCCTTCACCCCCTTCCTCCACCCACCTAACGTTGCAACACTGTGATGTCCCCTCTCCTGACCCTAAATCCCCTGGTCCTCTTATTTTTCCCTCTTTTTAGCTCATTTGTAGTTAACACATTGCAGCACACTTTTTAAATTGAGGACCATGCTTAGAAACACATTTGCTGTCATTTGCAGCAACGTGTTAATTAAGGCATATATAACATGATTATATATATTATCTGCCCTAAAAAGAATCTTTTCTCTACCTTATATTATCTGGATTTTTCTTATCCAGCAACTCAAATGAAACTCTTTTATTTGTATATAACACTGCCTTATTTTGCAATTATCCAGAACCTTTTCACTCTTGCTTTGTTTTGATAATAACTACAGAAATAAACTTATATCTAACACTTTGTGTTTGAAAGCACTTAACAGTGAGGTTTTAACTATTCTACCTTTACATTTTAGTTGGAGAAGAGAACTGAACATCTTATGGACATCCAAAAGAACAAACAGATATGTCTTGGAGAGGGTGCAGCCTGAGTGCTCTTTGGAAGCAAAAATGATGAAGCTTTGCCCTCACATACTTTGAGCATGTTGCTAGAAGGGATTTTTCTTTGGCCTGGGACATGATGCTCGGAAAGGTGAAGAGGGTTGGTGAAGGTGAGTGTGGCCTTCAACCAGGTGGATTGACATGGTGACTGCCCCAATGGGCTTTTGTGTGTCAGGATGTGTGAGAAGGGTACAGAATAGAGCAAGGTTCACATCTTTTGTTTATAGTGTCGCTATGAGTCATACTTGACTCAACAGCACCTAACAACAACAACTATCATTATACTCATCTTTCTAGAGTAGAAAACTAGGGAACAGAATACTGGTTTTCTCTAATTTATGAAAGAAATTAAAAAACCAACACATCTACCTAGTAATGACTGATCAAAGACAAGACTGGAGCAACAAGAGTAAAGCAAAGAGGTCTTGGGGATATCAGCCTGCAGTTCCTGTGAATCAACAGGATCTGCTTGGATTTGTTGCCAGTGGGAACTAAGTAGTTTATTTTTCCCAAGCTCCACTGCAAGGAATACTGGTGGTGTAGGGCATAGTGTATTGCACTGCTAATCAAAAGGCTAGCAGTTTGAATCTACCAATTGTTCTCTGAGTCAGAGTCAGTCTCCTGTAAATATTTGGTGTCTGAAATGCAGTGGAGGCTTGCTATGGGTAAGAACTCACTGAATGGCAATGAATTCTTTAGTCCACACCCCACTGCATGTTTGCAAGTAAATGAAGGTTTCTTTAAATAATGGAACACAATTCTTAACAGTGCCAAAATTGAGGAGGTTATAAAAACGGTTTTCAAAAAAGTCCCACTTTTTATTAAGAGTGATCCACAGCAAATATACTTATGAAAATTATTTTCTCACATAAACTGAAGAATACAATCTGGAGACCTCATAAATCAAGATGTTGATCTGCAAACTGCTTGAAGTTTTATTTCCTGCTAAATAGGTATATGTCTTACTAGAAATTTTGGGAGAACAAGAGTAAATATTTAGCATTACAACTCAATCAACTTTTCTTTTTCAGAGTTTTCTCAAAACATTCTTCTTAATATATGTAGATAAACCACATATGCATTCTCTTATAATGTACACAATTAATTAGAAATATAGGCATATCCCAGCACTGTGGAAAGTACATCCTAAATTTCCATCATTCATCTTGAGATATGAATCTGACCTTTTTTTAAAAAAAAAATTTACCCTTATTTACCCACAAAATTCATATACATTGCACCTCACACTGGCTTCCCCATCACCCCAACTCATGCTCCCACCCAGCAAACCGTGCAACCCATGAGTACCCCCTGCCCATTCCCACCCTTGTGCTCCCCCCCTTAGATCCTCAAAGTTGTTTTATCAGGTATCTATTTCTATAATAATGGCCGTATACAGTATTTGTCCTTATGGGACTGAATTAGTTCACTTAGCATAATGCTCTCCAGTCCCTCCCAAGTTAGGTAGTGATTTATAAAATCATTGCTCCTGCATGCTGTGTAGTATTCCATTGTGAGAATGTACCATAATTTCTCAAACCATTTTATTGTGGTTTGATATTTGAGCTGTTTCCATGTTCTTGTGATGGTGAATAATGCTGCTATGAACATTGGTGTACAAGTCTCTGTGCCTCAGTTCTCATATTCTCAGTGTATATTCCAAACAGTGGAATGGCTGAGTCATATGGAAATTTTATGTTCCACTTTCTGAGGAAACGCCAAACTGCCTTCCAGAGTGGTTCCATTTTAACAATCCCACCAACATTGTATAAGAGTTCCGATCTCTCCACATCCTCTCCAACATTTATTACTAGCTGTCCTAATAAACTTTGCCACTGCTACTGTAGTGATACAGTATCTCATTGTGGTTTTGATTTACATCTCTCTTACTGTCAGTGATTTTGAGCATTTCTTCATGTGTCTGTTGGCCATCCGATTATCTTCCTTTATAAAATGAATCTGAGCTTTTAATCTCTGTAATCATATTTTCTTAGCCAAGCACAGTGGGAGGACTTATAAAAGATAATTTTTACCAAGACATTTATGGTTCTATAAAGAGGACTTCTACTATTTGGCCTGTTCACAGTTTATGACTATCTTTCTTTAAAGTATGCTTTATTTACTTAATTTACCTTATTTACATAATATGTCTGTCAATAGTTTTCCCAAAAGTTAATTTCACAACAAATAAGTAGAAAGCAATGTTAAAGAATATTTTCACAGTGGCATAGTCCTTAATGAGTTGTCCTGCCAACCCAGAGGCAATGTCTTTTTGGTGGTTTGAACCCACCATTAGCTCTGTGGGAGAAAAATGGACAATCTCCTCCCCATGAAATTTACAGCTACAGAAACCCATTGTAGGGTCAGCTTTAAGTCAGTTCTTATTTGACAGCAATAAGAGGAGTTGAATGAGAAAACTAAATTTTAACATACAAACCTTAAAAGTTAAAAGCAAAATATTAGTGAATTCATTGGTGAATATCTAGGTTATTGTTGTTGTTAAGTGCCGTCGAGTTATAGATGACTCATAGCAACCCTATGAAAGAAAAACCTGTATACTTGCATAACTTTCATCATTTCTCCAAGTTCATAGAGTTTCTGGAAGCAAACTATATCAAAGTGGATGCCACTCCTGCTTCCAATTTCTTTTAATCGTGGAGCTTCACCAAACACTCTTCGCCATGGATAACCATTATTGCATTTGACACATCAGTGTTACAATGTTTAGCATCACAGAAACCACAAGTTACCTCTGTATAGCAAATGGACAGACCAGTGCTATACCACTTAGAAGAATGTTTGACCAAAATCAATTAAAACCAGGCCTGAGGGTCACAGATTAAAATTACCCATCTTTGGTTTGGTAGCAAAACTTTCTATCCACTAGGACTACAGAGCTCTTTATGTGAATATCTAGGTTGGAGCATAAATATAAAGAGCCTATATTTTTAAAGCTATAGGTGGAATCCATACTTTAAAACACACACACACACACACACACACACACACACACCAAACCAAACCACAAAAGCTATACTGATCATGCAATACAGACACTTCATTTGTATCCCAGGTCAAGTAATTATCTTATTAAAAAATCAGAAGATCTAAGGGGGTGTTTGAAATGATTCTGAAACATTCTAAAATCCAAAAACTAAAGAGAGGAAATGATGGACAAGGAAAGTTCAACAGATTTCCAAGGGTTTGAGAAGACAAAGCAAAGTATGACACTGAAATATTCAAAGATTTGGAGTTAGAAAATCAAATGGAAAGAACGTGCTCAGTACTTTTTAAGCAGAAAGAACTCAAGAAGAAAATCCACGTCTTAAGTTGCAATAATGGAGTCTTTTAAGGGAAAAGTATTACATGATGCAAAAAAAGCATCAAAGAAGATGGAAGAAATACACAGAATTACTATAGCAAAAAGAACTGATCAGTGCTTAACCATTTCAGAAGAAAATGTATGACCATGAGTGTTACTAGAGATAAAAGTCCAACCTGCATTGAAGATATTGGCAAAAAATAAGTTACCAAGCATGGATGGAGTATCAGTTGAAATGTTTCAACAAAAGAATGCAATACTGGAAGTGCTCATTCATTTATGCCAAAAAATAGCTACTTGCTGGAAATAATCCATATTTGTTCCCAGAAATTCCAAAGGAAATTTATCCAACAGAAGATGGAAGTTACTGAGCAATATTATAAATATAAAATATAAGCTGTCTTCTAAATATCTTGGCATAAGAAAGTAAGAATTTCCAGTGCTAATTTGCCTCTTATAGTAGTAATCCGAGGAACATTGTTGTTGTTAATGACCTATGCTTTGAGATTCTCAGATACACAGCCATACAAATTGGAGTATTAACCTCTAAAGAGTTACAGGCTCAGGATTTTAAATTTGTGTGTAAGTCTTTCTGAGCCAAATGGGGAAAGTTTTAAAGCCCACCTTTCCACTGATACTATGACAGTTTGATATGGGTATAAAATTCTATGCCTTAATAATAGTTAATAACATAGCCCCTGCTGTCTACTATCTCCATAACCATTTATACTACCAGAAAGCCAGCTTGAGGTCTTCTTCATTTTTGTTAGGTACTAGCTAGAAGTTAGCTTCCTAGCTAACTTGTCAAGTTGGAGTTGTAAGTTAGATCCCATATAAATAATTCTTTCAAAGAACACACTGCTTTTCAGACATTTACTTATTAGTTAAACTACTGTTTGGATGTTAAAGGATCAGACAGAGGGTGGTTCTATTGTGCGAATAAAGATTCACTAGGAGTTACAGTCAACTTGAAGATTCCTAACAACAATATTGTTTGGTGTCAAGACTTGACATTCCTTTTAGCATAATATTTAAAGATTATCAGAAGGCGAGGGTTCATCCAGCCACAATAACACTAGAAATTCTAGATTCCAAGATATTTTGAAATTTTCATTTGCTTTTTTTCCATCCCTTTTAAATCAGTATTTTTCTAAAACACAGTTAATCCAAGTGTTCAGATAGTAGTCAAGTACCATCCAGTTCTGATCTCCTGGCAAAGGAGGCAGTTGTTGTGGGAGGTAATTGGACACTCCTGATTCTTCTTCTACTGCTCTAGATGAACTACTGTACATTCTATTGCAACTTGCAAGCTTTAAAGATCTTAGGCATCGCTTAATTAACTAGGAAGCAAAGCAGAAGTACTAAAAATTCTATGAAGACAGTTAGTCGAGATGTCTCATGAAGTCATGACCCTTAGCTTTCAGAGCAGTTTTTACTGAATTTAAACCTAAAGTTTTGAATGCTGTGGCCAGAACGGTTTCAGATTCCTTTAGTCGATTGTACTTCTAGAATTCTAAATCTTTCTCTTAATCTTATTGTTTCCCATTCCCTTTCTACTTACATATTCATTAAAAATTACTTCCCTTATTATATTTTTTAATAATACTACTATTTGACTCAAACTTTTGTATATTCCAATAGATTATATTATTCATATGTAAAAAAGATGACCTCAATGAGCAGGAAGTCTTTCTTACGTAACTCAATGTAAAATTCAAAAGTATGATGCATAGTTTTACGTTAAAAGCAATTAAAATTTTAAGATAAATTGTGTCCCCACTATGGACACTGAGAGTAAATGCTCATATGTTACTTTTCTCCTGGAGGTCTAAGACAAAGATCATACAAAGGTTTTATAAAGTAAACCCACAAACTAATGAAATTGAGTAGATATCAGCCAATTATTTTTAATAATGCACAGAAGTACCAAGTTAAAACATGATTATATCTTTTAACAAGATATAAAATAGAGGTGATAGATTCAATATCTACACTTCTAATTAACCTATCCTTTTCATGCTTTAATATTTTAGATGGGGAATGTATTACAAAATCAATTGTTTTCAAAGAAAATTTCAATCAAGTAAAATATTAAGGGTTTGCTGCTCATAATTCTAATTGCCCATTGCTTTTCAAACATTAAGAATAAAAGTTCAACAGCCTTCAGTATAACAACTTTTCCTGAGGCTTTGCTTTAGTCTTATTTTTTTAATAAATGCCAAATCTCATTAACCAGTACTTATGCATTTTAAAGCTTTATCTTAAAACACTAATAACAAGAACGTTCTGATTGAAAGATATTACTGGTTCAATCCTAAAACATGACAAATTATGAATTGTCAAGGTAGACTTGTAATTGACTGTGAGCAGGAGTTGAGAGAACCCACTACCTTTGGGACAAGTCAATCATGAATGAGACAAAAGATTTTTCTCTTTTTCCACATAAGCTAGGGAATAAAAATTATCTTAGTTTCATTTCTAAATTTATGTAAATAAGTTTTTCTCACTTCTTTGCCTAGGGCACAAATAATATAATCATCATATTAAAAAAACACACAACTGTGCGATCCTGACTACAAAAAGTTTTTAAAGACAAAAAGTAATACAATCCTGAAAATAATTATTGCATAAATATCCACAGGATTTCCTTGATAGGTATTATCAAACTGACTCCAACTCAGAGCTACCTCATGTACAGCAAAACTAACACTGCTCCGTCTTCCACAATTCTCACATTCTCTCCTGTGATTAAGGCCATTGATTCAGTCAGTCTGTCAGTCCATCTTATCAAGGCTTCCTTTCCCTCATTGAGTCTTTACCTTTCCAAATATGATGCCCTCCTTTAGGGGCTGACCACTCCTGATAACTTATGTCACCATTCATAAACTCAATGTATGTACTCAATGCATGTATCGTCATTCACTAAGTCTCACTGTTCTTGTCTTTAAGGGACATTCTAGTTGCATTTCTTCCAAGACAGACTTATTTGGTTATTTACATTTCATGATATAATCTGCATTCTTCATCAATACCATAATTAATTCATTCCTTGGTCTTGCTTATTCAACGGTTCAACTTTCACATGCATCTAAATATCCAATTTTGTGACAACTGTTCCAGTCATTTGAAAAATAATTTCCAGCAAGATTTTAAGTACCTGTGGTACTTTTTGTTTTGATAATGTCTGTATTCTCTTGAAGCACCTTTTTGGAATGAGAATCAATATAGGTTTCTTTCAATGGGTTTGCCAGGAAGCTACTTTCAAATTTCTTGGCATACAGAAGCAAGCACGTCCAGGGCTGTATCTGTCTGCTGCAATATTGCAAGGGGAATTTTATCAATTCCTGAAGATTTGATTTTTTTTTTGGTTTTGGGGTTTGGTTTTTTGGTTGGTTGGGGTTTTTTTGGTTTTTTGGTTTTTGTTTTTTTTGTTTTTGGGGGTTTTTTTGCCTAATACTTTTAGTGTGGTCTAGATTTCTTTGAGTACCATTGGTTCTTGATCACATAGTACTTCTCGAAATGTTTTCATGTCTACCAATTCTTTTTAGTAAAATGGTTTTGTGCAATTCTTTACATCTTCTTTTGATACTTTCTGTTCTTTCAATATTTTTTTCCATATAATCCTTCACTATTACAAGTCAAGGTACAAAATTTTCTCCCACTCATTTATCTTAAGAAATGCTGAGTGGGACTCTCCTTGGGGTTGGGGAGAGACTTAGTAATATGGGTTCAATAATGTACGCTGCTCTGAAACAGAGAAGGGAGAAAACTGTTTAAAAGAGATATGTGATTAGGTATTTTGGTCATGATAGGAGTCTAGAGCGATGGCTACATGGTGGAGTGGACCTGGGGGAGGGTTTGTAAAATAATGAAAGAATCTTTTACTTTTCCAAGAGGGTAATGTCTGGTGGGGGGGGAGCCTTGGGAGGGGACAAATCTACAACAATGAATGAACGGAAATCCGGGGCCTCTGTAAATTTTCACTGAAATTAATAACAAATCTAAATTTTAAAAAAAAGAATTGTTAGAGTAAGGATGGCAATGGAACCACCTTACCTCTGTAACTTGATTTGTGCCACTATTAGAACTTCTACTCAGAATATTATGGCTTTTCAATTTTTGACTCATGCACTTTTAACTTGTTAGTTAAATTTGTATCTTCTAGGCTGCAACACTTCCATGATACATCTTCAAGGATATGAACATGTACGGCTAAGCACAATTGATAACAGTGCATCTAAATTCCAAAATCAATCTCCATAATAGTCTATGTGTTTCCTACTGCCAAAGGGGCCCTTTAGAGTAGTGAGAGAAGACCTTCACCCTGAAACTCACAGCATCCCTTTTCAGCAGGAAGTAGCTAAGAGAATATGCCATCCCCTTTTCCTTATGAATCAGGGTGAAGTCTCTCTCAGGGAGGAGTGATAGGGAATGGCAAGGGACACACTGACAAAGGAGATTAATCAGAACTGGCTTTGACAAGCACTGTGGCAATTGGACAATTAAAACAGACATTGGGTGGGGGAAGAAGAACGAACTGGGCATGAGGGTGGAGAAAACAGTGCAACAATGAATGAATGAAAACCCAAAATCTCTGTAAATGTTCATTAAAACTAATAAAGATAAACAAAAAAGAAATGCTTAGTGTATTCTATCCTTTGGTTTTCAAACTCCAGGTCTTCACACATTTCATTATAATACTTTGCTTTGTCTCCTAGAGATGCTGTTTGAAATCAATCCACTTCTCTTATTTCATTAGTCCTTCAGTTCTCTTTAACATCTCTACATTCCAAAGTAAATGTAACAATCTCTTCTGATATTCATTTTGATCCTTTCTCCTTCCTGTCTTATTAAGACTGTTCTTTCTTCAGGTATGATGTCCTTGATGCAATCTCACAATTCATTTGATCTTTTGTAATCAATATTCAGTGCACAGAATTATTCTTGAGATAGTTTCTAAATACAAGTTCTAAATATTAATATACTCTAAGTCACATTTTGTTCTCATGGACTTGTCAGTTATAATTTTGTAGACATTTTTGTTTTCTCACTTGAAGATCATCCAAAGTAAGGGAAATAAACTTTTCAGAGTAAACTGGGTAGATTTGAAATATCTAAAAATGTTGAGAGTCTATGGTGTGAAACTAATATATCGTATTTAAAATAAGACATTTTATCTATCATCTACTGTATGTAAAGCACTATGGCACTTTCATGTTGTAAAGATGAATAATATGAAAATCTTTGCTGTAAAAAGGTGTACGCATTTGTTGGGGAATGTTTCTTTCCAAGTTTAATCAGTCATAACCAAGTTGAGAAAGATAATTTGATCTGCACAGGCTGATCCTTAACAAGATTTTTAAATGAAGTATTTTCCTTAAAATGGTTAATGAGTGTGAAGCCACTAAATAACTTTAAAATTTAGTGTTCTAATAAAAGAATAATCATTACTAAAGGTAGAGGAGAAATAAATAAGGAATATTCTTGTGATGGCTCTTATAATAAGAAAGGTATGGACGTGGATAAAATGTGCCCCACAGGTCACCCCATATTTATATTCAGTCACTGGCTATGTATCTGGAAGTTCGACAATGAATAAGGAAAAAGTGTAGCTTTTGGAGAAGAGCACTGAACATCCCATGGATGGCCAAGAGAATGAACAGATATGTCTTGGCGATGGTACAGCTGGAGCACTCTTTGGAGGCAATAATAATGAAGCTTCACCTCTCATACTTTGGACATGTTGCTAGGAGGTGTTACTCCCTGAAAAAGGACATTATGCTAAAAAATGTGGAGGGTCAGCAAAAGATCCTTGATGAGATGTATTGACATGCTGACAGTAGCAACGGGCTCAAGTGTGTCAGAGATGAGGATAGCACAGGACAGGATAGGGTTCAGATTTGTTATTAATTAGGTCATTATGAGTTGTGCTTAACTTAATGGCACCTAAAAAGTACAATATATATATATATATTTGTGTGTATGTGTATATGTATATTGTATATTGTATATTATCATTGCATTGGGAAAGTCAGATGTGAGGGACCTCTCAAGAGTACTGAAGAGCAACGACGTCAGGCTGGAGACTAAGGTGTGCCTGATCCGGGCTATAGTCTTCACAATTACATGCTATGCATCGGAGAGTTGGACAGTGAATAGGGATGATAGAAAGGGAATTGATGCCTTTGAGCTGTGGTGCTGGAGAAGAGTGTTGAATATACCATGGACTGCTAGGAGAACAAACAGGTTTATCCTGGAGAATGTGAAGCCAGAATGCTCCTTGGAGTCAAGGATTCTGAAGCTTCCTCTGACATACATTGGGCATGTTGCAAGGAGGGACTGGTCCTTGGAGAGGGACATCATGTTTGGCAGAGTGGAGGGGCAGCGAAGGAGAGGAAGACCTTCGATGAGATGGATTGATTCTGTGACTGGAGCGGCAGGAATAAGTGCATTTTAGATGGCTTGGTTGGCACAGGATAGAAGAGCATTTAGAGCTCTTGTACATAGGGTCGCTATGAGTCGCAAATGACTTGATGGCACATGACAACAACTACATGTATATTATATATTTTTTGTATATTTTATATATTATTTATGGGGGTGGGTGTGTGTATAGTTGTTGTTGTTAGATGCAACTGAGTCAAGCATGACTCATAGCAACCCTATGAAAAAAGATCTAAACTTTGTTCTGTCCTGCACTATCCTCATACTTCCTGACACACAACAATCCATTGCACGTATCAGTTCACCTGATTAAGGGTCTTCCTCTCCCTTGCCGACCTTCTGCCTTTCCCAACATCATGTCCTTCTCCAACACCTCCTAGCAACATATCCAAAGTATCTGAGGCAAAGCCTCATCATTCTTGCTTCCAAAGAGCACCCTGGCTGCACTCTCCAAAACATATCTGTACATTCTCTTGGCCATCCATGGGATGTTCATTGCCCTTCTCCAACACCACAGCTCAAAGGTTATCAATTCTTTTTTGCCATCCTTATTCATTGTTCAGGTTTTGGATGCAGAGCTAGTAATTGGAAAGACAATGGCCTGAATCAGATGCACCTTAATGCTCAAATTGGCATCACTACTCTTCAATAATTTGGAAAAATCCCCAACTGCAGATTTTCCCAGTGCAATGTGTCTACTTATTTTCTGCTCGTACCAAGGTTGTTAACAAGATGAAGTTGTTGACAGTTTCAATTTCCTCTCCATCTGTCATGACACTGCCTATTGGTCCAGTGGTAAGAATCTGTTTTCTAGATATTGAGATGCAATCCATGTTGAAAGCTGCATTCCTCGATCTTCTGGAACAAGTGCTTCAAGTCCTCCTCACTTTCAGAGATATATATGTGTGTATATGTGTATGTGTATATGTGTGCATGTATATATATGTGCGCATATTTACATGTATGTATATATATTTGTGTGTATATGCCTATGTGTATATGTATATTTATATATGTAAAGTTGGTTTTAGGTGGCATTGAGTCAAATATGATTCCTAGGGACCCCACAAACAAAAGTTCTAATTGCCTTGTGCCATCTTCATCATCTCTGATATGCTCAATCCTGCTGTGAAATTATAAGTCATTCTGAAGTCATAACTCATCGTTTTGCCCCCATTGGGTTCCTGAGGCTGTAAATCACATTGCACAGGTGGTGACTGCTCATCTTCCTTCCTTACAGCTTCTGGTGGATTTTGGTGTGGTCTTAGAGTTAGCAACAAAAGCCCAGCCTAAAATTATGACTCCGTTGGGAAATGCCCAATTAAATGGCTAACATTATACCTCAGGCATCAGCACCCTGGAGTGCTAACTGACTAGAGAAGGAAGTGAATCCCATAATCCATGACCTGTTTAGGTTCTTTCAACAGGTACTGGTTTAATTAAAAAAATACATATATATTGTGTCAATGAAAGTAAAAGACATTTTCTAAAGTAAAGAATGTAAATTTTGTTTCCATTATTTAGTTATCTGAAAAGAAATGAAGAATGAACTCTTTAATTCAGATCTCTCCCCCCAATTCTGCCTCTTGACATAATACAATGGGAGGGTGGTTGTCTTGATGCTCTTTTACATTTTTTAAAGCTTCCAACATAACAGGACCTTGTGCATGTAAAGCATTATTAATTTTGGGTGAGCAAGTATTTAAAATGCAATGTTATCTAAGACTGAACCTCAAATAAACAAGAAAAGGTACATGAGTCTGGGCAGCAATCCAAAGGTAGCATAAGCAATGCCATTGTATATACTCTCAAATGAACAATAGTGTTTGAGACGTGTGAATATGTGCCAAGGAAGGCATCATCCATAACTCAGCTGCTTGATTTCTGTGTGCTCCCTCATTTTTCTTGGTGTAAACAGAATTACCTACCTGTGCATAGAAACAACAAATCTAGAAAGCAGAGGTATATTAAAAGTCACAGAGGCAAGCAGAGAGTCTGAAACACTACTCTCTCCTTTAACATTTATTCTCCTCTTTCACTTTTTCCCTTACAACTATATAATCCTAAAGAGAGGAGGAAGGATGAGCAATCCCTTCCTGTGCTATTTATTGGAAGGTCAGCTAAGAGTTGTTTCCAACTCCATGGCACACAACAATAACAATCCTGAGGAAGTCACTACATCTCCTTAAATTTTGTTTCCCTCTACCATCAAAATAGTAACAATATTTTTTTCTTATATCCTCATTCTTATTGCTGTCAAGTCAAAACTCACTTAGTGGGTTTTCAGAGGCTGTAAATCACACAGAAGGAGATGGTGCATCTTTCTCCTGTGGAACTGCTGGTAGATTTGAACAGGCTGAGAAGTGCTGCCTTTGGGTTAACAGTGCAACTCCCTACAACACCACCACCAGAACTTCAACATTAACAGTCTTGTTAATAGAAACTCAATAAAACATTAATTCAAAAGTCTGTAGAAGCTACATGAAAGGTAGAGTCTACTTGAATTTTCAATATCAGAATCGAATCACAGAAGACCAGCCACATACTTTAACTAAATTTCTATTAATTACATCCCTGTTCTAGGACTCATGGGCAGAGATGAACCATTTTATCAGGATTTCAAATGAAATTATTGAAATCTGCTACCATCTGTTCACCATAACGACCGCAGTCATTGACTCTAAAGTTCTTTAAAAAAAAAAAAGAAAAGAAAAGAAAGAAAACAACAAACTAATCTAAACAATGGAAGCATACTTAAGTTATCAGAGCAAAAAGTCTATATCTAACCTGCGATCCTTTCTAAAGCATTTCCTTTAGTCATATTGTTTTCTTGGTTATACTGTTGTTGTGCCGTCAAGTTGGAATGGACTCGTCCTTGACCCTCCAGCAGGTTTTTCAGGGACAATAAATCACACAGGATATTGATTGCCCATCTTTGCCCTGCAGAGCAGTTGGTGGATTCAAATTGCATGGTCTGAGCTGTCAGAGCAACTCCTTACCACTAGGCCACCAGAACATAGCATAAGAAATCCAGAAATCCCACAAGGTTTCCACGAGGGAGTTCGGGTAGCTTAATGATAAGGAGCTGTGCTGCCAATCCAAATACCAGCTACTCCACTGAAGACAGCTGGGCACTTTACTGCCTCTGAAACAAAATGCAGTGGCAGCTATGAGTCAATTCCAACTCTAAAGTACACAAGTTTACCTGGGTGATATAATTTCATACACACTGGTTTTGTCTAAAATATCATTTTGGAAGCACAGTCAAGGACTGCTTACTTAGAATTTAGGGAAGTCTTCTGACGGTCTGATAAAAAAGTAGCATTAAAGTAGTTTCTATTATTTTTGATGGTTGTCAAATTTTCTCTGTCAGGTTGTTTAGTAAGTCAATGAAATACTCTCTTTGGTGGCCTTGAAAGGGCTATTAATTCAAGTCAATTAAAGAAACTGTGCATTAAATCTAAGAGAATTACATGAATTCAACTTCTCCTTATTGAATGATTACTAGCAATTACATTAGAAATATTACTGACGGAATTGAAAAGCTTTATCATAGAATCAGAAGACCAGAAATCAGTTCAGACAAGGCTAAAAATATCCCTTAATTTTAATTTTTAAATGTGGTTTCCCCAAAATCAGACATGTTTTAATCGTGGTATCTTCAGAAATACATAAATGAATTTAAGTCTTTAATGACTTATTTTAATGAAAGAAATTATAGCCAATTTAAATGCTTTAATTTGTCTTTATAAGTATGCTGCTACTAACTTTAGAAATTAGAAATTATACCAAATAATCACATTTAGCAAAATCAACCATGTAAGAGGAGAAAAATACATACTTGGGGTAAACAGCAAACTGAGTGAGGCTATAGCTGGAATGTTTTATAACTGCTAAAAATTCAGAATGCATTTTCTCACATAGAACAGAGGAGCTATAAAGAAATACAAGCAAAGTCACTAGAGCTCGTTCTATACAAACCAATGATGTGAGCATCTAGTGAAACAAAGCAGCTTAACAAGGTGAGCTGACCATGCTGGCAGGGACTACTCATTCCCCGTCATCATTATTGCTCCCCTTCCTTGGCGTTAGATGCTAGAGTGCACTATGAGTCAGAGCAACTTGAGCATCAACAGAGTCCAACTTTGCTCCGTCCTGTGCTATCCCTACCCTCTCAACACGCTTGAGTCCACTGTTACAGTCACTGCATCAACCCATCTTGCTAAGGATTTTCCTCTCTTTCTCTGACCCTCCACCTTTCCCTGAATGATTTTTTCCCCAAACACCGGCCCCTCCTAACATTCCCAAAGTATACGAGATGGACTTTCACCGTCCTTGCCTCCAACCTTGTTGGCAATTCCTGTAAGACAGACTTGTTTGTGTTCTTCCTTAGAAAACAAAAAACTTGATTTTTTTTTCTTTTTAATATAGTACATTATTTCCATTTTCTTTCTTTTTTATACCTTTTTTACTATTATTATTTTTAATTTCAATGAACATTTACAGAGATTGTGGATTTCCATTCGTTCATTGTTGCACTTTTCTCTCCGCCCACCCCACCCCACCCCAGTTCGCTCTTCTTCAAAAGCAGAAGAAAAACTCCTTCATTGGTATACAATCCCCCTGCACCCTCCCACCCTAACGTATTACTTCCTAATAAAAGACTGTGAGAATCCAGAAATGAATATCTGATTGAATCTGAAGAGGTAAGAATTTGAGGAAAAGTTGATTAAATAAAACTGACTGAACTCTGAGAGCTTATCTTTTTTTCATTTGTCTTTCTGCTCAACTTGTACATTGTTATTATAGTGCGAGCACCATCAGCCATCAAGAACCCTGAGGTGACCTTGAGTATGGAAAAACGAACTTGGGCCCTAGAAACTCCCACACAGCCATTTTAATCTCCATCTTGTTTTGTAGATGATGCATAAGTATATTTATATTTCTTTTAGGCTCCTATTTTTGGGGGGTTTTCCACTATGGGAAGCAAAAGTGATCATAACCAATATAATCAGTCAAATTAGTTTTAAAAATAATTCAAACTCATAAATTAGTCATCCAGGTAATATATGTGCTGTTTTAATTTGGTTAAATGTGAGTTAGGTGTTTAGAAAGAACTAATATAGTCTTTTAAGAAATTCAGTACCATGGATAATTTATCTCAATACTTTCTTTATATACTTTAAGAAGCTTGGTGATAAAAATAACTGGGAAATTAACCCAAAACGAAAAATTTTCCTTCAATGTCTCTAAAAACAAAAAATACCACAATGAAAAATTATATCAATTTCTTTTCTAACCTTATTTAGTTAAAAAAAAAAAAGACAAGAAATAGACATTTACTAAGCCCCTACCACTCTGTTACATATCAGACACTTTCATTTCATTCTCACAAGTATTTCAGGCAAGTCTATTCCCTTCATTTTTCAAGATGAGGCATAAAGATGTTAAGAACCATTACATAGTATTCACAAAGTAAGTTCAATGTCCAACTCCATATGTTTATAGTACCCTAGTTAAAAACTGCTTTGTGGTGTTGTTGTGTACTGTAGATTTGGAACTGACCCATAGCTGACCATCCAGCAGGTTTTCAGAGGCAGTTAATCGAATGGGAGGAGACTGTCCGTCCATCTTTCTCCAGTGGATCTGCTGGTGGACTCGAACTGCGTGCCTACAGGACTGCAGCACAGTTTCTAATCACTAGGCCACCAGAGTTCATTAAATATGCAGCGGTGTGCACGGATATGAAGAGCACATTCGGGTTTATATTCTTCACTATTCCCAAGATTCTAGATAAAAATAAACGACAGACTAATTCTTATATTAGGAACATAAATGAAACTTTTAATCTCTAATAAAAATTATTCTGACAGCCTGTACAATTTTTGAAAGCCTAGATAAAGATCTGCACAATCATATCCATTTATATTATGTTAATGAAACAAGAGCAAGAGTGTATGGAAGAGAGTGAGAAGAAAGTCAAATAGAGAAAAACTTATTTATGTCCTTATGATTCTTAAACAAAAAGAACATTGTTCTACTATGTACTTTTTCATTTTCTCTAATGCATTAATTAGACAGAGGCTAGGACATTTTTTATCTTCCAACCTAGAAATAAAAATAATAAATAGTTACACATTTGTAACATAAAAAGAAATTTATCATAAAAGAATTTGTCTCTTATTTTACTTTTTTCTTCTCTAAATTGACCCAAAAAATTGTCAATGCTATTTTTAAAAATTTTTATTAATACTAATTTAATTTCTATTTTATACATTATGCTAAGTGCGTAGGCTACGAGGACATGAAAAGCCAAAGAATGACATAATAGTGAAAAAAAAAACCACATACCTCAAACGACATGAATTGTTTTAGAATTCATAAAGAAATAAAAGTCGCTCTACACTGTTAACTCATCTCAATTGCTTATAACTCTTAGAGCAGATGCTGAGATTAGAAATACAACACTCGAAAAGAAAACAGTATTCCATGTATTTTAGTTTTAGTAATAAAATTTACACAAACTCAAGATACTGCTACTCGAGTCTTTCCCCCTGGATGTTGTTTTTGTAGTTAACGACTACAGCAAAATTCATTTTCTGAACATTTTCATTTAACATTACTAAACATCGTGCATTTGGTGAGTAATAAAAAGCTACTTTAAGTCAAGTGATGCTCAGGACTTACCCCCTCCTCCTCCAAGAAGGCTGCCATTGGCTGTTGAGAAAGAGAGAGGGGGAGGGGAGACAAAGAGATATTAAACACGCTATAAAAACTTAAGATGCCAGAGTAGACAAAGGTAAAACTGGTACTGATCATGTCACATACACATAAACAAAATGTGAATTTTCATATAAAAACAGTCCTTGTTATTACTGATTTATGAGAGTTTGGAAACCAAAATATGCTACTATTTTTCTTTCTTTTTCATTTTCAAATACTTTTTTTATAATATACTTCCTTCTAGCAAAATTAAATACACCTCATCATTCTTTTATTCTCCAGTCAGTATCTAAATTAATCTTTTGGGTTTGCCATTTTAGCAAGTAGAGAAAGAACAGTATTATTTATGCAATTTCAATGATTTCAAAGGGCAATGTTACATGAAAGTATAATGATAATTTTAAGTAAACATCATCAATCAATTAATACCTCAAGTCACTTTTGCAGCAAGCACTCTTGGACTAAAGAAGTAACAGATTTATTACTTTTACATTGAATTTTTGTTTCTCTAGAACAATGTTGTCTCATTTCTTATCAACTTTTCCCCCCTTTCTGTGTTCCATCGAATTTGTTCCAACTGGCACAGGAGGAGATATCCCCTCCTCCTCCAGCAGAGCATCTGGTGGATTTCTTACCTATTTCTTAACAATCCAGAACACATATTTCTAGAAGCTAAATAATAAGAAATTACAAGGAGACGCCATCTGTTTTCTCATTATAAGTATATTTTCATAACGTTCCATCTCATTCTTGCTAAAATATTAAACAATCTATGTTTACATGATTATAGCAGTTAACAAACCAGAATCAAATATATACTGCACTACATGGGCTTCATAGACAATATCTCATGTCATTATAAAAATATCCTGCAGCACTATAAGGAAATTAGGTGACAAGCAAAGCTCAAAGGGGACTTCACTGAGGCAAAAACAGAGATTAAAAAGATTAAAGAAATCATTTAGATAAAAGGAGTAAAATGTCCTTAAGTTCAATTTTAGTGATCTATTCACATACAACATAATTTAGGAGCAAATATTACAGTCTAATGATTCCGTCAATAAGTAAGACTATATCCATAGTTCGTTGAGGTTAAATATGTAATGGCTTTCTGATTATTGAAACACTATAAAGAATATCATAAAAAGGATAGAAAGTGAATGGACTTTAAGGTCTTTTCGATTTGCCAATATCATAGTGTCAAATTTTGTCCCAGATGATCTCCCAAGCACCAAATAACAAAATTTAAAAAATAAAATTAAAACAAGCTAACCATTGCCAATCTAGTTGATTTTACTCCATGGAGACCTTGTAGAACAGACTAGAACCTCAACCAGAGTGTTTCCATGGTTGCAATCGGTACAAAGGCAGCAACAGCATGTTGTTCAGAAAGAGCAACTGGTGGGTTGCAAGGGTGGGCTTTTGTGTTAGCGCCTGAGCTCTTAACCGCAGTCCAGCAGGACTTCACCCCTTCCAAGTATATGACAGTCTAATTGTCGCCCTTGACTTCTTCAATACATCTGCTGTGAACCTGAATCCAATAACAACGGTATTCAATAGTCCTGAACAAAACTCACTTCTGACATCATAAAGTCATTTATTGCTTATCAACTCTCAAGTCTCCATTCTTATTTCACAGTGCAATAATAACCAGGATAAAAAATCAACTTGAAATTAAGTTTTGAGTTGTTGAAGTGTAACATTGTCAAGAGACAAGGGAGAAAATCGCAAGGATTTGGTTTTGGTCTGCTATCTCTTGGTGAAATTTCACCAGTCCATACCCTTTGATTTATTCAAACATTTACTAAAATCATATCTACAGGTGTTATAAAGTGTGTGCATTTTGTAAAGGCTCATTAGAATTAATAAAAAACCAAAAATAAACATGTGCGTTTTATATCTCTATTGCTTTTTTTTTTAAGTAGGGATAGCATCTACTTCCTAAACAACATGCCTCAGGAAACTATGAATTTTGATAAATGATGATAGTTGCAGAAAGGCTTCAGGCCTTTTGTTCATAGGGTTGCTGTGAGTCGTGTTCGACTTGATGATAATCAACAAATTCATGTTCATTATCATTATGTGTTATACATATCCCAAACAACTCTAACTAAATGAAACTAAAGATTCTTTTTTAGAGAATCCATAATATTTATTTTTGTCAATTTGTCCTCCGTAAAAATTATAAAAAGAAAAGATGTACCATATTGGCAAAACTGTCAATGACATTTTCTTCAGTAAAAAGGACATACAAATAGAGAAAAAGAAGTGAATATTATTATTATTTTACTTGCTACTTACACAAATCATCTTTTGTAACTTACTTTCCACAATTAACTAGTCAAGTGGATTAATTTTACTTCTTCCATTTCTCATAATTAGAAATTATTTTTAGGCAAAATAATTTCTATTTAGTTGTCAGCAAATAATTAAGGTACGATCAAGTGTTCTGTGATTCCCATTCCTCTTAGAATTGGCCACAGTTTGTTGTGATCCACACAGTCAAACACCTTTGCATAATTGATGAAACACAGATAGACATTCCTCTGGTACTACCTGCTTTCAGCCAAGATTCATCTAACATTAGCTACAATATCCCTAGTACCATGACCCCTTCTAAACCCAGCCTGCACTTGTGACAGTTCTCTGGTGATGTACTCTTCCAGTCATTTTTGGATTATCTTCAGCAAAATCTTGCTTGCATGTGAAATCAATGATATTGTTAGATTCCACCCTCTGTTGGGTCACCTTTCTTTGGACTGGGAACAAATACAGATCTCTTTCAGTCAGTTGGCCAAGTGGTTGTCCTCCAGATTTCTTGACACATCTAGGGCAGCATCTATTAGTTGAAATACATCATTTGGTATACCATCAACTCCTGGAGCCATATTTTTTTGCCAATTCTTTCAAAGTAGCTTAAACATCTTCCTTCATCACCAGAGGTTCTTGCTCATATGATGTTTCATGAAATTCTTCTTTGTCCACCAATTCCTTTTGGTACAATGATTCTGTATACTCTTTCCATCTTCTTTTAATATTTCTTGTATCATTTAATATTCTGCCCAAAGCATCCTTAAGTATTGCAATTGGAGGTTTGAATTTGTTCTTCAGTTCCTTGACCTTAAGAAATGCTGAGCAAGTTTGGCCCTTTTGATTTTACATTTGGCACTGGATAGAGCAAGGTTTAGGACTGTTATACATAGGGTCACTATGAGTCTCAGGCGATTCAATGACACATAACAACAACAACAATAACAATTAAATAGGAAACCCCGTAAATACATCTCCCTCTCTCAATGCCTTGGAAATGGAATTGACTCATAATTGACCTTCCCAGCTATGACCACTAGCTACTGACCACCAGATCTCAGATGAAGGTGTCACTATTAAGCTCAGACTATAGGTAGAGGTTTCCCGTGACAGCTAAAAAATAGGTGGTTCAAAACCACCACTCTGCAGAATACAGATGAGCAACCTCCTCCTGTGGAATTACTAGCCTCTGAAAACCCACTAGTGGATTGCCTGTGGGTAACATCCAACTCTATGACGTGAGTTGAGTTTTGAGTTGGATAATTGTTCATTACATCTTTTCTAATAGAAGTTTTGGCTCTCACTCTTTCTATAAAATCAAGGATTCTTAAACTATTTAAGGACCAATATTGCATAGTGCCACTGTTGTAAAACGAGACTGACATCAGAGTTGGAGGCAAACTAAGAGGGGGTAAATAATGGATACTGCACTGAAACAGATGAGGGAAGAACTGTTTAGGAGGAATATATGATTAGGTATCATTGTCATAACAAGAGTCCAGAATGAAAGTTGCATAGTGGAGTGACCTGGGATGGTGGGGGGATTGTGTAACAATGAAATACTTTTACTTTTCAAAGAGAAAAGGGAACTGGGAACATGGGGTGAGCAGGGAGGAAAGCGTGCAACAATGAATGATTGGAAATCCAGAATCTCTATAAACTTTCATTAAATAAATTAATTTCAATAATTTTTTAAAACCCTATTAATTAGGACAGTATTAAATACATTACATGGTAATGGATATCCATGGTGAACAGTGTTAGCTGGAACTTCCCCACTAAAACAAGCCTGGAAGCAGGAGTGGCATCCACTTCCGAAATGGCTTGCCTCCGGAAACTCTATATACGAACAGTGCTCAGGTCTTTGGTCCACAGGGTCACTAGGAGTCATCTACGACTAGACAGCACCTAACAACAACAACATTAAATACATTCAACTTTGAAAGTGGGATGTTGTATCTGCATTTATGTATCCAATGGAAAAGAAGTGGGCTCAGGTGTTTTCTAAATTTGCTAGCTAAAATTGCTTTCCCAAATAGGATTTCATTAGGAATGTTGGTTTTTCCTCCTTTTTCTGTATTTTGGATTTTTTTTAAAGTCTGATACAGTTTATTTTAGGATGGAAGAGTGAATCCAGATGCTTAATTCTGCCAGTAAAATATGGGCCTTTGGCTCAGAGATCTAGAGTTATGACTCCCTTGGGCATGGCTCAAGGAATAACTAGAATCAAAGATGCAGAAGAGTTGAAGATCCTTTTTTTTTTCTTTTTTCCTTTCAGTGTAAGAAGCCCAAGGCCAATGTGTTAGGTGGACTGCATAAATTGGTGTGTGGCTTATACTCCTAATTTCCTGCCTTGTTACCATTATGATAATACTCCAGGATGTTGTCTCAGTAACTTAACCAAAACTTAGTCTGAGCTTACACATACAAAGAGAAAAAGAAACTGAAAAAAAGAAAAAGTAAATGCATGCTCTCTATAAATTCTAAGGCCCCAAACCATTCAACAAATCAAATAATTAGATGGAAAGGCTGCTTAGCACTCTCAGGTGGATTCAATTAGCAACCCTGTTAAGGGCATCAAATCGAAAAGTACCGGGCTGAGAGAGCTTGGAAAATATTAAAATGTATTTTTGCAATATAAATTGCATATCTGTTTCATGTACTTGGCATGTTTATTAAGAAAAAGAAAAGTTTTCTCAATACACCATTAAATGTATTCTTGAGGGACCGTCTGATAAAGGTCAAAGTCACCCTGTTCTGAGTGAAGGTGACTAAGCAAAGTAAGAATGGTATTATCTCTTCTTAGGACTTTCCTTCTTTTCATGACCTCCTATGTCAATTAATAGAGCTCTGTAAAGCATGATATTTTTGGCTACATACCATTGAGTTGGTACTGACTCATAGCTGACCCTCCCGCAGGTTTTCAGAGACTGTAAACCTCATGGGAGGAGATTGCCCATCTTGCTCCTCTTGCACAGGAGCTGTTGTATTTGAACTGCATGCCTTTAGGTTGATAGTGCAATTCCTTACTACTAGACCACCATAGTTCATTTGGGACCCAAAAAGCATTAATAATAATGGTAAAGGCCAAACTGTGGTTAGAAGCTCTGGTGGCCTAGCAGCAAGAGGCTGTGCTATAATTCCAAAGGCACAAAGTTTGAGCCCACCAGCTGCTCTGCAGGAGAAGGATGGGCAGTCTCCTCCCCAACAATGAACAGACCTTAAAAACACTCCAGAGGGTCAGATATGGGTGAGTTCCAACTCGATGGTACACAGTGTGGATCTTTCAAATTTCATGTACTAATATAAGTGCATATTATAAATTTATTAACACTATTAAACGTAGATCTTTCAAGTTCCAATTGCATATTATCAGTTTATTAAACTACAGTATAGATGACCTCTTGCAGGTGAGTCACAGGAATATTATTATTAATTGAATATTATTAATAGGTTTTTATAAGACAACTGTCTGAAACTAGCACCTTTGTACATCACAGATGACTGCAGGAAAGCCTTTCACCTCCAAAATTGCTTAAATTGCCTTCTGAGTGTCAGATTCTCCTCCTTGAAAAGCTATTTACTCTGAACCAAACAATTATATTAAATTCTTGTAAAAGGCAATATTGGACGAAAGCAAATTAAAGAATAAAATCTAATGCTATTCTCTTAAAATAGATTCTAAACATAGTTGAGTCTAGACTGAATTCAATAAAGAAATAGCAAATATCCTTCCAAATTACTAAACTAGTTCTCCCCTCAAAACTTTATGAAAATATTGTAGCCAACAAAAGTGTATAAATTCTATGCTCTTACCACATGAAAACTTTGTAAGCAAACGCAAAAAGAAGAAAATAATTATTTTTATAACCTTGTAGGCAAAGTTTTATGTAAATTAGTTTGTCATATCTGTCAAGTCTCTTTCTAATAAGTGTAGGTCTGAGCCTTATATCTAAATTCTACCTAAAAAAATCAGAAATTCTGAGTACAATTTTGGCTAACTGGAAAGACTAATATAAAAAGCACAAATTGTCTTATATAATTAATTTTACTTTCCTCTTTTTTTCTTTTTGATTCTGCATGAAATTCTATAAGAGAGAGTACAATTCTCCCATTGAGTTTCCAAAGCTATTTTTATTCATTTTACTCTGAAATAAAATGTCCCCCTCAATCACCAGAGAATGGAGAGAGAAAAAATGATTGCAGTAATTGCCTCAAAGATTGAGTCAATGTGAGAATAAACTAAATGTTGTTGTTGTTATGTGCCGTCGAGTCGTTTCTGACTCATAGCGACCCTATGCACAACAGATCTAAACCCTGTTCTATCCTGCGCCAACCGCACTGCCTCTGACACACCCATCCCGATTACCCCAGTCACCGAATCAATCCATCTCATAGAGGGTCTTCCCCTCCTGCGCTGTCCCTCCACCCTCCCAAGCATGATGTCCCTCTCCAAGGACCCGTCCCTCCTGGCAACATGTCCAAAGTATGTCAGACGAAGCCCCAGAATCTTTGCCTCCAAGGAGTAGCTTGGTTTAATCCTCTCCAAGATGAATCTGTTTGTTTTCCTGGCAGTCCATGGTACATTCAGTACCCTTCTCCAGCACCACAGCTCAAAAGCATCCACTCTCCTTCTGTCCTCCCTAGTCATTGTCCAACTCTCTGATGCATAACAAGCGATTGCCAATACCATGACCTGTATCAGGCGCACCTTAGTCTCCAGAGAGACACTTGCTCCTGAGTACCTTTGAGAGGTCCCTAAGAGCAGACTTTCCCATCATATTTCAGATAACAGATGTTGCCCTGGATGTGCTCACCAAGTTGTGCCAAGAAATCTGGAGAACAACCACTTGGCCAACTGACTGAAAGAGATCTATTTGTTCCCATTCCAAAGAAAGGTGACCCAACTGAGTGTGGAAACTACAGAACAGTGTCATTGATTTCACATGCAAGCAAGATTCTGCTGAAGATCATCCAAAAACGATTAGAACAGCACATCAGCAGAGAACTGCCGGAAGTCCAGGCTGGGTTTAGAAGGGGTCGTGGTACTAGGGATATCGTTGCTGATGTTAGATGGATCTTGGCTGAAAGCAGGGAATACCAGAAGAATGTCTATCTGTGTTTCATTGATTATGCAAAGGCATTTGACTGTGTGGATCATAACAAACTGTGGCTGACTCTGAGAAGAATGGGAATCCCAGAACATTTAATTGTGCTAATACGAAACATAAACTAAATATTATAAGTTAATGATTCCGTGTGCTGCACATTCTCTTCACCAAATAATAACTAATCTCAAAGAAATAAACAATTTCACTGTTTAAAAAGCAAAAGTAACACTGAGTGGAAAAATGGAAGAATGATTACCTAAAACTAATTTTAAAGGGGCACATAGAGAATTTACTTCTATTACACTTTTTTTTTTAAATGGCTAATGTTTTTTTAAGTTACTTAGAGTTTTTATCTTTAAGCAGAGATTTAAATGATCCAATTTCTAAATTTCCTTTTTTCAGTATTTTATCACAGTGAGAATGATATTTTACAGAGCAAATTAGTTTCTCATTCAACAATTTATACAGATTGTGTTTCATGGCATCAGTTGCAATCCCTTCACTATAACACCTCTCTTTCCACTTTCTCCCTGGCTTCCTTGCTCCCGTTTGTCCATCTTTCCTACCTTTTAAACTTTGTTCTGGGGCAAATGCTACCCTTTTGTTCTTATGGGGAGAATGTTCTGTAGACCATGTTCCTAGAGGTTGTTATTGCTAAGGATGACAGGAGAATAGATGCCTTTGAATTGTGATGTTGGAGAAGAGTACTGGATATCATATGGACTGCCCAAAGAACAAACAAATATGTTTCGGAAGAACAATCCAGGTGCTCATTAGCGGCAAGGATGGTGAAATTCCATCTCACACAATATGGGCATATTGTCAGGAGGAGTTTTTCCTTGATGTTGTTATTGTTATGTGTCATCGAGTCACCTGCGACCAATAGCGACATAGGTACAGCAGCTCTGAACCCTGCCCCGTCCTGAGCCAGTCTCACTAATTCCAACACACCAAATCCCACTGTCTCAGTCACTGTATCAATCCATCTTAACTGGGGTTATCCTCTCCTGTGCTCTCCACCCTTCCAAGCATGATGTCCTTTGATTTCCTGACTGCTGGTGTTAAGCGCGTTGATTGTGGAGTGGAGCAAGTTGTAACTGTTAAGCTCAATTATACATATAGAAATATCCTCTGCCAAACCAATATATGATGGTGGATGCATACCCACATTTCATACCACGTCTATACAGCTTATAAATCTCACTATGCATCTGTTGTTGTTGTCATGTGCCATCGAGTGGCTTGTGACTCATACAAGAGTACAAGAGCCCTATGTACAAGAGCCCTAAATGCCATTCTATCCTGTGCCAACCTCACTGTCTCCAACACACTCACTCCCATCACCCCAATCACAGAATCAATTCATCTCATCAAGGGTCTTCCTCTCCTGCACCGTCCCTCCACTCTTCTAAACATGATGTCCCTCTCCAAGAACTGGTCCCTTCTTGCAAAATTCCCCATTTTGCAAGAAGATGTCAGATGAAGCTTCAGAATCCTTGACTCCAAGGAGCATTCTGGCTTTACTCTCTCCAGGACAAACCTTTTTGTTCTCCTAGAATCCCAGAACATTTACTTGTGCTAATACAAAACCTATACTTGGACCAAGAGGCAGTAGTCAGAACAGAGCAGGGTAACACTGCATGGTTCAAAATTGGGAAGGGTGTACGCCAGGAATGCATCCTGTCTCCATACCTTTTCAACATGTATGCAGAGCAGATTATCCGAGAGGCTGGGCTCTATGAGGAGAATTGTGGCATCAGGATTGGTGGAAGACCTATTAACAATCTCCGTTATGCAGATGACACAACCCCGTTTGCTGAAACTGAGGAGGACCTCATGCACTTGCTGCGAAGGGTCAAGGACTGCAGCCTTCAGTATGGACTGAGGCTCAATGTCAAGAAGACAAAGATTCTCGCCACTGGACCAATTGGCAGCGTCAGGATGGATGACGAAGAGATTGAGAGTGTTCACAGCTTCAGTTTGCTCGGCTCCACAGTCAACACTCTTGGCACCAGCAGTCAGGAAATCAAAAAGCGTATGGCGATGGGAAAGTCTGCTGTTAGGGACCTCTCTAAGGTACTTCGGAGCAACAGTGTCTCTCTGGAGACTAAGGTGCACCTGATACAGGCCATGGTATTTGCAATCGCTTGTTATGCATCAGAGAGTTGGACAATGACTAAGGAGGACAGAAGGAGAGTGGATGCTTTTGAGCTGTGGTGCTGGAGAAGGGTACTGAATGTACCATGGACTGCCAGGAAAACAAACAGATTTATCTTGGAGAGGATTAAGCCAAGCTACTCCTTGGAGGCAAGGATTCTGGGGCTTCATCTGACATACTTTGGACATGTTGCCAGGAGGGACGGGTCCTTGGAGAGGGACATCATGCTTGGGAGGGTGGAGGGACAGCGCAGGAGGGGAAGACCCTCTTTGAGATGGATTGATTCGGTGACTGGGGTAATCGGGATGGGTGTGTCAGAGGCAGTGCGGTTGGCACAGGATAGAGCAGGGTTTAGGGCTGTTGTGCATAGGGTCGCTATGAGTCGGAAACGACTTGACGGCACATAACAACAACAACAAGCATCTACTACTAAATTATTATTTGTTATTACTGTTATTGCTGTATTCTGTTTGTAGCAATGTTCCCTGTCCCTGCCTTTTGCACTTAGGTGCTTCCCAGAACATTCCCTTGTCTTGTCTGTGATATGTTGAATTCCCCCTCATTATATACGGATTTTTTTCTTCACCATAGTTAATACATGTCAACCTTCTGGTTATTGATTTTCCCTTTCATCCATGGTAAACATCAAATAATTAAAGAGGGAACTCTAAATATATTTTTTTTGCTTTTAAAATCAGTGGTTTCATACTAAATTTATCCTTTTTTGGTTGACTTATTTCACTAGACATAATGTTCTCCAGATTCATACTTTAAGATGTTTCATAGATTCATACTTTAAAATGTTTCATAGATTCAACATTATTCTTCATAAAATATCTATTTTAAAGAGATCAAGAATCTCTAAAATTAGAATAAGCTTTAAAAGGGAGGAATCACTTTCTTGGAATAATTCGGTTACATAAAAATGATCATAGCAATTACCAATGGTGTTATATTTTATATTTTTCTCCAAATAAATATTTTTATACTATCTTCTTTCAAAATATATTTCTGTAAAAACATCTGTATGTGCATGTGTGTTTTCTTACACAAAATACAATAAAATTGTGGATCAAATAATGGCAAATAACTTTATTATATAAGTATTCTTCCATTAATGGATATGCTAAAAAAGAATATAGCATTACACTGTTATAAACGCAAATCAAAGTGTAGCTTATGAATTATGTTTCCCCTAAATTCTCAAGAACAGTACACTGATAATCATGTGAACTTTACTGCTATTATATTTCAGTTATTGTGACACTGATGTGCCAAATATGATAATGATTACCCATGTTAGACAGTGTTTGATGGAGCTTCACAATCAAAATAAGCTTGGAAGCAGGAGTGGCATCCACTTCTGAAATGGTTTGCCTCCTGAAACTCTATGAACAGTGCTCAGGTCTTTCACTCATAGGGTCATCATGAGTCGTCTACGACTCAACGGCACCTAACAATACAACTTCAGTAATTATATATATAGGTAAGTTAAGAACGCCATCTTCAACTTTGTCATTTTCCTTTATCAAAAAATGTACTCGAAGACTGTGAACTGATTTAAAATCATTTTGATTCATTAACTTTAATTCTAATTAATGACTATTTTAGTATATACACCCTTGTATTTAAAAAGATTCTAAGGCTCAATCTGAGTTCAGTGGAAAATGAACTGAGTTCATAATGTTAGCCATTTTCACAGTGGGACAGAGATTTAAAAGCAGTTTCTATAGCACATACGGGGGAGGGGGGGTGTCTCTGAGTCAGATGACCTTTCTCTGATTTTACAACATTTGATCTACTAGAATGTTATTCCATAATTTAAAAATAAAACTTAACTAAATGCTTCAGAAAGTGGAACAATGATTAGGGATAACAGAAGGAGAATTAATGCCTTCGAGCTGTGGCACTGGAGAAGAGTATTGAATATACTATGGACTGCAAGGAGAACAAATAGGTTCATCTTGGACAGGGTGAAACCAGGCTGCTCCTGGGAGGCAAAAATTCTGAAGCTCTGTTTGATATACTTTGGGCATGTTGTAAGGAGGGATGAGTCCTTGAGAGGGACATCACGCTTGGGAGGGTGGACAGAAAACACAAGAGAGGAAGACCTTGGATGAGCTGGATTGACTCAGTGACTGGGGTAATGGGGATGGGTGTGTCAGAGACAATAAGGTTAGCTCACGAAAAAGCAGGGTTCAGAACTTTTACATATAGGGTCACTATGAGTCGTAAGTGACTCAAAGGCACATAACAGCAACAACAATATAGATCATTATACTTAAGCATTTCTAATAATACCAACAGTTTATGAAGTCTATAAAACAATCCAGAGCTTGGAGAGGAGAGCTATGGTTAACTGACAAATATCTGAAATTTTTTTTCAATTCCACTTGCCCAATAATTTATACAATTTCCATAGTAATTCTTTGTTTTCCTATTCCATTTCTCAAAAGTACCTGTCAAATCAAAAACAATGTAGGAGAATAGTTTTCAAATATTGATTAAAATTATTTGTGCAGTGTTTTTATTTACTTTCAACCATTATAAAAGAAATTACAATTGCTCTCATCCTTTGAGGATCCTGACCACCTTGTTCAGTCTATTTATCCTGCTTTCTTATTTTAATAGAGAACGTGGCATGTCAGAATGACTACTGGCAAAAACTTCCCCATGTCCTCTACTTAAAACATCAATTTCATTCAAAACATTTTCTCTCAAAAGATAGATACAAAAGCTGAAATGTCACCCTTTAGGATGGCACATTACATTGTTTAAACATTGACATTTAAAGTAGGAACTGCTAAAAAAAAATGATAAAATTAAAATCCCAAGCACATGCTTCACTATGAAACCAACACTACAGAGTAAGTACCTACCTTGTCTGACAGCTACAGAAACACAATCTACACTGACAAATACAGCCATTAATTTGACAACAATCCTTTGCTCACAAATTCAGTCATTAATTTGACAACAATCCTTTGCTCATGCTTTTCTGGATTTATACCTTCTAAAGAGAATCAATGGCATGGCAGAGGTTTGAAGAAATGGTATCATTTCCTGCTTTTAAGTTGACAAAGATAAAATTAAGAGAAGGCTTAACTGCTTCACATGTAGAAACCAGGCATAAATGCATGATTACTACTTTACATTTCATACTTATGGCAGAAGTCAAAGGAACCATTGATTATTGTGTGATTTCTATAAGCAGTCACCCACTGAAAAGTA
This sequence comes from Elephantulus edwardii, assembly GCF_000299155.1. Classification (NCBI taxonomy): domain Eukaryota; kingdom Metazoa; phylum Chordata; class Mammalia; order Macroscelidea; family Macroscelididae; genus Elephantulus; species Elephantulus edwardii. The sequence continues at coordinate 4,624,262 of NW_006399900.1, read as the reverse complement.
AAAATAGGATACAATGATCCTATTGTTGATAAATAGGTGAAAAGGCATCAAGAGTTGAAAAAAAGATTACAAGCAATAACAAAACAGAGCAAAACAGAATTGCTCAGATAGATGTAGGAGGGATGAACTTGAGCTAGCTGCTACTGGTTTGTTTAGCCTCAACACCTGGAATTCTGGGTACTTGGTGATATCTATCAATGCCACAACACAGGAAGAAAAATCTCTAATTTCCTTCAGCCTCTTCATTTGACAAAGGCAGAGAGTTAAAGAGGATTAAAGATATTCATTAAGTTGACTAGAATTAGACTTAGAAAAACAAACAATAAAATACTGCAAAAATATAGAAGTTAACCAATAAATTTTTGTTTATATATACATATATAATAGGTATGTGTATATGTGTGTGTGTATATATACACACACACACACACACACAAGTTGTTGTTTTGATTGCCTTCAAGTCAAGCATGACTCATAGAGACCCTATGAACAATAGGTTTAAAGCCCCTCTACTAGTATCAAAATTTATCAAAGTTCATAGAGTTTCTGGAGGCATATATTTAGGAAGTGGATGCCACATCTGCTTCCAGATACACATATCTATATATACACATATATGTACATACATACACCGATATATGCATATATACACATACACACACACACACACACACACACACATACATATATATGTTATTAGGTGCCACAGATTTAAAGGCTGCCCTACCCTGTGCCCTCATCATGCCTAATATACTTGAGTCCATTGTTATTGTCACTGTGTCAATTCATCTTGTTCACATTCTCAAAGTATGCAAACAAAGTTCCACCATCCTTGTCTCTGTCTCTGATGAGTACTCTGGTTGTATTTTTTTCCAAGATATCAATAGATAGATAGATAGATAGATAGATAGATAGATAGATAGATAGATATAGAGACAGAAATAGAGACAGAGATGATAGAGATAGATAGATAGATAGATAGATAGATAGATATGTTGTTGTTGTTGTTGTTGTTAAGTGCCATCTAGTCAAGTCATACACTACTCATAGTGACCCTATGAACAAAAGACCTGAGCACTGTTCATAGAGTTTCGAGAGGCAAACCATTTTGGAAGTGGATGCCACTCCTACTTCCAAGCATGTTTTAATCAGGGAGCTCCACCAAACACTGTCCATCATGGTTAACCATTATCACATTTGACATATCACTGTCACAGTGTTAAGCATCACAGCAACCACGAGTTACCTCTGTACAGTTATGCACAGACCAGTGTTATACCACCTAGAAGAATGTTTAACAAAAAAACCCAATTTGAACCAGGCCTGAGGGATGCAGATTAAAATCACCTACCTTGGGTTTGGTAGCATAACTTTCTGTCGATTAGGCCAACATAGCTCTATGTTTTCATTGTTATTGTTGTTAAGTGCCTTTGAGTCATAGACAACTTATAGCAACCCTATGAACAAAAGACCAGAGCACTGTTTATAGATTTTCCAGAGGCAAGCCATTTCTTTGTATGATCTTTGTATGTGTATTGTAATGTACCTTTGTGTGTTTATATGTATCTAGTGGCCTAGTGGTATGAATCTGCACATCTACACTAATATCTTGAAGGCACAGAGTTTGAATGCACTATATGCGCTGCAAGAGAAGGATGAGCAACCTCCTCGCATGCAATTCCTCTGAAAACCCTGGAAGGTCAGCTATGGATTGGTTTTGACTCAATGGTACTCAGCAACAACACACACATATAAACATATATACATTATATATGCACATTTTATATATATACACACACACACACGTGTAGAGAAATCACATAGATCACTAGAGAAAATACAGTACAAAGAGATGGAGATTATTAAATGGTGATCTAAAAGATTACCTGGCAGGCTTTGCTGTAGTTCCATGATATAATGCAAGCAAGTAAAAATGAGAGAAATTTGCACATGCTTCTAGGTGACAGTCATCTTTCTTGACATTGAATTTTGAATCAGTTGCAATTTTGATAATGATAGCACTGACTCAGTTGTAAGAATGAGATTACTTGAGTGAGCCAATCTGGAATTTTCCGAAGAGTGAACAAAAATATGTCTAAGTAGAGGAAAATGAGTTCGAATGAATATTGGTCTTATGGTTATAATGATACAAGATACAGCAGTTTTAACTGGTCCTTGCCAAAAAATGCATTGACTATAAACCAATTAAAAATCTGAAAGCTGCAACTTGCTTATTTGAGAAACTAGGAAACATTTTTAGTCTGATTAAAATATAAGCCTGAGCATGCACCCGTATATGCATACATTTCTTGGAGAGACTGGATCGTTGTTTTAAAAAAAAAAATTCATATAGCACCTTCATTTATTTTTATTTTTTAAACTGAGATTTTAATGAAAGTTTATAGAAAACTTCGATTTCCATTCATTCTTTGTGGCACATTTTCCTCCCTCCCCACCCAACCCCAGTTTGCTTTTCTCTGAAAAAAAAAAGCTCTTTTTTAAAAAAAAATCTATTTTACATCATTTTCTTAGAGCATCCTTATAAAATTTTGGAGTTTCATACTCTGTAGTAATGAAACAGAAAAAACAAAAGAAACATTTACTTCAGATCATATTTTAACAGATAAATAAAAAAATTCTTTGTCAAAATAAATAGAAAAATTGAAACAGATCATGAAAGGAAAATAATTTGGAAATGGGTTTGCTCCTCTGAGAACACTTCTTGTTGTTATGTGCAGTTGAGTCACTTCTGACTTATAGGGATCCTAAGTACAAGAGCCCTAAACCCTGCTCTATCCTGCGCCAACCTTACTGTCTCCGCATACGTACTCCAATTACCCCAGTGACTGAACTGATCCATTACATTGAGGGTTTTCCTCTCTTGCGCTGTCCCTCAATCCTCCCAAGCATGATGTCCCTCTCCAAGTTCTGGTCCTTCCTTGTAACATGTCCAAAGTACATCAGATGAAGCTTTAGAATCTTTGCCTCCAAGGAGCAGCCTGGTTCCACCCTCTTTAGGACAATAGAAAGAATATAATAATAGATGATAATTCCTTTATAATTTTGCAATGTAGGTGAGTTGGAAGGAAGAGTGGCATCCACTTCCATAACAGCTTGCCCCCAGAAAACCTATGAACCTGGAGAGAGGATGAGAGACACATAAGCGTTGAGGACTCTCCTTCATAGAATCGCTATGAGTCACCTGTGACTTGACGGCACTTAGCAACAATAACATCAACATAGAGAGAGAGAGATCAGCTGGCCCAGTGGACAGAGGGTGATGTTACCAAGCCGAAGGTGGGTGACTTTTAATCTGCAGCCCTCAGGCCTGTCTTTCATTGTTTTTGTTCCGGCATTCCTCTAGGTCACATAGCCCTGGTGTACAAGTTGCTGTACAGCAGTCACTTGTGGTTGCTGTGAGGCTGAACACTGTGACACTGCTGTGTCAAATGCATTAATGGTTGGTTACCCAATGCAGACAGAGAGTGGGGTGGAGCTCCCTGATTCAAACAAGCTTGGAAGGAGGAGTGGCATCCCCTTCTTTAACAGCTTGCCTCTGGAAACCCTATGAACCTGGAGAGAGGATGAAAGACAGCCAAGCATTGAGAACTCTCCTTCATAGGGTCACTATGAGTCACCTGCGACTCAATGGCATTTAACAGCAGCAACAACAGGTGGGTTGTACAAGAAGGAAGTTCAGAGGACCCCATCTAATTCCAGATTCTATTATTGACTTTAAACAACTCCTTAAACTCCTCTGATAATTTAATGTCTTGAAGTCTCTGTTCTTTCTTTTGTTATTGTTGTGTACGATAGAGTCACAACTGACCCATGGCTGACCCTCCTTGTTTTTCAGAGGCAGTTAATCGCAGAGGAAGAGATTGCCCATCCTTCTCCTGTGGAGCAGCCAGTGGCCTCGAGCTGTGTGCTTTTAGGATTGCAGCACAGCTTCTTGCCACTTGGCCACCAGAGCTCCAATGTAGGCAGTAGTGAGCTGAAATTGCCTGGTATTGGCCATTTTGAATCAGACAATCATATGATCTTATATGTCAGGAATGATGCATTAAAGAGGAATGATGTTACATTTGTTGTGGAAAATACAATTAAAGATCAATCCTGACATAAAATGCTGTTAGTGATAGGATAATATTCACATATATACAAGTAAGACATGTTAATATTACTACTGTTGAAATAGGGAGCTTTGGTGGCCTAGAGGCAAGGACTGTGCTGCTAACCTCAAGGCATGTGGTTTGAATCCACCAACTTCTCCACAAGAGAAAGGAGGGCAATCTCTTTCCTCATGATTTACTACCCTTGAAAACCTGCTGGAGGGTCAGGTAGGTGTTGGTTCTGACTCAATGATACATAACAACAATTATTGAAATGTCTATATTAATCAATAAAGCCAATGATGGTTTTATTGGTTAATATGGAATGACTCAGTATTCTTATTGACTTCTGCAATCTGAAATGTATCACACAAGCAATCGAGATATATTAATAGTAACTTATAATTGGAATGCAAAAATTTGAAACAAGAATGAATGGTAGTTGGAGATATGACTGGTGTGATAGAAATACTTGTATAACTTCATCGTTTCTCCAGGCTAATGGGTTTCCGGAGCCAAGCCATTTTGGAAGTGGAGGCCACTCCTGCTTGTTTTAATTGGGGAGCTCCACCAAACACTGTCCATCATGGGTGACCATTATCACGTTTGACACAGCAGTGTCACAGTGTTCAACATCAGAGCAACCACAAGTTACCTCTGTACAGCAAGTGGACAGAACAGGGATATACGACCTAGAACAATGTTTGACCAAAAACAATTAAAAACAGGCCAGTGGGCTGCAGATTAAAGTCACCCACCTATGGCTTGGTAGCATCACTTTCTATCCCCTAGGCCAACTGAGCTCTCTTTTTGTTGTTGTTGCTGGAAAGTGCTATTGAGTTGTACATTACAAAATTAAACTACAAAAATATTATTATGAATAATAGTATCTACATTTATGGACTTCATCAGATGGAAGACACGGGAATCAAATCAATCACATCTGTGACAAGAAACATTGGAAAGCTCAATATCAAAAGCCCTAACAAGTGAAGGCACTGGCTGTGGAACAATCAATGTTTTCTATGTAAGCTTAAAATGAACTTAAAGAAAATTAAAACAAGCCCGTGAAAGTAAAAAAAAAAATGCCATCTTGCATAAATCCCCTCAGAATTTAAAGACCATTTCAAGAGTAAATTGGAGGCACTGAGCATTAATAACCAAAGACCAGTGGAATTATGGGATGACATCAAGGTGTCCCACATGGAAAAAAAGCAAAATTTAATTTACCAAGCACGGTAAATCCATGGCATAAATAAATTATCAAATATAAGTGAAAATGCACAATCATCAGGATACATATTATTGGGACTGTCTAGAATTTGAATCTTTGTAAAGAGGTCCTTTAGATTAGAAAAAAAATGTTTTTTTCAATGACATATCTGACAAGGGACTCATCTCTAAAATATATAGAAAACTCTGAGATCTCAACACAAAAAACCAGGCAAGTAACCCAATTGAAAAATAGCAGAGTATATGAAAAGATACATCCAAAGAAGAAATTTAGATGGGGGGAAAAAACCACACATAAATGCTCAAATTCCTTATTGCTGTCCACTAAATGATGACTTATAACAACCTTATTAATAACAGATCAAAACCCTATCCTGCAATATTAACTATTGGAGAATATCAAAACATGCATATCAAAATGACAGCGAGAGAGTATCTCATCCAGCAATTATAGCAAAGCTCAATAAGATACGAAATAGCAAATGCTGGTGAGGGTAGGAAGAAATTGCAACTCTTCATGTACCATTGGTAAGGATGCCAAAAGTTACAATGTGGAAATCAGTTATAGTTAGAATACCTACCAAAAGGTCCAGCAATCCCACCACTAGGTATGTTGTTGTTGTTATGTGCCGTCGAGTCGCTTGCAACTCGCTTGCGACTCATAGCGACCCTATGTACAACAGCCCTAAACCCTGCTCTATCCTATGCCAATCGCATTGCCTCTGACACACCCATACCGATAATTCCAGTCACTGAATCAATCCACCTCATGGAGGGTCTTCCCCTCCTGCGCTGTCCCTATACTCTACCCAGCATGACGTCCCTCTGTAAAGACCTGTCTCTCCTTACATGTCCAAAGTATGTCACACGAAGCCCCAGAATCTTTGCCTTCAAGGAATAGCCTGGTTTTGCCCTTTCTAGGATGAATCTGTTTGTTTTCTTGGCAGTCCATGGTACATTCAATACTCTTCTCCAGCACCACAGCTCAAAGGCATCAATTCTCCTCCTGTCCTCCCTAGTCATTGTCCAGCTCTCTGATACATAACAAGTGATTGCAAAGACCATGGCCTGTATCAGATGCACCTTTGTCTCCAAGGAGACACC
>NW_006399900.1:4598681-4616302 GCF_000299155.1 Elephantulus edwardii | reverse complement strand
AAAGTCATATTTTGGCTCCTGTGGATTTGGTTTAATTTTCCTCAGCTTCAGCTTGAACTTGCATATGAGTAGTTGATGGTCTGTTCCACAATCAGCTCCTGGCCTAGTTTTCACAGCTGATATTGAGCTTCTCCAGCGGTTTTTTTCCACAGATGTCATCTATCTGATTCCTATGCTTACCATCAGGTGAATAAATAATAGGCAACACAAACAAATACACGCACACCCAATTAAGCATTATTTATAACAGTTAAGAAATGGAAACAACCTAATGTTTATCAACAGGTGAATACCATGATACAGTCATACAAATGGAGTACTATACAACACTAAAAATAACTTAAACAATTAAGAAACACTATATAACATGAATGAATCCCAAGGACATGATGCTAAGTGAAAATGTCAGTCACAAAAGGACAAATATTGTATAAGATCACTTCATACAAAGCTAAAGAAAGATTTGCAAGCAAAGTAATTTTTTTTTAGCAAAGTAATTTTTAGATGGTTACCATGGATGGGAAGCAAGGGAGGGGTAAGTAAAACAGTAAACAGGTAACAGACATATATTAAAGTGGGTGAGGGTAAAGGCAATACACAATAATGGGATGATCAGAAAAAAATCACTAAATAAGAATTACAAAGGAAATGTAATCACCTTCATACACACACATACAGACGTGACAAACAGATTTTAATGAGGCAACATGCCAGAAAAGTGTGATAATATTTGGGGTATTATGACTAGTCTGGTGCTGTGAAAGAAAATGTATATGAAAAATCAATTTACGTTGTAAACATTCACTCAAATCACAATAAAACATAAGTTTTGTGTTTATGTAATCAACTCTGAACAGATCTGAGCCTCATCCTCTCTGATGCCATCCTCACAATCTCTGATACGATAAAAAAAAAAAGTGGGGCACCAAAAAGAAAAGACAGAAAGGAGCAAAACAGATGCAAGAAAAGACTCTGAAACTTGCTTTAGAAGATGAAGCAGTTTTAGCCAAAGAAAGAGATCAGAATATAAAGAAATGAACATAAATTTCAAAGGACAGTTTGAAAAAACACAATAATACTGTGCAAAAATCTGAGTTAGAAAATAAAACTGAAAAAAATAAACCCACCAACCAAAAGAAAAAGAAAGAAAACAAAACTGAAAGAAACGAGGAAAAACAATTGAAGCTTCAAGTTTAATAGTGAAATATTCTACGTATAAAATATTGAATGACCAAGACACAAAAATATGGAATATACATAATCATTATACAAAACATAAACAAAAACAAACAACAGCACACACCAAACAAAAATCAAACAACTAATAGATCTGGTAGATTACTATGTAAGGAGAAAGCAAATGATCTAGAATCAAAGGTACCGAAGAAAGACGTTCAAGCTGCTCTCAAAGTATTGGTATACAGTAAATGTCCAGGAATTGATGGAATACTAACTGAAATGTTTCAACAAACAGATGCAGCACTGGGTGTACTCACTCATCTACTGACAAGAAATTTGGAAGAGAGTTACTTGGCCCACAAACTGGACTAGATTCATATCTATGTTCATTCTAAGAAGAAGGTGACCAACTGAATGCAGGTATTATCTAATAACACAAACATTATAAAATGCAAATAAAATCTTGCTGACAATCATCCAAAGATGGTTGGAGCAGGACTTGGACATGGAACTACCAGAAATTCAAGCTACATTCAGATGTGAAACTAGGGCTATCATTGTTAACATCAGATGGATCTTGGGTGAATGCAAAGAATTAAAAGAAAATACGCTTATTTGTGTTTTTAATGACAGTGCAAAGGAATTCAACCATAAGATGATAACAAATTATTGATAACTTTGTCAAGAATGAGAATTCTAGAACACTTAGTTGTGCTTGTACACACACCAAGAAGTTGTTAGATTATAGGAAGGAGATGCTGAATGGTGTAAAGTCAAAAAAGGATACATCAGAGTATATCCTCTGATTATAATCAATCAAGCTATATGGTGATCAATTAGTGCAAGAAGCAGAGCATGGAAAAGAATATAGCATCAAGATAAGAAAATGCCTTATTCACTATCTGTAATTTGCAGAAGACACTATCTTACTTGTTGGCTTGCTTGAAAACAAAGAATTGAAGGATTTACTGAGGAGAATCAAAGCAGGAAAGAAGTATTATGTTTACATCTCTTCTAAGACAGAATTGTTCATTTTTTGGAAAACTGAAATGTTCACTATTTTTAACACTTCAATTCTAAAGCATCAATTATTCTTCCTTATTCATTTCAAACTTGCACATGTATGCTACGTAATTGAAAATGTCATAGCTGTGGCTAGGTGCATAACCCAAGTAGCATTCTTGCCCTTTAGCACTTTGAAGAGGTCTTTGCCGTCAGATTTCCCCATTGCAATATGTCATTTGTTGTCTTAATTGATGCAAAAGCAGGGAAATGGAGCTCCAGTGGCCTAGTGGTAGGAAGCTGTGCTGCAATCCCAAAGGCATGTGGTCCAAATCCACCAGCTTGTTTCACAGAAGAGTAGGCAATCTCTTCCAGAGAAACTTATTGCCTCTGAAAACCCACTGGAGGGTCAGCTATGATTCAGTTCCAACTCGACAGCATATAACAACAAAATGGTAAAAGTGAGACTCCAACACGTACACTGTAGTCTTGTTATCCTGTTCAGTCAAGTAGAGGGCTAGTGAAAGAGAAGACCCTCAATGAGATGGCTGCAACAACGGGACAAACAGAGCAGAGATTGAGAGGATGGCAGGATTTCTGTTCTGCTGCACGTCATTATTACTGGTCATTATTATCGCTGTGATTATGTGCTGTCAAGTGGGAATTGACTCAACCCCTTGAGTGTGTTTTCAGAGGCTATAAATCACATGGGAGGAGATCTCTCACCTTTCTTCCAAAGGAGCAGCTAGTGAATTTGAACTACCTGACATTGGGTTGGCAGCACAACTCCTTATCCACTAGACCACCTGAGCTCCCTAGAGTCACTACTGTGGTGGTGGTGGTTGTTGTTATGTGCTGTCAACTCACCAGTGGTTCATAGTGACTCTATGTACAACAGCTCTAAAACCTGCTCTATCCTGAGCCAACTTTATTGTCTCTGACACACCTACTCCCATCATCCCAGTCATTGAGTCAATCCATTTCATGACGGGTCTTCCACCCTCCCAACTATAATGTCCATCTCCAAGGACTGGTCCCTCCTTGCAACATGCCTAAAGTATGTCAGATGATGCTTCAGAATCCTAGCCTCCAAGGAGCTGCCTGCTTTCACCCTCTCCAGGATGAACCTATTTGTTCTGTAAGCAGTTGATGGTATACTCAAGACTTCTCTAGCACCACTGCTCAAAGCCATCAATTCTCTTTCTATCATCACTAGTCATTGTCCAGCTTTTTGATGCATAGCATGCAATTGCAAAGATCATGGTCTGGATCAGTTGCACCTTAGTCTCCAGAGTGACATTGTTGCTCTTTAGTACTCTCGAAATTATTATAGGTTGTGGTTTGTTGGAGTAAATCAATGATGCACATAACAACAACTACAATATATCCCCGTTAGGGTTTTGGGAAGAAATTAGTACATACATACTGAAGAAAATGAATAACAAAAGAATCTTTAGGTTTAATTTTTCCTTTTAATGTTGTCTTCAAGCTTACCCACTCCCTGCTACTGAGGTAATTGCCAATGCAGAACAACCCTTCAGGACAGAGTAGGACCGCCCTCACATTTCCCAAAGTTGTAACTCATTATAGAAATTGGTGGTGGTGCTTTTCTTGATTTTAAATCATGCAGTGTTCCCTTGCTCTGATTGCACAACAGCTTCTTGGTCAAGGTATGGATTTTGTATAAGCATAACTAAATGTTCTGGAATTTCCATTCTTCTCATTTTTAGCCTTAGTTTCTTGTTATCAACACAGTCAAATGCCTTTTGTATATTCAATAAAACATGTAAACATTTTTCTGGTATTCTCTCCTTTCAGACAGAATACATCTGACACCAGCAATTATATCCCTAGTGCCACATGGCCTCTTCTAAACTCAGCTTGAACTTCTTCACTTCTTTGTTAGGGAAATGTTCTAGCCATTTTTGGATGCTCTTCATCAGTATTTTGCTAGCGTGTCATATTAATGATATTGTTTAACGAATTCCACATTCTATTGGGTTACCTTTCTTGGGAATGGAGGGGAAATATGGATCTCTTATACTTGGTTGGAGGTAGATGCTTCATTTTTCTTCTTCAGAGTGGTTGGCGGGTTTGAACTGCTGATCATTTCGCTCACATGTGAATTATTTAACCGCTGCGCCCCCAGAACTCCTTTGTCTTTAGGCTTGTTGTTGTTATGTCTGTTGGGTCATCACAACTCATAGTACCCTAAGAATAATAGCTCTGAACCCTGCCCTATCTTGAGCACTGTCTCTGACACACCTGCACCTATTGCCACAGTCACTGTGTCAACCCATCTCATCCAGGGTCTTCTGGTCCTGTGCTGACACTCCACCCTTCTGAGCATGATGTCATTCTCCAAGGACTAGTCGCTCCTGGAAACATGCTCAAAGTATAAGAGATGGAGTTTTAAAGTCCTTACCTCCAAGGAGCAACCTGGTTTCACCCTCTCCAGGACAGACTTGTTTGTTCTTTTGGTAGTCCATTGTATGTTCAATACTCATCTTCAGCACCCCCTCAAAGGCATCAATTTTCATTCTATCACCCTTAGTCATTGCCCAGCTCTCCAACGCATAGCAAGTAATTGCAAAGACCATGGTCTGAGTATCTTTAGTCTTAGGTCAATTTAAAACTAACTCCATAGCTACTAAAGAAAACAGATACTGACATTTCACACATTATACCTAAATTTTGCCTGTTCTAGCTTATTTTGACCATTTAATTCAAAATTGTTGAATATGTTATGCCCTAAAACCTCTATTTGCTCAGGACTCACTCCTTGTGCTTTGCCAAACTGTTTTCCGCCTGAGGATTCTGACCTATAAATACCCATCAGTGAGACCTCATTATCTGGTTTAGCGTTTAGCCCTGGCAAGAGATGATTGGAGAAACAACAGTGAGGACTGTATTTACCTGGTTTATTCCCTGTAAGCTTACCTTTGGCTGCTTATCCCTTCAGTAAAGATCACTCCTATCATTAGGTTCTGATATCAATTCCCTTCCAATGTATCTTTAAGCTTAGGTGTCGTAATAAGTGTTCAGGTGCCTCTAGTTCCTGAACAATTAACTCCTGCAGGGTCTCTGACATCCCAGTTACATGTTTGCACTTCTAACCTCTTTGTAGTGCCCTAATTTGAGTGTGCAGTCTGCTTCCTCCTGGGACCGTGATAAACAGATACAGTTTACAGAGGTGGTCCATTCCTGGTGGAATCTCATCTCTCTCCCAAGTTCAGAGTTGTTATGAGGACGGCTCTTGTTTCTATTATTCCAAATGGGGGATATTTCTCTGGTAATGAAGCATACAAAATGGTATGTGAAAATTTGATCTAAGAATTCATCATCTGCCCCACTCCTCTTTTCTACACTCTCCTTTATGTTCATGTAACTATATACCCACACTAGAGGCTTCAGGGAACTGGTATTTTTAAAATCCAATATATTTCTATTATCAATATTACAATACAATTTAATTTAACAACATATTAGATAACTCTAACCAGTAAGATAATATATAACATTATGATAGTTCAAAGTTAATGAAACTACTTCTATTATTTACAGACACTTAAAGGTGCTTCTAATTTGCCATTATAGACAATGAGCAAGTAGGAATTGATGATGTGTGTGTTTTCCTACAAACTGGTGCTTTTAATCCATAAAACAAATTATTCAAAGATTTCTGGGTAAAAGAACACATGCATTTTTAATATTTAAGGCTTTAATCAAGTTATTAAAATTTTATATACTAAAATGTCATAATTAGCCAAAATTCAACATTCACAAATACACCCCAGGGAGCATATAAAACATCGGTATTGTTTTATGCCTGCCAAGAAGTAATCTAAATAAAAAGATCTTGACAATGTAGAAAAGACTTTGGTTCATTGGTCTGCTTTTGATTTACATATAAAATACATCAGTGAAATGTTCTCACTTATACCTAAAATGATCTTCAGTCTGGATTTCGGATTTATTTCAGATACATAAATTTTTAAATGATCTGTTTTTAATGTAAAATAATAAAGCCATCTCAATTGCTGGCGAGTCCCTTTAACCACTTTCTTTTCATGTTTACTAGATAGAAACCATGACAGGTCTTGAACTTCAAAGAAAATGAAAAACTTGGCTAGAAAGGATTAGAGAAAAGTTCCATTGCTTTTAATAAATTCCTTGCAAATTTAACATGTACTTCAAAACTTTATGGTAAAAGAAAACCAGAAGATGCTAACTAATCAAAAAGAAATGAAATATTTATCAAAAACAACAAAGAAATGTGAGACCACTTTATGGATTTTAGGGATAAACATCTTTCATTTTAAAATTGTAACTTTTTTGTTTCAATTCATTTCAAGAAGCCATTAAGTACCTCTTGTATGCTAAGTATTTTACTAGTTATCCACTGTGTTTATAAATGACAATTGAAGAAAAGAGAAACAATGGCTAAAAGTAACCACCAGATAATTACTCACATTCATATTTATACCCTGAATCATAATTAAAATAATCATAGTTAGAATTTATTAATTGTTTATTAGATGCCAGTCATATTATTAGCTCATTTAATACTCGTAAGAGGTTTATAAGGCTGGTACTACTTATTATTCCATTTTATAAATTGGAAAATTGGGACAAAAAGAAACTTAGTTGTGTGTCCAAAAATCAAGGGTTGAAGCCAGGAATTGAATATACTATTGGTTGCCAAAAGAACAAACAAATCTGTCTTGGAGGAAGTGTAGCCAGAGTGCTTCTTAGAAGCAAAGATTATACTTGATCTTACATGGTTTGGCTAGGCTGTCAGAAGGGGCCAGTCCTTGGAAAAGGACACACAGAGATACAGAGAAAAGAGAGGAAGACCCTCAATAATAAATGCATCGGCACCAGGACAAGACTTTCTTGGATCTGAAAACGTGAGCCCTCAACTGTCTAGATTTCAAGCCAGAGCTCCCTGAGCGCTGGTTGTGGAGCTGTTGCAGCAGTGTGTCAGCAGGATAAGACTACTGCCAACAGCTGTGAGTGTGGGGATGCCACATCCAAGGAGGAGAAGAACAAGGTTCAACAGGACCAGCACCGTGGCTCACCACTCAGACGAACTTGGAGAAACAGACCACACAAAGCTGACAAGTTTGACCATTCCAATTCCACTGGGTGGTGGAGTGAAGGTCAGGGCCAAGGGACCTCCACCAAGAATTCAGGAGAAGGGACCAATATGCGGAATCTAGAAGGTAAGGACATTGCTCATCCAAAAAAACTAGAGGATTATTTTCAGGCCATGACTTACGGTTGCTGTTAAGGCCATAAAGTCAGCTCTGATTCATTACAGTTCTATGTACAACAGAACAAAACGCTGCCAGATTGAAAGAGAGAGGGGAAAAAAATAAAATGGATTGGCACAGCAAAAGCAAAACCAGGCATAAGCCTGGCAGGGATTGTGAGGAAGATGCAGGACCAGGCAAGGTTTGGATTTGTACTTGGGGTCACGATGAGAAGTCAATTTGGTAACACCTAACAGCAATCATTATTCCAAAGTTCATTTCTTAGCCAACTCTCCATAAGAGAAATTAAATTCTATAACCTCTATCCTACGGTGAATAACAAAGTGAAGATTAGAGTAGAAAATAGATGATTCATGCTTCTGTTTTTGTTCTAGAATTCTATTCTATTTTTTTTTCAGATAGTGTAGAATATGAAGACATTCATATGCCTATTCTAATTCTGCTGAATTAAGTAAAATGAAACGAAAATGTTCTGACGTTCCCTTTTTCTAATTTATAAACACACTGTGTTAAAAGCAACACTCTTTCACTGTGTTAGTCTTTGTCCTGGCTCACAGATGCACTAACCTGGCTCTGAAATTCTTGGATTACATAACAGTTCTGATCTAACTACTTCTACCAAACTGAGCTAACGAAGGTGTGAGACTTGGACTCTATTCTCCAGGAGCAATAGAACAAGGAGGAGCATACTAAATAGGAGAAGGGGAGGCATGTGTGAATGGTTGCCTCTATTGACTAGCTCCCTCATTTGCCACAGGACAGGAGAAGATGAGGGGTGCCCAGCTGTCACTTCTGAATCGTCTACAGAAGAATCCTAGTGGGAATGAGCATGCAGATTGTAGACTATCTGGAGCCATAGTGAATAGAGGAAACCCTAAAACACTTGCCCTCCAATAATGCTTAAAATCTAAACAAACAAACAAAAAAAATCCCCTGAAGTCTTCTTAACACCAAAGAATAGTTTCTTTAACTAGTAAAAAATGTCTTCCTTGAGCCTTGTGCTCTTTCAGTAACCATCTATCTATATAAGATCAAACTGACAACTTGTAACTTGAAAGACTAGATGAGAAATTAATGGGCAATGAATTTATGATGGTCGGGGAGGATGAGAATGGGGCACAACTTCCAGAACGCAATTTTAAATAAGAAGAACTGGGAGCTCAGGTGGCCTAGTGGCAAGAAGCTGCACTGCTGGAGAAGGAGGAACAATCTCCTTCTGTACCAGTCAGATCCTATTTGATGGTACACAAACACAAAATAATAAAATAAAATTTAAAAGAAGAAGGAGGAGGAGGAAAGCATGGAGATGATAGGATCTGACTTCTAACTCCACTAGGGGATTAGCTCCATAAGCAACATCCATAGTACTAAACTAATTCCTAAAAGGTCAGAAAGGTCAGACATGGTCTCCCATGCTCCTGTACCCACTTTCACCAGTTTCAACACCAATCTTACTGGGAACTGAGTTCTAAATTCATTGCAATGACCATCCAGTCTCCACCGAAACATACAATTGCGGGGTTTATTAGAGAAGCTGATAGGCTATCATTCAAAATAGCAACAAGCAACGGTATACATGCAGTAAATTACCAGACAATTCCTCAGTCCAGACAACATTAACAGATTATAAACGGAGCTCTGGAGGCCTAGTGGCAAGAAGCTGTACTGCAATCCCAAAGGCTTGTGGTTACAATCTACCAGCTGCTCCGCGGGAGAAGGATGGACAATGTCCTCCAGAGTGATTGATTAACTGCCTCTGAAAACCTGCAGGAGGGTCAGCTATGGAATGGTTCTGACACTACAATACACAACAGCACCACTATACAACAACATGCACCCCCTCAGTCATCCAGCAAGCTGAGTGAAGAGCCCTGGTTCTGGTTCTCTGGTGGAGCAGTCTTAAGTCAAGTATATCTAAATAAACTAGCAGTAGTAATGGGAAAGACTTGCACTGCCAAAGCAAAGGTACACAGTTTGAATCCACCAGCTGCTCCATGGAAGAGGGATGAGCAATCTTTTCCCATGCGATTTATTACTTCTGAAAACCCAGAAGAGGGCCATCTGTGAGTCATTTCAGACTCAAGGGAACACCACCACAACAATAACACGTCCCCAAACCACAGCAAGTCCCAACAACTACTTCTCAGACTCAGTAAACATCTTCATCAACAGTATACCACATCATATTCCTACCTCTTTTCATAGTATACAATCCCTCAGACAACTTGTCCTCCTCCAGTAAGCTTGGGCTGAGTCAACAAGTCATGCCGCTGCTGCTCCCATTTTGGTCTCTCCTGGTGGTAAGACTCTCTTTTCTGTTGCTTCATCTGCTTCATGTAACAGGAAGACTGGCCAATCCTCTTGTGGATACACTAACATGCCCCATAATCATGAGGAAGAAATGGCTCACGCAGCTGTTGATGATGTAGGCAGGTCATGAGCAACTCAGGTATAGCCGAGGCAGCTGGATTCAGAGTCAAGTTTAAGGGAGCCAAACACCCACAATGCTGCACAGTGAATGGTACATGTACAAATGATTAAGTCGGTGTATGTATTGCTGTGTATGTTCTCAACAAGAGCAAACTAAAATTTTTAAAAAGAGAAAGCAAAAAATAATGGCTTGAGAGGTGGCCAACATATGGAAAAATGAAAGACAATCACTTGCATGATTCAATTCTATCAGAAAGTCATGCTCTGAATTATCAAACCAATGGACAGACACACTGGCACAATAGTTTAGAAAGCTCATAAAGATGGAAATTATATCCACTATCACATGCAAATAAAGGAATACACAGATAGACATGAAGATAATTTCGTGAGCATCTACCACATAATGTCCAAAAGGTGATCTCCTTTGTATCCTCCAGACAACAATGTGAAGTTGACATTTTTGCTTTCCCCATTAATTAAACAAGGAACTGGAGATTTATCATAAGATTAAATTGCTTGACCAAGCTCAGGCGCTAATAAGTGTTACAATACTGGATTGAACCTTTTAATCTAGCACCAAACCAAAAGTTCTTTTGCAGTATGAGCCAAAGTTCTTTCCAGTATGACAGGCTCTCTTAAAGAAGTATTTTATTTCTTCCAAATTACTACAAACCATATGCAAGTCTAATTTTTGTGGTTAAATAAAATAAGGTGCATCTGATTCAAGCCATGGTCTTCTCAATTGCCTGCACCTGAGAGCTGAACAATGCAAAGGATGACAGAATTGGTCCTTTTGGATTGTGCTATTGCAGAAGAGTACTGAATAGTCTATGTACCGTCAAAAGAATAAACAGTTCTGTTGTGGAGAAAGTGAAACCAGGCTGCTTCTTGGAGGCAAGGAAGTAAAACTTTGCCTCACTACCCAGTTTGTGTTAGGAGGGGCCAGTTCCTGGAGAAGGATATCATGCTTAGAAAGGTGAAGGGTCTGTGTAAAAGATGAAGATAAATTGACATCTCTTCAGTGAGATGGAATGACAGTTACAGTAATAATAGGCTCAAGTGCATCAGAGATGATGAGGATGGCACAGCATAAGACGGAAAGATTCAGATCTGTCATTCAAGGGTCACTATGAGTTGGCTCAATGGCAAATAACAAGAGCAATGTCAAAGGTAGTATTGTTATTGTTGTTGTTGAAGCAGGTTTTTGCACAGTAGGAGATTGTCCATCTTTCTCCCACAGAGCAACTGGTGGATTTGCATCATGTGCCTTTGGGATTGCAGGGCATCTTCTTACCTCTAGACCACTGTTGTTGTTAAGTGCCATCGAGTCACAGACAACTCATCATGGTGACCCTATGAATGAAAGACCTGAAAATTGTTCATAGAGTTTCCGGAGCAAACCATTTCGGAAGTGGATGCCACTCCTGCTTCCAAGCCTGTTTTAATCGGGAAACTCCACCAAACACTGTCCACCATGGGTAGTAACCATTATCACATTTGGCACATCAGTGTCACAGTGTTCAGCATCACAGCAACCACAAGTTACCTCTGTACAGCAATGCACAGACCAGGGCTATACCACCTAGAAAAATGTTAGATAAAAAATTAATTTTAACTAGGTAGGCCTGAGGGCCGCAGATTAAAATCACCCACCTTGGGCTTGGTAGCATAACTTTCTGTCCACTAGGCCAGCGTAGCTCTATGTGAGCTCCCTAAGAGTAGAATTTTTAGTTTTAAATCTAACTAAAGAGAATAGAGAGTATTTACATGTCATACAAACTAAACTTACAGATATTTAAATATTTTAGGTTTGTATTTCCCATTTTATTTCCTAAAATCATTATAAAAATGAACTTAGATCTCTTAGAATCTGAATTGCCTATCAGGGAAAATAATTTTGAAGCATAACATTTAATATTTTTATTACATTAGTAAAAAAACTGGCATTTAGAAACACACATGCACATGAGATATAGGCAATGGGTAAAGAAAACTGAAGAATTGATGTCTTTGAATTGTGATGTTGGCAAACAATAAATATGGACTGCCAAAAAAAATGAACAAATCTGTCTTGAAAGGAACATAGCCAAAGTGATGCTTAAAGGCAAGGATGGTGAAATTTTGTCTCACATACTTTGGTTTACTCCATAAAATAGTATTGTATTGATCAGAGAAGTTGCTAAATTAGTTTTCTAATTAATTCTGTTCTTATTTTCTTATAGAACATATACTTCTCAATATTGACAGAATTATTACAATTAATTATAATTTTCTTATATTGAATGTTTTGGGTTAACTCTCTGAAACCTCAGAGGAGTTCCAATTTCATGCTGCCTTCTCCCCTGTGTATCTGCACCCTGGTTAGGTAACTAAAGCCACCTGCATAGGTTTTCTAGTAACCAAACCCTGCCTATTCCTATTCATATCCTTTCTACTTCCCAATACTCTAGGAAGTCATTGAAAAAAGATTATTGTGACTTTAGCTATCATTGCTAAGTAATCAATATATTCTGCCTTCTCATAATACTTGAGAGATTAATGGTCTTAATTAAACCATCAGTCTAAATTGATTGATTCAACCCTCAGTCAATCAGTAATGATTCTGCCACTTACCCGGTGCATGCAACCAGTGGCAACAGATTTAATATGCTAATGAGGGTCAAAAAAAGAAAAACACAAAGTGAAGTAACTAAATAGAGAAGCACCATCTAATTTGGCCCAATCCTTTCATCTTTTTCAATAGAAATGCATGCTTTTTTGTATCAAAAGACATATTAAACTTCATCTATATTTGATTTATCTTTGGCAGAATCATACTAAACATTCTATATCTCTACATATTGATATTTACTTAGAATGGAAGGCATGTGGTTGTGTATTATTGAGGGGATACCTCAAATCAAGTGCTAAAATAATGTAAAATGTTTTATTTCCATTTTATATATATAACATCTAATAAATTTAACATCAATAACTTCTTATAAGTTAAAATATTTCTAAGTTATAATTTTTAAGTAGGGAGGAAAGATACATACAGTAATTGGTTCTACTTATCTCTTCTAACGTCATTGATTTCATAATTTAGCATAACTTAAATGCTTGGTTTACAGAGAGGTTAATAGAGTTAATCCTTTAATTAAAACTGATACTGAAATTTCAGAATTTCCAGTAAGGTTTTAGTAGAAAGGTCCAAATCCAAATATTTAGTCTTGTTTTACCTGGTAGCCTCTCACACTTTTTGGATACAGAAAAAACACACAAACATAATCAGACAGAGTTAATCCACCAGGACCACCAAGCAACAGGCTCTTCACCATTCCATAGCTTCATTTACAGTTTTAATGTCCTGGGCAAGCTTCTCTTTAATCCTCTGGCCCACTTTAAACGTCATTCCCTTTGTGTCCTTCTCATTCTCTTGAATCTTACAGGTACAATGGGTTCATCTTTCTAAAGGTCCCTGGCACCAATATAAACTTCTCCACAGTACCAAGGCCTTAAAATCATAATTGACTATTTTTTCTGGGCTGTAATCCATTAGAGTGTGAACTTCCCAAGGGCAAGGATTATGACTTATTCAGCACAGTGATGAATTTATTGATTTATATGTCAATAAATGTAGTTCTCTCTCAGTATAGGACTGTAAATAACTAAAAAAAAAATAACTAGGCTATTTAGCAGAGTATCTGGCATATATAAAGTGGTCACTGCTAGTTAGATATATTTTTAGTATCAAAACAAAGCTTATTTTGTAATAAGTATTTAAAACCATAAACTCAAACTTATTGCTAAGTCAGAATCAACTCATAATTGATGCCCCCTGCAAGTTTTCAGAGCCTATAAAGCACGCAGAAAGGCGTTTCTATCTTTCTCCTATGGAGCCAGCCAGCAGTGGATTTGAACCAGTGGAGTAGCAGTACAACTTCCTACAGACTATGGCAGTAGAGCTCCCTACAAACAATAAGTGAATTTAAAATCATATTTCTAGCATGAATTTCAAAGCAGAGTTAAATAAAGTTTTGTTGTGGTTGCTGCTGTGTACCGTACAGTCAGAACTAACCCATACCTGGCCCTCTGGTGGGTTTTCAGAAGCAATTAATTGTATGGGAGGAGATTGGCCATCTTTCTCCCCCAGAGCAGTTGATGGCCTCGAACCCTGTGACGTCAGGATTGCAACACAGCTTCCTGCCACTAGGCCATCAGAGCTCAGTACAAAATTATATATTAAGCACTATGCTTATTCTAAACAGCAATCAGTTACTTACTAAGTTATACCCAAGTAGAAATCAGACTATTAAGATAAATTAAAATTAACTTTAAAAAGCATTCATCTAATAAAAACTCAAGATATATTGAAATTCTCTGGAAAGTTAAATAGGATTTCCACACTTTGTACTTAAGGAAATGCTTTTATTGTGTTGGGTTTTTTTTTTGGTAATTGTTCTAGTATTCTTCTTCAATTTTAAAAAGTTTTTCCATTTTTATTTCAATGAAAGTTTACAGAAAGATTATGTTTTCATTTCTTCATTGTTGCACATTTTCCTCTCTCTTCCGCCTGTCCCCTTCCTTCAGTCCACTTTGTAAAGCACCTCTTGTTCCAGACTGTTCTCATAAATACAATGCCTCATCATACATTCCTTTCAGACACTCCTTCCTCTCATCTGCTTCATTACAGTATGCATTATCTAGCCACTCTTTTCCTATTCTCCCTCAACCCTCCACTTCAGCCCTATTTTTTTTCAAGTCAATCATATTTAAATACTTTTTCCCCTACAGTTTCCTGCTAATGTAAAAAAAAAAAAAGACAGCAATAACTTTTGAATCAGTTCTTAAAAGTCCTTAATTCTCAAAGACTCTTATTCACTTATAACAACCAAAGGGTTAATTTAGGTTCTTCATCTTCAGTAAGGCAATAGATATTTAAGTAAGGCAGAAAATACCGCTTTTAATTTCAACAGTGCATTCTGTGTACAAAGTATAAATATAAAAAGAACGTATCCTTTTGTTAATTTTCTGACCATTCTTTTTAATAGACAGGTAGCTATATAACCTCCTTAGAGTAACTCATTTCACAGACTTGACTTGAAGCCCACATTCTTGCATGACTTATTTCCAATCTTAAGATAATGTGGCTTAGGTCTATTTTTAAATAGTGGTGTTATGCCATATTTGTCCTTTTGTAACTGAGATATTTGAGTCAGAATAATGTCTTCAATGTTCACTCATGTTACATAAAGTTTTACAAATTTATGGTTTTCAATGCAGTGTAATATTCTATTATATGAATGCACTATCCATTTGTTTGTCGATGGGCACTTGGGTTGCTTCCATATATTTGCTGTTACGAATAACACAATAACAAATATGGGCATCCATGTTTAGATCTAAGCTTCGGTTTATTTAGGCTATGTTCCCAATAGTGGAATTGCTGGATCAAATGGTATTTCCATTTTCAACTATTTGATAAAGCACCATTCCACTTTCCATAGTTGTACCATTTTACAATTAAATTGGTTGACTACATCTTACAGATGACAATGCTACAATACTAGAAATCAATAACAAGAGGATATAGGAGGAAAAAAACCACCTGGAAATTGAACAACCCCTTGTTTGAACATGAGTGGCTAATAGAAGAAATAAAAAGTGAAATAAAAATTTTTCTTAAAATAAATGAAAATGAAAACACAACTTAATAAAACATCTGAGAAATAGCCAAAACCGCATTTAGAGGCCAATTAATTGTAAAAAGCAAACATTTCAAAAGTTAAAAAAGAATAAAAGTGGGAGTAGGGGAGAAACCACAGGGTTGCACAGTTTGATGAGTGGAGAAAGGGGGAGAAGGAAATGGGAAAGATCCAGGCAAAAAGACAGGGTAATGAGGGGCAAGATCCAATGGTGACTAGTTTTATAAAACAGAACAGAGCAGGGATGGTTCAAAATCAAGAAAGGGGTCCATCAGGGATGTACTTTGTCTCCATACTTTTTCAATCTGTAGGCAGAACAGATCATCTGAGACACTGGGCTGTACGAGGAGGAATGTGGCATCAAGATTGGTGGAAGAATCATCAACAATCTGCATTATGGAGATGACACAACCCTGCTCGCTAAAACAGAGGAGGACCTGAAGCACTTGCTGCAGAAGGTCAAGGACTGCAGCCTTCAATACGGATTGAAGCTCAATATCAAGAGAACAAAGATTCTCACCGCTGGGCCAATTGGCAGCATCAGTATGGATGGTGAAGAGATTGAGATATTTAACAGTTTTAGTTTGCTTGGTTCAACAGTCAACACTCTTGGTAACAGCAGCCAGGAAATCAGGAGATGAATTGCATTGGGAGAGTCAGCTGTGAGGGACCTCTCAAGAGTACTGAAGTGCAATGACGTCAGGCTGGAGACTAAGGTGCACCTGATCCAGGATATAGTCTTTGCAATTACATGCTATGCATCGGAGAGTTGGACAGTAAATAGGGATGTTAGAAAAATAATTGATACCTTTGAGTTATGGTGCTGGAGAAGAGTGTTGAATATACCATGGACTGTTAGGAGAACAAACAGGTTTGTCCTAGAGAGGGTGAAGCCAGAATGTTCCCTGGAGTCAAGGATTCTGAAGCTTCATCTGTTGCAAGGAGAGACTGGTCCTTGGAGAGGGGTATCATGTTTGGGAGAGTAGAGGGACAGTGCAGGAGAGGAAGACCCTCGATGAGATGGATTGATTATGTGAGTGGAGTGGTGGGAATGAATGTGTTTGAACAGCGAGGTTGGCACAGGACAGAATGGTATTTAGGGCTCCTGTACATAGGGTGGCTATGAGTCGCAAACGATTCGATGGCACATAACAACAACAACAATGCATGAGAATGCTTGTATGAAACATAATGTGAATGAAGAATAGTGTAAAACATAATGTATGCAAATTTTGTAAAAAAAAAATTTTAAAGGGGAGGGGAACATGAAAATAGATTTTTTAACCCAATATCTCCAACAAATAGAAAAAGAAGAGCATGAAAATTCAACAGCCTCTAAAAGAAAGGAAATAATAAAAATTAAGGCAGAAACAAATGGGATATAAAACAGAAAAGCAATTGAAACTATTAAAAAGACCAGGTGTTGGTTCTTTGAAAAGGTCAATAAAATTTACAAACCATTAGCACTAGCAAAGCAGCAAAGGAAAAGAAAGAAAGGATACAAATAATGACAATAAGAGATGAAAGGGCAATATTACAAAAGAGCCAACCAAAATGAAAAGGTTAATAGTGGATTTTATGAAAAACTATACTCAAACAAATATGAAAACCTAGAGGATATGTACAAATACTTAAAAACTCACAGCCTACCCAAACTGACACAGATTGAAGTAGAACACCCAAACAGGCTCATGACAAAAGAAGAAACTGAACAGGTCATAAAACAACCTTTAACAACAACAACGACAACAAAAAAGAAATTACCCTGCACCAGATGGTTTTGCTAGAGAATTTTACCAAGCATTCAGTGAAGAGTTGTCACCATCTATACAAATTATTTCAGAAAACAAAAAACTGGAGTACTCCCAGGCTCTTTCTACTAAGCCAACATATCTATTTTACCAAAGTCAGGTATAGACACTACGAAAATGGAAAATTATAGACCTATATCTCTCATGAACATAGATGCAAAACTCCTCAGTACAATCCTGGCCAATAGAGCACAACAGTATACATATATACATATATACATATATACATATATACA
>NW_006399900.1:4597072-4598454 GCF_000299155.1 Elephantulus edwardii | reverse complement strand
ATATACATATATACATATATACATATATACATATATACATATATACATATATACATATATACATATATACATAAAAACTCATCATGACCAAGTGGGATTTGTAACAGATATATAAGGATGGTTCAACATAAGAAAAACAATAAATGTAACTCATCACGTTAACAAAGCTAAGAACAAGAACCACATGATTCCTATCAACTGATCCTACAGGAACTAGGTAAGGATGGCTACTATCACCACTCCTACTTACTATTGTATTGGAAGTCATAGCTAAAGCAATAAGGCAAGAGAAAGAAATAAGGGGTATTCAAATTGACAAAAAGGAGATAAGACTATCTCTATATGCAGATAACATGGTACTTAGAAAACCCCGAAGATTCAGTAAGAATAAAATGGTTTTAATAACAAACCTTAGTCAAGTAGTCAACTGATATTTTTTAAAAAGTTTAACATCGCAGCAAATAAAAAGAAAATAATGCTGATTTTCTTGTTTTATTTCACGACTTCTTTTTAGCAGATATAAAAAATAATTAATCCTTCTTTAAGCTGTGTTTGCCCTTTTTATGCTTGTTTCCAAGATTATTCTAATAAACTAGTAATCTTAAAGGGGTTTTTAATATTCCCCCTATAGTTTTCCCTAAGACAATTTTCTGTTTCAAGTAAACATACAAGATATCAAAAGACATTCCTCGAACTTTTAGTGATACCATTATTTATTATTTAGTGATACCATTATTTATTATTATTAGTGATAACATACTATTTATACCATTGTTTTACTATTCCTATATCCAAATCCAATACTGTCTGCTTAGAAAACAATAATTAGTAAAGTCAGTAAGAACTATCATTTTACCACTTACAAGCCATGTCAGTAGTCAGAATGCTAAAAATTATCAAAAAATAGCAAAGATAGAACTTAAAGAGATAACTCCAAATTCCAATAATAGCTCAATAAAAGTTTTCGTAGAACTGAAGTCCATTAAACCTCTTTTAAATTCCATTACACAAGTATTAAAATAAGACATACATTCAGTCATATAGTATGTCAAAATCCATCAGAAACAGACACTGAAATAATTTTCTCATGACTTTGAGCTTAATAGTCATAATTTATATGAATAACCAAAGCATAAACAACATAATAAAAACATGGAGAATTGTGAGGCCTAGTGGTAAGGTGTTGGATTGTCAACTCAAAGACAAGCACCTAGAATACCCCAGCTGCTCCATGGGATAAAGATGGACAATCTCTCGCCCTGTAGTTCAGTCTCTGAAAACCCACTGGAATGTCAGCTATGAGTTGGATCTGACTCGATGTGACATAACAATAACAATGCCATTAAAAGTTCAGTGAACTGAATAACTGAACTTATAATAGG
>NW_006399900.1:4584994-4595579 GCF_000299155.1 Elephantulus edwardii | reverse complement strand
TTTGTAGTGGTTGTTGTTAGATGCCGTCAAGTCCAGTATGACTCCTAGCGACTCTATGAACAAAAGATCTGAAACCTGTTCTATCTTGTACCATCCTCACACTTCGTGACACACAAATGCCCATTGCAGCAGTCACCATGTCAATCCACCTAGTTGAGGGCCCTTCTCACCTTCACCAGCCCTCCACCCTTACCAGCATCATGTGTTTCTCCAAAGAATATACCCTTCTAGCAACATGCCCAAAGTATGTGAGGCTAAGCCTCATCATTCTTTTCTCCAAAGAGCACTCCAGCTGCATGCACCCTTTCCAAGACATATCTGTTTGTTCTATTGGCCATCCATGAGATGTTCAGTGCTCTTCTCCAACATCACATCTAAAAGGCATCAATTCTATTTCTGTCATCCTTATTCATTGTCCAGCTCTCAGCTGCATAGCAAGTAATTGGAAAGACCATAGCCTGAATCAGACACACCTTAGTCCTCAAACTGACATCACTACTCCTATTATTTGAAGAGGTCCCTTACTGCAGATTTTCCCAGAGCAATATATCTTCTTATTTTCTGACTGCTGATACCAAGGTTGTTAATTGTGGATCCAAACAAGATAAAGCTGTTGACAGTTTCAATCTCTTCTCCATCCATCACAACACTGCCTATTTGTCCAGTGCTAAGAAGCTTTGTTTACTTGATATTGGGATGCAATCCATACTAAAGGCTGTATTCCTTGATCTTCTGTAACAAGTGTTTCAAGTCCTCCTCACTTTCAGCAAGCAAGGTTGTTTTATCTGCATAACACATGTTACTTATGAGTCTTCCTCCAATCCTAATGCCACACTCCTCTCTATAGAGTACAACTTCTCATATCATTTTCTCAGCATACAGATTGAATAGGGACGTGCTAATGTGGTGTCAAAGGTTTGTCCAGAAAAGCTTTCCTAGCTATTGACTTTGACTTTGCTAAATAGTTAGATGGGATCATGCAAACAGGTGGGTGTGTTAGTCTAGCCAGAATGGGAGGGACTAGTCTTGTCATTCCACTTGGTTTAAATTGTGTTGGTTAGTGGAAGAAATTTGGAGATCTCAAAATTAGCAAGGAAGAAGAAAAGAGTGTAGTGTGCCAGAATCAGAGTCTTCAGCCAAGCTTGCTAAAGGAGTGAGGGAAGAACCATACTAGCAGAACTGAGGGAACACTAACCGTGCCTGTGAGGATGAAGATGAAAGGACCAGTGGTCAAGCTTGAGAAGCTTTCTGAATTGCAGGATTGTATCTTGTTGCCAACCTGAGTTGTGCTAGTCTGTTAACTTGCCTAATAAACCTCATAACTCTGAGTGTGGTTCTGTGAGGTCTGTGTGGTCATTACAATGGATTTCTGAGCAAATAGAGTAAGATTAGTGTTAGAGTTAGCAGATGTTGTTGCCGGCACATGGGAGATGATATCTGACCTTATAGGAATAGTTTTGTATTATGAGTGTTGCTGATGAGGACAGTTCCTACTTGTGGAATTAGTAGAGGTCAGATTCAGCCATACTATGTTGCCTACATTTATTTCACAGTTATACTTTATGTCTATTTAAGTCATGTATCACCAGGCTGCTCCTTGGAGGCAAGGATTCTGGGGCTTCGTCTGACATACTTTGGACATGTTGTAAGGAGAGACAGGTCTTTAGAGAGGGACATCATGCTGGGTAGAGTAGAGGGACAGCGCAGGAGGGGAAGACCCTCAATGAGGTGGATTGATTCAGTGACTGGGGTAATCGGGATGGGTGTGTCAGAGGCAATGAGATTGGCACAGGATAGAGCAGGGTTTAGGGCTGTTGTACATAGGGTCGCTATGAGTCGCAAAGGACTCGATGGCACATAACAACAGCAACAACATCATTTACAAGGCTTATCATAATACAGTAGATACAGTATATTGATGTCTAAAAGAATAAAACAAATGATTAAACAGACATGGATAAAGAAATAAAGAACCTAAATGAATGCCACATATACACCCAGTTTTGTCAGAGTCCCCAAATACAAAATTGTACAAGCAGTGTGGTACAGCAGAAAGAGACCAGACTCAGAATTAGAAATTACTACAATTCCTGAATCTGTGCCTGAGGGTATTATTTAACCTTGCTGAGCCTCAATTTCTTCCTCTATAAAATTAGTATAATAATGCCTGTCCTATTTCTCTAGAGGGTAACTAATTCACATGTTAATTTAGGAAATTCTTGCAATTCCTAGTATATTCCAGCCACAATTACTGTAAACGATACTGCATAAGTCTCCAAATGAGTGCCTTCTTGAAAACAGAAAAATGTGAAGTGCTTGGAAGAGTTATATAGATATATCAGAATTTTCATTCAGATAATCAAAGGTTGAACAAAGGAAATATTTGGACAATTATGTGGTCAATTAGAACTATGCAGACCAACAGTCTTTAAACTTTTGGATAGGACATGTCTATGCAAGTAAAAGCCAATGAATGGGTGCAGTGATGGAGGGCTCCATGATGGAATTCTCACCTTCCACGTTTGAATAAACTCAGATTTGACTTCTAGCCAATGCTCTTCAAGGGCAGGCACTACCCATCTGTCAGCAGAGGTTTATGTGCTGTGATGACGCTTAACAGTTTTCAGCAGAATTTCCAGACTAAGATGAATTAGGGAAAAAGACCTGGCAGTCAACTCTGAAATGAGCCTATGTGATTACAAGGCAACCAGTAAAACTCCGTTTTTAAAGATTTAAAGCACAAACTTTAAAATACATGTCTTTTTTTCAAAATAATATATACATTTACTACTATATAAAATCCATATCCTAAAAACGCAAAAGTAACATTTTTTAAAAGAGGAAGCAATAAGAATTTAAAGATAACTTATTTTCTTTATTATATTTTACTTTTTCCTATATTGATAGATTTTTTTTTTATTTCATTGACACCTCATAACATACAGACATTTTGGTTCCAAAATAAAATTCTTTTTTTCTATGTAAGGATTCCCCACCCCATCTGATTTTGATGTCATGGTAATATAAAGTGAAAAATGTATACCAATTCAACAACTTCATCATGTACTTTTTTTATATTTATTACTTTCAGAAAAATATACAAAGACCAAATTTTACTAACATTTCATTTTAATGGTTCTCCTCACTGAAAAAGTTGGCTCGCCTATCTATATTATTTGCCTTTCAAAACTACTAAAACCAATCAGGTAGGATAATGTGGTTTTATGTTTTTAACAAATGGAGCCAGAATCCATGACATTCATTTGGAAAGTACTTATTTTTCCCCTCCTATACTTGATAAAGAAATGGGATGTCTGGTAGATTAGCGGTAAGAAATTGCCCTACCAACCTAAAGGCAGGCAGTTTAAATCCAGCAGCTGCTATGTGGAAAAAGGGTGGGCAATCTCTTCTCATACAATTTATAGCCTCTGAAAAACGTATGGAAAGTTCTGCTCTGAGTTAATTCCGACTCCGTAGCAATGACTTTGAGGGGTTTGTTTAACTATGAAAAATTTTAATTCTATAGAAAATTTAATAAACACTTATGTAATTGCTACTCATACAACTATTATTTAAAAGATATTTGAAAAGTTACTTCTAAGCTTTTGAGGTAAGGAAGTAGTCATCAATTATACATATAATTTCTACTAAGATGATTCTATAATTATGAGTGCATACACAAACACCTATTTTAAGCATTCTATCTCTACTCGTGCATTTAAAAAAATGTGCATTTTCTTTTCATCCATTCTTATGACACTGAATTCCCTGTGTTTTAAATAAATAAAACATATGTTATGTATTTCAAAATAACTGTTTTCTCATATCTAACTAACTGATCACCACAGAAATGGTCAACTATGTTGAATTTCTTTCTTTCATGTAAAAGTATGTAATTCACCTTAAGAAATATGTTTAAGTATTTTGACATCAGAAAACTTACGGACCTGAATGTAATTCAGAACATTTTCTTTGCACTTCACGTCTCATTAAAATAGTCCAAGGATTCGATTAATGAAGAGCCTCTATTGTATAAAAGGGACAACATTAGTGACATCCCATAGCCAGTTAACAATAGACTGTAAAGGAGGCCTGTGTAGCACCGCCTTTGGGTTGAGGAGTTCAGCCTTCATTAGGATGTCTTCAACAATTCTAATAATCTTTATGAGGACTCCAGTGTCTATCTTAATATGTAAACCTGGCAAAATTTATTTATTCCTGACTCTTAAAATACGGTGTAACTATGAATAATTGCTTCAGTATTCTGTTATTATTCTTGTTAGTAATATGCCTTGGACACCCTGCCTTGAACACCATTGATGGTTCATTATTCCCCACTTGTATCCCTATATAGCTGCCTGCAAAAGTCTCCTGGGTGTACTGTAATGTAACATTCTGGATCTCCTCACCGGGCACAATTTTGATGACCTAAGGAGTGGTGGAGTGGTGGCTTAGAGGTAAGGAATTGTGCTGCCAACCTAAAGGCATGAGGTTCGAATTTATTAGCTGCTCCTTAAAAGAAAGATGGGCAGCCCTCTCTCATTAACTTACTGCATCAGAAAATCTGCTAGAGGGTCAGTTATGAATCCGTTTGGACTTGACAGTATATAACAAGAAGAATAAGGAATGGTGGAGAGTATACAATACATTATTTCCCTTTCTGTTTTCTCTCCCTGTGTGTACAGTATGTGGAGAACCAAATTGATTGCTAGAAGTGCTCTTAGAACGGCAGAGTTGGAAAGAAAAGGGATGCATGCCTGATTTGTCCTAACAGACTCAAAGGTTTATCTTTACATTTTCCGAAGGTTTAGAGATTGTCTTCACTCTTATCAGTCCTAAAGATGAAGATACTGGTAAGCACAGACAGCATACACAAAATATAATCTGGCACATACAAATGTCCTGAAACTGTAAATTCCTGTTTGAGGATGAAACACTGGCAAAGTTAGCACCATTGGACCACACAGCCATTTCTCTGT
Organism: Elephantulus edwardii; assembly: GCF_000299155.1. NCBI lineage: Eukaryota > Metazoa > Chordata > Mammalia > Macroscelidea > Macroscelididae > Elephantulus > Elephantulus edwardii. The sequence goes on along the minus strand of NW_006399900.1, from coordinate 4,590,600 downwards.
TTGCTGCTGAGTTAGAACCGACTCCTAGCTGGCAGGCCATTGGGTTCCCAAGGCTGCACATCACACAGGACATTGCCATCACAGAGCAGCAAGTGAATTTGAACCATGAGAGATACCTGGACTTTGGGCTAGCGGTGCTCCTCTCTGTGGACTGTACCACCAGAGTTCCTTCACTGAGGTAAAATTAAGGAGAAAAGGGTCCATTATTCCTCACTAGACAGTGTAACAACTACGCATTTAAAGCTGTTGCCAGCTGCCCTGAGGTGAGTCTCAACTCAGGGAGACATTCATGCACAATGGTATCAGGTAGTTCTGGCTGATAGAGTTTTCATCAGCTGATTTTTTTATATTTGTTCCCCATGCCTTTCTAGCCTTACATTCGAAACTCTGCTGGAAACTATGGAGCATCTGAGTAGCTCTTAAGCTTCCACTAATAGGTGGTGGTTGTGCTGGAGGTGCGTTCGCTGGTAAAGAAGGGTCCATTTTCTGCATGGAAGTCTGTGACTCTATCACTGAATTACACTGGCCCCTGATACACATACTAGAACTCAAAAATTCATTGTCAGAACTGACTTAGAGCTGACCCACCGATGGGTTTTCAGAGGCCACACGAAGGAGACTACCTTTCTTTTGTGTTGCAGCTGATGGATTTGAATCACTTGCTTTTGGGTTGGCAGTGCAACTCCTTACCCAACAGACTACCAGATACACTTACTAGACTCCCTGTAATCACTCTTCTATAATAAATAGTTTAAACAAGCTCTACTATCTTATTCTGAGGCTGCAGGAGTTGGCAAGAGCAAGGCAGTGGAGAGAAAGGGTTAAGGTAAAGGTTTCTTACAGAGAAAAAGCATTCTAGCTGCAAATTAGAACCAGCCAAAAGTGGAGACAGAGTAAAACTGCAGAGCCCGAAGACAGTATGATATACTAGGGGAGCTCATAAATGATGATCCTGAGTCAAAAAGAAAATGTTCATTATGTTCAGTATCATCTGTTTAAGAAGGCATGCAAGTGGATAATACATTTTAGAAAGATTTTTATTCAAACTAGTTACAATTTAAAAATGTTTCCCTTCAATCTATACTCCAGATTTTATGCAGATAAGGCTGGAAATCTCTACCTGTTAAAAGAATTCTAATTTTTGTTTCATTTGGTAGAGAAGATTGCTTCCCAATATATTTCAATGATTCTTCCAAATTAGAAGAAGATACTTCTTTCAGCTTATATGTCTTTAATCGTGAATGATGAGCTCTTTTTGAAGTGTCTAAATTGCTTTTACTAAGATTTGCAATCACTCTGAGCAAATTATAAATCAACTTGAAGAAAGAATGTGTTATGCCACATTAGTGCATTCTTAACTTTGGTAGGTTTAAGGAAGGTAGTTACAAAAGTGAAACATATAAGCTTATTCATTCTTGGGATATGTTATTGAAAGATTAAGAATGAAGATGATTTTTTTCCTACTTTTATGAAAGGCTGTTATTTGAAGGGTGTTGATTTTAATTTTCAGTGAAATTATTTCAATATACTTACATATACTAACAACAAAGAAAGGAGCTCTGGTGGCTTAGTGATTAAGGACTTTCAGCGCCAACCCAAAGGCAGGCAGCTGGAATCTACCAGCTCCTCCTGAGGAGAATGATGGGCAATCTCCTCTCATGCAATATGCTGCCTTGGAGACCCCTGGAGAGTCAAATGTCAATTGCTTGTGCTTCAATGGCACATATTAATCACAAAGAAATTCTAATTTATATTCTACTACATAATACATTATTTACTTTACCTATTTAAGAGTCATTGAAAGTTTTTCTACAGTTCTTCATCTAAACTACTTAATAATTGATTATTTGAACCAGTTTTGCCCAAAGAGTGGAGTTTATGTGCTGAGTTACCAGGTGAAGTTTGAAGCTTTGTGTAGATTGATGTATGTTAAGTTAGATCCGTGAGACCCTTCCAGAGATTGATGAGAGCAATTGTTTGGTCAATTAAAAGTTAACTTGTCTGAGGGTTGCCTGCAAAATAGCACTCCAGGCAGACAACAGTCCAGAGTCTCTACAACAAAGACAGTAGAAAGCAGAAGTTGTGAATATGGATGAAAGTCCTAGAACCCTGGGTTGTAAAGGAAGTGACAAAGAAGTTCAAATAAAAGCACCAAACCAAACAAGTAACAAGTAAGGAAAGAGGTGGAGCAGTGAATTATGAACAGCCTTGACACAATTTAGGCATTTTGGATTTTTTTTTCTTTACTGCAAGTCAAATGAATGGAACTCTATTAAGAAGGTCACATTTCTTGTCCAGCAGATGACCACAAACAATGGTCTTAATGAAAATAGTTAGGAATCAGTAGAGCTGGTGAAATAGGTATTTTCACTTGTTCATATGTTGCTAAGAATGTGAATTTTTATGATATCTTTGACATTAATTGAGTGATGTATGTTTAAAAATTGAATTTAATAGGGGTTTGACTTAGTAAAGGATTGTCTGAAAAATCCTTCCTAAAATATTAATATTTTACTTAAAATAAATTGTAAACATGAAACATACCAGTCATTTTGCTAAGTAAAACAAGTATAATACAAAATTTTCTATACATTGACTCCACATACATTTTTTTGAAACTTCCCCAGTAAAAAAACAAACTGTTAACATTTTCATCTTTTAGGTAACAGTTACAAATTCTTTTAAACCTTGATCTAGTTTTAAAAGTCTAGGCCAGAAAAAGGATTACAGTGTATATTATTTTAAAGTAACAGAAAGTGGGATGAAGCAGAGGATAAAGGTTGCTTACATCCTCGACATTTAACACATCAATGAATCCAATACTCAAAGCATTTTATCAACTCTTTACCATTAAAACATATTGCTTATACATCCATTTCATAGAGTTAGAAAAGCAATGATAGATTACAACAGAATTCCTAAACAACTGCTTACATAGTAAGATGAAATGAACTGGAAAAACCATATGCAAAGTAAGCAGGAAGAAAGTAACGGACTTGAGCAGCTCAACGTTGCCAGATATTAGGGAGTCACAGTAGTGATGGGAGATGGACTGGACGAATATGCGAACCCTCGACCCAAGGAGGTAAGTAGGCAGGGCACAAACATAAGAGAAACTAGAGTCCTCAATCCAATGGCTGACAAAATGCAAGAATGATTAGAGACAATAGTACAAATCCCACGCAGACCACTGCCTGCATGAGATTTGCAATAATGCCTTCACGCAAACATCGATGAAGGTGATTTTCACCTTGAGACAGAAGGAAACTCCATCCTCACTAAACACATATCTACTTTAAAAAATCATTTCTGTTTTTAAATTAGGTATATTGTACTTGCCATTTGTGGACCTACGGACCTAGATAAGTTAAATGAAATCAATACACGAGAAATTATATCAGTGAATACACATTCACTGCACCTGCCATTGGTAAGAGAGATATTAATTGTGGGATGTCAGTCTGTGGTGGCCTTAAGAAAATGACAAGATGCAAGAGATAGAGTAAGAAGCAAATGCAGCCATTCACAAGGCAAATTCCTAGCTTGAGATGTTGAAAATATATATTTATGTTTAAATATATTGAGGAGCTCTGGTGGCCGGGTGGGAAAGGAGTTGTGTTGTCAAGCCAAAGGCAGGCAGTTTAAATCTATTAGCTAGCTGTTCCACGGGAGAAAGACGCTCTCCTGTGAGATTTACACACACACACACACACACACACACACACACACACACACACACACACGAGTTAGGTTTACATTCCATAAATAAATCCTGAAAAATATGCAAGTCTAGACCCAGTTACTGATAACGTGAGCTACATTAGACAAATTATTAATCAGCACTTCAGCTTCTTCTATTAGAAAGTGATGATAAAAAGGCCTTTATTGATATCACAGAACCATTGTAAGGACTTATGTGAAGAAACTCTAATTTTATATAATGGAAAATACTAAAAGAATAAAATCATGTTATGGGTTTATTATTATTATTGCTAACTAGTAGCTAAGTGATAAGGAGTAGTGTTGCCAACCCGAAGGTACTCAGTTCACATCCACCATTGGCTCCACAGGAGAAAGATGGACAATCTCCTCTCTTGCAATTTACTGCCTTGAAACCAGAGAGTCAGCTCTGTGTCAGTCCGAATCCAACTGTACATATCATAATAAAAATTTTAAATAATATACTCATTAACTTAGTAGAAATATTAACATCTTTAAGAATACAATCTTTCCAGATTCAAAACTTTTCTAATTTATAGAATTCTAACATACTCAAGGGAAAGAATATTTTATTTAACACAGTATGAATGTAACTGATCATATATAATTATGTCAAGAAAAAAACAATTTCTCATTAAACACAAAAGGAAAAATAAGCATAATCTAAATTCATCATCACTTTTTACTTTCCAAGCTTCTAATTCCCTTTGTGTTATTTCCATTCCATTAAGCAGAGGTACACAGTATTCTAGGTTGAAAATACCTGACTCACAGTTTTAACTCTTCCATGATGTAGCTGTTGACCATTAAGAGATTTCAAAACTTTTTGAGAGTGAATTTTGTTCTCTATAAAACATAGAGAGAATTTTAATACAATTTTTATTTTATACTCGTGTTTACTGGTATAAAATAATAATTGTATTAAAAATTATGTTCATAAGGTCACTATGAGTCATGCTCCACTCTGTGGCAATCAACAGCAACAAAAACTCGTTTACTTAAAAAGTCCTTATACATTGTTTTTCACACTGAATCATTCCCCTTTTCTTTATGTATCCCTCCCTGTACCCATCAAATTGTGCAACCCTATGATTAAGCCCCCGTCCCTATACCTCAACCCTCTACTCCCATCCCCACTTTGGATCCTCATACACATTCTACAATAATGGTCTAATACAGTATTTGTCCTTAAGGGACTGAGTTAGTTCACTTAGCATAATGCTCTCCAGCCCTCCCAAGTTACGTAGTAATTTATGAAATCATTTGCTCCAGTGAGTTGTGTAGTATTCCATTATGTGAATATATCATAATTTCTCAATCCATTCCATTGTTGTTGAACTGATGGAACAAATAAAAATAGACCCAACTATCTATGGTCAACTGATATTCAACAAGGAAATAAAACCTATCGAATGGGAAAATTACAACCTCTTCAACAAATGGTGCTGGCAAAACTGGACTTCCACCCGCAAAAGCTGAAACAGGATCCACATCCCACACCATATACAAAAAAAAAATCATCTCAAGGTGGATCAGAGACCTGGAAATAAAGCCCCAAACCATAAAGTTTATAAGACAAACTGGGACCCAGCTTAGATGTCCAAGTCTATGATATAAAGAGACTGCCAAATACAGAAGAAATACACAATCTGAAGAAGAGAAAATTGATGACTGGAATCTTCTAAAGATTAAATCTCTGTGCTCATTAAAAACTTTTCCAACAGGGTAAGAAGAAAACCTACTGACAGGGAACAAACATTTGGCAATACCATCATGGTGCCACTGTTGTAGAATGGGACTGACCTTGGGGTTGGTGTGAGACTGAGTAAGATGGGTTCAATAATGTATATTGCACTGAAACAGAGGAGGGAGAAAACTGTTTAAAA
>NW_006399900.1:4574529-4583227 GCF_000299155.1 Elephantulus edwardii | reverse complement strand
AAAAAAAAAGAAAAGGGTCTCATAACAAAAGTTTACAGAATACTCCTGGACCAGCAGAAGAATAAGTTTGATAATCCAATTACAAAATGAGCAACACACATGGATGGACTATTCACAGAGAAGGACATTCTGATGGTCAACAGACACCTGAAGAAATGCTCTAAGAGAGATGCAAATCAAACTCACAATGAGAAACCATCTCACTCCAGTAACAGTGGCAAAGTTTAATAGGACAGCGAAGTAATAAATGTTGGAGAGAATGAGGTGAGATAGGAACACATTGTTGGTGAAATTGTAAAATGGTACAACCACTCTGGAAGGCAGTTTGGTGTTTCTGTTTCCTCAAAAAGCTGAACATAGACATTCCACATGAACCAGCTCTTCTACTGCTTGGACTATACCCCGAGAAAATGAGAACTAAGACATAAACAGAAACTTGTACACCAATGTTCATAGCTGCATTATTCACCATTGCAAGAACATGGAAATAGCCTGCAGAATTAATTTTTAGAAGGATCAAATGGGATAGTGTTTGACATAATTCAGGCACATGCTAGATACTCAGTTATGTTAGGTCCCTTTGTACACAGGACTGACAATCTTAAAAAAGATAAACTGATGTGTTGGATGGTTCACCCATATTTCCTTGCTCTGATGGCTTGTTTACACTGGGAGTTAGGCTCAAAGGCCTTCTTGGCCTTCAGAGAGTGGGTTGCAGTCCATGCCACAGACAATGGATAATGAGAAGTCAACAGTCTCTAGGAAAGATCTCTCAAAGGCAGGTGGTCTAAATAGCCCAGCTCCTCTCTCCATTGATGGGATTACACTACACTGCAGGATGGTTGCCACAGAACTTGCAGAGGTCCCCAGTGAGAATGGGTAGCCCACAGTGGTGACATATTTGTAATGCATTTTTTATGTCACTCCTTCCCACTCATTTTGCTTCGTTTTGCCTTTACCAATGTATCCTGGGGTCAATTCTCAAACTCTCTTCACTCAAGTCCTTGTTTGAGGGTATTAGGAGAACTCAAACTAAGACATGTATGCATTATCCCATTCTCCTCGAGGAGTATCCACATCAACTTTTTTGAGAATACAGAATTTCTATAGTATGAGATTTCTTTTGTCTTTCCAGACTCCTCATCTGCTTATCATTGTTGTTATGTACCATTGAGTCACCTATGACTCACAGCGACCCTATGTACAAAAGCCCTAAACCCTGCTCTATCCTGTGCCCATCTTATTGTCTCCAGTACATCTACCTCCATTACCCCCATCACTGAATCAAACCATCTCATCGAGCGTCTTCTTTTCTTGAACTTTCGCTCTACTTTCCCAAGCATGATGTCCTATTCCAAGAACTGGTCTCACCTTGCAACATGCTCCAAGTATGTCAGACAAAACTTCTGAATCTGCGCCTCAAAGGAGCAACCTGGTCTCACCCTCTCCAGGAAGAACTTGTTTGTTCTTCTAGCAGTCCATGGTATATTCAATACTCTTCTCCAGCACCACAGCTCAAAGACATCAATTCTCCTTCTATCATCCATAGTTATTGACCAGCTTTATGATATATACCAAGTAATTGCAAAGACTATGACTTGAATCAGACACACCTCAGTCTCCAGACTGATGCTGTTGCTCTTCAGTACTTTGGAGAGGCCTCTGACAGCCGACTTTCCCAATACAATTCATCTTTTAATTTTCTGGCTGCTGGTACCAAGAGTGTTGGTTGTGGAGCCAAGCAAACTATAGCTGTAATCACAAACCTATGTTTTTTATCTCTGCTGATCTTTTAACCTATTCAAAATCAATGTCTACCTTATAAACTCTGTTTACTCATTCTCTATTTTAACTTATTTTAGAGTGCCGAGAAGCCAAAGTAAAGAGAAGAAATCAAGATATTAAGAAGTTGAACAGAAGATTCCAAAGGGTAGCACGGGAAGACAAAGTATTACAATGAAATGTGTGAAGACCTGGAGTAAAAAAATCAAAGAGGCTGAACTTGCTCAGCATTTCTTAAGCTGAAGAAACTGAAGAGCAAATTCAAGACTCGAATTGCAATACTTAAGAATGCTTTGGGCAGAATATGAAATGATCCATGAAGCATTAAAAGAAGATGGGAAGAGTGTACAGAGTCATTGTACCAAAAGGAATTGGTCGATTCAGAAGAATTTCATGGAACAGTGTATGAGCAAGAGCCTGTGATAATGAAGCTGCTTTCAAATAATTGACAAAAAAACAAGGTCCCAGGAATTGATAGCATACCAACTGACATATTTCAACAAACAGATGCTGCCCTGGATGTGCTCACCAAGTTGTGTCAAGAAATCTGGAGAACAACCACCTGGCCAACTGACTGGAAGAGATCTATATTTGTTCCCATTCCAAAGAAAGGTGACCCAACAGACTGCGAAAATTATCAAACAATATCACTGATATCACATGCACGCAAGGTTCTGCTGAAGATTACTAAAATATGAGTGGAACAGCACATCAATAGAGAACTGCCAGAAGTGCAGGTGGGGTTTAGAAGAGGCCAGGGTACTAGGGATATTATAGCTAAAGTTAGATGAAAGTTGGCTGAAGGCAAAGAGTACCAGAGGAAAGTCTATCTGTGTTTCATTGACTATGCAAAATCAATTTACTATGTGGATCACAACAAACTGCAGCTCACTCTGAGAAGAATGGGAATCCCAGAACACTTGATTGTGCTTATACAAAGCCTATACTTGGACCAGGAGGCAGTCGTCAGAACAGAGCAAGGAAATACTGCATGGTTCAAAATTGGGAAGGGTGTATGCCAGAGATGTGTCCTAACTCCATACCTTTTCAATCTATATGCAGAACAGATTATCTAGGAGACTGACCTAGAGGAGAAATTTCTCCTATGAGGAGAAATGTGGCATCAGGACTGGAGTTAGACTCATCAACAATCTGCATTATGCAGATGACACAACTCTGCTTGCTGAAACTGAGGAGGACCTGAAGCGCTTGCTGCAGAAGGTCAAGGACTGCAGCCTTCAATATGGATTAAAGCTCAACATCAAAAATGAAAGATTCTCACCACTAGACTGATTGGCAGCATCATGATAGCTGGTGAAGAGATTGAGATTGTTAACAGTTATAGGTTGCTTGGCTCCACAATCAACACTGTTGGTACTAGCAGCCAAGAAATAAATAAAAAAAAATGAATTGCATTGCAAAAGTCTGCTGTCAGAGGCCTCTCTAAAGTACTGAAGAGCAACAACGTGGAGACGAAGGTGTGCCTGATATAGGCCGTGGTCTCTGCAATTACTTCCGATACATCAGAAAGCTGGTCAATGACTATAGATGATAGAAGGAAAATTGATGCCTTTGAGCTGTGGTGCTGGAGAAGAGTATTGAACATACCATGGACTGCTAGAAAAACAAACAAGTTCATCCTAGAGAGGGTGAGACTAGGCTGCTCCTTGGAGGCAAGGATTCTGAAGTTTCATCAGACATACTTTGGGCATGATGGAAGGCGGGACCAGTCTTTGGAGAGGGACATCATGCTTGGGAGGGTGGAGGGACAGCACAGGAAAGGAAGACCTTAAATGAGATGGATTGATTCAGTAACTGGGGTAATGGGGTAGGTGTGTCAGACACAATAAGATTGACACAGGACAGAGCAGGGTTTAGGGCTATTGTACATAAGGTTGCTATGCATCGCAGGTGACTCAACTGCACATAACAACAACAAAGTGTGTCTTAAACATAAGGTATGGAGGATGGGGACTGGAATTCCAGCATGAATCTTATTTATGGCCATGTAACATTGTGTTCTGGAGTTCTGGTGGCTTAATGGCTCAGGAATTGTGCTATCAGTCAAAAGGCAGATGGTTATGGTTAATGTATTGGTATTTTAATACATACCAACATAAATGGGCAGACATTCCTTAATCTCACATCAAACAATTATAAACCAAAGCAAAGTTAGACATTAAATAGCCAAACTACAACATTAGTAGAGTCCAAATTAATTCAGTATCATCTTTATTCTCATTAATAATGCCTGCTGAAGAAGTTTGTTGACCATGCAAAGGCATTTGACTGTGTGGATAATAACAAAGTATGACTAATATCAAGAAGATTGAGAATCCCAGAACACTTGATTGTATTCACGTGGAAGCTATACCTGGACTAGGAGCCTGTTGTGCGAACACAGCTGGGAAACGCTGCATGGTTTAAAATGAGAAGGGACTGCATCAAGTTTGCATTCTCTCTCCATACCTATTCAATCTGTATTCTGGGCAGATTATACAAGAAGCTAGACTCCATGAAGAGAAATGTTGCTTCAGGATTGGAAGGAGACTCATCAATAGCCTGTGTTATGCAGATGACATAACCTTGCTTGCTGAAAGTCAGGAAGACTTAAAGCACTTGTTGCAGAAGATCAAGGAATGCAGCCTTCTGTATGAATGGCATCTCACCACTGGACTGGTAGGCAGCGTTATGAGTGGAGAGGAGACTGAAACGTAACAGCTTCATCTTGTTCGGATCCGCAATTAACATCCTTGACACTGGGCATCAGGAAATAAGTAGACACATTGCACTGAGAAAATCTGTAGTTAAGGACCTTTCCAAGTTATGGAGGAGTAATGACGTCAGTGTAAGGACTAACATACATCTGATTCAGGCCATAGTATTCCTGCTTACTTGGATGCATCTGAGAGCTGGACCATGAATAAGGATGATGGAAGCAGAATTGTTGCCTAATAGCTCTGTTGTTGGAGAAGACACTGAACAGCCCATGGGTGACCAAGAGAACAAACAGACATGTCTTGCAAAGGGTGTAGCCAGAGCGCTCTTTGGAGTCAAGAATGATGAGGCTTTGCTCATCATATACTTTGGGTATGTTGCTAGGAGGGGCTGTTCCTTGGAGAAGGACATGATGCTGGGAAGGGTGGAGAGTCAGTGAAGGAGAGGAAGACCCTCAGCCAGGACAATTGACAAGGTGACTGCTGCAATGCACTATTGTGTGTCAGAAAGTATGTGGATGGTGCAGGATAGAGCAGGGTTCACATCTGTTGTTCATAGGGTCACTGTGAGTCGTTCTTGACTCCATGGCACCTCACCGTAACTGAAGGAGTAGCTACAACACAAAAGTTACTAGGCATTTTATACACCGATTCTACTGTGAAAATGTCCAGCTGCTGCAAACCGCCATTCAGTCCACTGTTAACTGAAAAGATGGAAGTTTCTGTCCACCTAGAGGTGCCTCAAAGAAAGACCAGTAGGTGGATTTCCAAACATCAGCTACAGAAAGTCTTAGGGAGAGCATACCCTTTTACTCTGTCACATATAGGGTTGTGATGATTTGAAATTGCCGTGACAGCAACCTGGCGTGACCTGTGTGAGCACACGGTTCCTCCATCACTTTCTGTAACCTAATTAATATGAGCACTTTATTTGTTCAGTCTGTGCAAGCTGACATCATTTGTCAATTGCTTCTTGAAATGGTGTCATTTACATAGGAAGTTCGCTTCTGTTTTCTTCTCTTAGCCTAGGACCTGCCTTACACCGGCATGATTAAACAGAAAAGCAAATCAACAACGGGACTGGGATGAATTCAGTCAGAAAGTGATCTGCTCTATATTTATATTATTTTTAATATTGTCATGGGCACAGGAATACAATATTTTTTTAAAAATTTACATTGAGAAACACTAATTTACATCAGATAATTGGCACCTATTGAATATTGCTCTTGTCTACTTGTCCTTTTATTTAGATAATTCTCCCATCTCTACCTCTCCAGGCTTTTCACTATATACTCAGAATAGAGCCCAATCTCTTAACATGGAACTCAAAAAGTTTCACTACGTTTTCAACCAAGCCTTCTAATCCATGTCCAACTCCCAGTTTCTTGGATCTGTACTTCTACCTCCACTGCTCCTTTTGATTTGAATGATCTCTGATAATCAAATGCCACTGTGTAGCTGACAAGAGCATAGGCTTTGAAATCAGACCTGGGTTCCGACTGCTGGATTTGGCATCATCATTTGTCAGATTTAAACAAGCTGCTTAGGCTCTCTGGAAGTCTCATCAGCTCATAAATATATAACAAGTACCCCAATGGGACAATTTATTCATTCCAATAAAATTAATGGAGTAATTGGAGAATCTTAGGGGCCAAATAAATAATACCTGTTATTAATTTATCTGTTTCTTCTTTAGGTTAGAATATTTTTTCCCACTACTAACAGCACCCAGCTTTTTTTATATGCAATATTTTATATTTATCCCACTGTTGTTGTTGTTTTTGAGTACCATCAAATCGGAACTGACCCATCATTGACCCTCCAGTGGGTTTTCTGAGGCAGTTAATTGCATGGGAGGAGATTGTACATCCTTCCTCCATGGAATATTCATCCTACAATACAGATATTCATTTTACCTTATAGAGTTGTATTGAGAAAATCTGCTGTCAAGAACCTCTTTAAAGTCCTAAAGAGCAGGCCTGATCTAAGCCATAGTATTTTCAATTACTTCACATGTATTTGATAGTTGGACAATGAATAAGGATGAGAGAAGGTGAGTGGATGCCTCTGAACTGTGGTTTTAGAGGAGAGCATTGGGTATAATACCAATGACTGCCCAAAGAACAAATAAATTTGTCTTAGAGGAGTACAACCAGAGTGGTCGTTAGAGGCAAGAATAGTCAAACTTTGTCACCTAAACTTCAAGTAAGAAGTCAGGAGGGGCCAGTCCTTGGAAAAAGGCATTGTCCTGAGGTAGGCAGAAGATCATAGAAAGAGAGAAGACCTCTTAACAAGAGAGACTGATGCAGTGACCTTAACAATAGAATCAAGCATGTAGGAGATTATAAGTATGGCAAAGGATAAGGCAAGGTTTATATCCATTGTTTAAAGGGTTGCTATGAGTCATAGTGGACTTGATGGCACCTAGCAATAACAAAAAGGGACTAAGACTCACATACATCTCCCAACCAGTCTGTAAGTTAAACACTCAAGTTGATATTATTCTCAAAGATTAGGATGATGCCTCTTATGGAATAAATCTGCTAAATGGAGTTGAACTAAATCTAAATCCTTGTGGTACTAGGAATAGTAAAAACAACTACATAGACATTCAGAAAAAGACATCTACTAATTGATTCATTACACGACATGATCCAAAGATGTCCCTGAAAACAATACCAACCCAGTTTGCAGTCAACCATTTAGTCACTGCTCTGGTTCAGAGCAACTTCCTCGTCTTAGAGAAAATAATCTGTCAAATTTTAACATATATGAAAGATATGCCTCTTCTTCCAAGGACTCAGACAAAGAGGCGGAAAAAGCACAGAGGGGAAAACTAAGCAGACAAAGCAACCTCATCTCTATGTAAAGACTTACACACTACCTACATTTCCTTCAACTTGTTCAACTAGAGCCTCATGTTTCATAAAAATAATCTAGAAAAAGAATGGCTGGCTGGTGAAGTAAATTTTTAAATTTATTAATTAATCCCAAACTATTTTAGTCTATGTATATAAAAAATCAACAATAAGTCAATGGATTATGTAATGACCTCATTTCCACGGAGAAGTCAGAAAAGTGGTAGTAGATGATAGATAGATAGATAGATAGATAGATAGATAGATAGAGTCAAATATCAATACTGAACTAAGAAATAGTAATATCAAGAAGTTCTGATGGCCTAGTAGCAAGAAGCTGTGCTGCAATCCTGAAGGCACACGGTTTGAATCCACCAGCTGGTCTGCACGAGAAGGATGGACAATCTCCTGCCTTGTAGTTAACTGTCTCTGAAAACTCACTGGAGAGTCAGCTATGGATCAGTTCTGACTCAGTGGTACAACATAATAACAACAATGAAATAAAAAACACACACCCAATAAAATGTGCAAAGAGCTGTAGTTAAAAAAGTCAAAAGGAACGAACTCACTCAGCATTTCTTAACCTGAAGGAATTGAAGAACAAATTCAAGCCTCAAGTTGCAATGCTTAAAGATGCTATGGACAGAATATTGAATAATCCAGGAATCATCAAAAGAAAATGGAAGGAGTACCCAGAGTCACTGTACCAAAAACAATTGGCTGACAGGAAAGAATGTAATAAAACAGCAAATAATCAAGAAGCAAGGTGAAAAAGAAGGAGGTTCAAGCTGCTCTAGGAACTGGAAAAAAATTAAGGGCCCAGGAACTGATGGAATATCAACTGGCTTATTCTAACAAACAGATGTGGCCCTGGACATGTTCACCAGGTTGTGCCAAAAATCCTGAGGACAGTTATCTGTCCAACTCACTGGAAAAGATACATATTTATTCCCATTCCCCAAAATGGTAACCTAACGGAGTATGTAAATTATTGAACATCATCTCTGTCAAACACAAATGAAATTTTGCTGAAGACTGCCCAAAATTACAGGAATAGTAGGTCAACAGTGAACTTCCAGAAGTGCAAGCTGGGTTTAGATGAAGCCATGGCACAAGAGGAATCACTGTCAATATTAGATGTATCTTGGCTGAAAGCAAAGAGTATCAGAAGAATTTCAATTTGTATATCATTGACTATGCCTAAGCATCTGACTGGATCACAACAAACTGTGGCTAACATTGAACAAAATAGGAATCTCAGAATACTTGATTGTGCTCATATGAAACCTAAACTTAGACCAGGAAGCAGATATACAAACAAAGCAAGAAAACACTGCA
>NW_006399900.1:4564800-4572739 GCF_000299155.1 Elephantulus edwardii | reverse complement strand
CACACACAAAAAAAGAAAGGAGTGTGTAAGGACGTGTGCTTTCTCCACACTCTTTCAATCTATATGTGGAGCAGATCATTCAAAAGACTGGGCTCAATGTGGCATCAAGATTGGAAGAAGACTCAGCAACAAACTGCATTATGCAGATGACAAAACCTTGTTCATTGAAACTGAGGAGAACTTGAAGAATTTGCTGCAGAAGGTCAAGGATGGTGTCTTCAATATGGATTGAAGCTCATTATCAAGAAAATAAAGATTCTCACCAATGGGCCAATTAACAGCATCATGATAGATAGAGATTGACGTTAACACTTTCCTCTTGCTCAGATCTACTATCAATACTCTTGGCACCAGCAGTCAAGAAATCAAAAGACGAGTTGCATTTGGAAAGTCTGCTGTCAGGGACCCTTCCAGAGTGCTAAGGAGCAAGGATGTCAGTCTAGAGACCAAGGTGCACCCGATCTAAGTCAAAGTCTTCTAAATTGCTTGCTATGCATCTGAGAACAGGATAATGACTAAGGATGACAGATAAAGAATTTATGTCTTTGAGCTGTGGTGCTGGAGAATAACAGGATTGAATATATCATGGACTGATAAGAGAGTAAGTCTATCCGGGAGAGAGAAAAACCAGTTTGTACATTGGAGGCAAAGATTTTAAAATTCCATCTCACAGACTTTGGGTATGTTGCCAGAAGGACCAGTCCTTGGAGAAGGACATCATACTTGGAAGGGTGGAAGGTCAGTGCAGGAAAGGAAGACCCTGAATGGGATGGATTGACAGAGTGATTGTGGCAATGGGGGCAGGTGTGTCAGAGAAGGTGAGACTGGCTCAAGATAGGGCAGTGTTCAGAGCTATTGTGCTGTGAGTTGTAGTCAATTCAACTGCCTACAACAACAATGGTATCAAGAACCAATAATAATATGCAACAATGGACAATGAAAATCCAAAATCTCTGTAAATGTTCATTAAAATTAAAAAAAATAAAATTATTTAAAAAGAACCAATAATAATAAAGGAGGAAGTTCAAGCTACTTTGAAGGAATTAGTAAAACGTATGTCCCAGTAATTGACAGACTGACAGAAGTGACATATTTCAATAAACAGGTACAGCCTGTGATGTACTTACCAGGCTGTGTCCAAGAAATCTGGAAGATAGCTATCTAGCCAAATGACTGGAAGAGATTCATATTTGTTCATACTCCAAAAAAGATGATTGAAGAGAATGTGGACATTATCAAACAATATCAGTAAAATTATAATATCACATAAAAGCAAATCTTGCTGAAGATGATCCACATATCCTGAAATAGTACATCGACAAAGAACTGCCAGACAATCCCATAGCACTAGGGATATCTTTTCTGATGTTAGATGGATCTTGGCTGAAAGCAGAGAGAACCATAAGGATATCTATTTGTGTCTTATCAACCATGCAGACATTTGAATGTGCAGATCACAACAAATTGTGGCTAATGTTGAGAAGATGAATCGATGCCTTTGAGTTGTGGTGTTGGAGAAGAATACCTAACATATCATGGACTACCAAGAGAACAAACACGTCTGGCCTGGAGAGGGTGAAACCAGATTGTACATTGTAGGCAAGGATTCTGAAGTTTCATCTCATAGACTGAAATGTTGCCAGGAACTCCTTGGGGAAGGGCATCATGCTTGGAAGGAGAGAAGGGAAGCACAAGGGAGAAATCCCTGGATGAGATGGATTGACATTGACTGTAGCAATGGGGTCAGGTGAGCCAGAGATGGTAAGGTTGGCTCAGGATAGAGTAAGTTTCAGAGCTGTTGTTCATAGGATCTCTATGAGCCATAGTTGACTCAATGATATGTAACAACAGTATGAAAAAATTCATACTTTTAAAAGTGTCATCTACATCATAAACACAATCAGTGTTTTGAATAATATGGCTGATGGAGTTTCATCTAAAACCAACTATATCTTTTTTAACTCAATACCATGTGCAAACAAAACATTGCTGTAGATCATCCAACAATGGCCAAGACAGTTCATCCACTGAGAATTGCCAGAATTTCAAGCTAGGGTTAGAAGAGGCCATGGCACTAGGAATGTCATTGCTGATGTCAGATGAAAGCAGAGAAAACCAGAAGACTGTCAATTTGTGTTTTGTCAACTATGCAAAGGTATTTGACTGTATGGATCACAAAAATTATGACTAATATTTAGAGTAGAAATTTCAGAAAATTTAATTATATTCATATGACCCCTATACCTAGACCAAGCAGCTGTTGTCTAAACAAAGGAAAGGAACTCCGCTGCACGTCTTAAAATTAGGAAAGGTGTGTCAATGTTGTATTCTTTCTCCATACCTATTTAATCTGTTTTCTCAGCAAATCATTTGAGAAGCAGACCTTGATGAAGAAGAATGTGGGGTCAGGATCGGAGGAAGATCCACCAACAACCTGCATTATGCAGGTGACACAATCTTGCTTGCTGAAAGTGAAGAGGTCTTCAAATATTTGCGGCAGAAGATCAAAGAGTACAGTCTTCAATGTAGATTACATCTCAGCATCAAGAAGAGAAAAATTCTCACAACTAGAGTGATAAGCAACATCATGATAAGTGGAGAAAAGAATTCGTCAATGATTTCACCTTATTTGGATCTACAATCAACACCATTAGTACTAACATTCAGGAGGTCAGGAGACATAATGCATTAGGAAAATCTGCTGTCAGGGACCCCTCTAAACACTGAGGAGCAATTATACCAGTTTGTAGACTAAAGTGCATATGATTCAGGCCATGGTTTTTTTCAATAACTTGTTTTGAATCTCAAAGCTGGACAATGACTAAAGATAACAGAAGAATTTATGCCTTTGATATATAGGGCTGGAGAAGAGTACTGAATATCCCCATAGATTACCAAAAGAATAAATATGTATGTCTTGGAGAAAAATGCAACCAGAGTCCTGGGAGGCAAGGATGACAAAGCTTCATCTCACATACTTTGGGCAAGTTGCTAGGAGAGACTGCTCCTTGAAGTGGGACATCCAGTTTGGAAAGGTAGCTGGTAAGCTAAAGGGATGGATTGACATAGTGACTGCAGCAATGGGCTCATGTGTGTCAGAGATGATGAGGGCACAGGGTAGGACAGGTTCAAATCTATCCTTCATAGGATCACTACAAGTTATACCCAACTTCCCGGCACCTACCAACAGCATCGCTTCAAAAGGGAACTTTGGTGGCCCAGTGGCTAAAGGAGTTGTGCTGTTAACTCAAAGGCATGCAGTTCAAATCCACAAACTGCTCCATAATAGAAAAATGACGAATCTCCTTCTGTGAGATTTGCGTCCTCTGAAAACCCACCATCAGGTCAGCCATGAGTTAGCCAAACTCCATGGTACATAACAACAACAGCAACATTTCTTCAAAAATTAATTTCCTGAGAGAAGTTTGTTTCACTTTATTTTTTTTTTCTCCTAACCAGTGGATGAAAATTTTTGCAGGTTCTATAAAAAAGGTCACTCTTAAGAAAAAATAATAAATTAATTAATTAAAAAATAAATCATTTCATCAGAAAGCAGAAACTTAATTTAGTAAATAGAAATTTCCATTCTAATACATGAAACAACATTTTTATTTTCATTCAAAGATTAGACTACCCTTTCTCCTCTTCTAACTAACTCCTGTAATAAATAGACCATTCTGGGTGTAAGAAGGGTGGGACAAGGGAGAGAGGGAAGCAGGTTGCAAACTTTCTACTTGATTGGTACTATTGTAAAGTGACTTTATAATCTTTTGGTTTAGCAAATATTAGACTAATGACTTCTCTCTCCCTTTAACATGTTTTCTTGACTACTCAAAGTCTTCTCTGCTAGGTTCCTTTCCTTGCAACTTCAGTGATTTGGACAATGCATCCTATCTCTCTAGGAGCTGAAACCACCTCAGCTCCTTGATTACTGGCTCAAAGCCTCTGATGAGTTCTCTTACCCTTCAGGTGGTCCTCTTAAATAGAGGTCAAAATTGCTATAGTCTTTGTGTGGTTCTGTCTACATGGGATTCCTGAGATTCACGTACCTTTATCCTCTCAGAGTGGAATTCAGTTATTTCCCATCATCTTCATTTCCACAGGCTGTTTTAGGCAGCCTCTCATTTTCAGAAACCTTAAGTGGGTGGGTATTAAATTCTAGCTAAATGTATTCACCAAAATCTAGGGTGAATCTTCTAAAGAACAGGTGTAAAGGAGTCATTAGACACCCATAGGCACACATATACACCCTTCCTCTCCAGGCAGTAGGAGATAATGACAGTATGTACTATTTACCAGAGGTACTTTTCCCACACAATCCTCTCTAAGCCTAACAGACCATTTTAATACATTTTGATGTTGGTATGGAATCTAATACATGGACATTCTGCTTGAAAATGTGCAAAGTAATCTTAGAAGCAATTTTGGTATCTGACATCTACACTATTTTGATGACTCAGATAAAATTTGAAAACATATTTTTAGTATCAGTATATAAAGTAGGACTTGTTTTCTCTGGAACAAATACTTTTAACAGGTAATATTGTAACAGTGTATGAATTGTATACACTTGGTTTCTCTGACTTCTTTTGCAAGGGATATAATTATAATTACGGTATCATTTTCAGTGTTGGCAAAACAGTACTCAATTAGAAGAGTTAGAACTGTGAAAACTGTCGATGATAAAATGCTCTGTGATGAATTTTTTTACACAGAGATCTGCTCTTTCACCCTGTCCCTTCTTCCCAGGTTCTTACAGTGGTGGCAATGGTCGAGAATTTGGAGGGTTTGGGTCATTCTGATTGTCAGGGTCATAAAATTTAGGAGCAAATCAGCAAAAGAACTGGGATCATGTGAAGTTGAAGTTGAAATGCCACTGGTTCCTCAGGTGCATCCTGGCTCATTAGGGAAAAATATGATTTGAGAAGAATTTTTATACATATTTCAGAGCTTGGGAGGTAATATCATGTCACGGCAAGAAGGTAAACTCTGAGATTAGACAGCATACTTAAATTTCAACCTCAGCACTTAACCATCAGGATGACATTAGACAAACTGAATTTTCCAAGTCTCAGTTTTCCAATCTATAAAATGGTGATGCCAACAGAACTATGATATAGATTTGAAAGATGAGGAATATAACTTGTAGATACCCACCACTACCACCACTGTTGCTACTAACGTCAGTGATATT
Organism: Elephantulus edwardii; assembly: GCF_000299155.1. NCBI lineage: Eukaryota > Metazoa > Chordata > Mammalia > Macroscelidea > Macroscelididae > Elephantulus > Elephantulus edwardii. The sequence goes on along the minus strand of NW_006399900.1, from coordinate 4,567,545 downwards.
GTCATTATGTATTCTTCTCCTCCCTCTTCTTCCTGATTTTCTTCTCCTCATCCTTCTTTGCCTTTTTTTTTTTTTACACTTCCATCATTCTCTTGGGACTTGACCTATTTCATCGTGTTTTGTAGTTATTATTCACTCCAACACTAAGCCATTAGTGGTTTGTGCTGTTGCATTGTTAGATGTCGTGTACGACTCCTAGTGACCCTATGGACAATAGACATGAACCCTGCCCTGTGCTGTCTGCATCATCTCTGATATACCTCACAGAGACAGTCACTGTACCAATCCATCTTATCCAAGGTCTTCCTCTAACCTTCCACTTTTCCGAAAATGATGTCCTTTTCTAAGCACTAGCCTCTCTTAACAGCATGATCAAAACATGTGAGATGAACTTTCCCCATCCTTGTCTCTAAGGAGCACCCTGGCTGTGCTTTCTCCAAGGCATTTCTGTTGAATCCTGTGGCAGTCCTTGGGATATTCAGTACTCTTCTTCAACACCGCAACTCGAAGATACTGGTTCTTCTCCTGTCATCCTTGGTCATTGTCTTATTTATAGGAGCATAGAAAGTAATTGAAAAGACCATGACTTAAATCAGATACATCTTAATCTTTAAACTGACATCATTGCTCTTGAAATCATTGACAATTTCAACATTTTCTCCATCTGTCATGATGTTGCCTCTTGGCCTAGTGATGAAGATTTTCATTTTCTTGATGGTGAGATGCAATCTATACTGGAGCCAATCTATACTGAAGTCTTTGATCTTCTGTATAAATCATTTCAAATCCTCCTCATTTACACAAGCAAGGCTGTGTCATCTACATAACACAAGCCATTGATAAGTATTTCTCTGATCCTGATGACACATACTTCTTCATAAAGTCTAGCTTCTCAAATGATTTGCTCAGCATATAAATTGAATAATTATGCAGAAAGGAATCCAATATAACATGGAACACAGATTCTAGACTGCTTGTAAGCAGACCTATTTCTCCTTCTTTCTAAGCACATTAACACATTCTCCAGCTTTTGCAGACATAGGTGTGGATATTGGGAGAATTCTAGGCAGTAGAATAGTGTGGGGTTGATAACATTACACAAGATCTCATCCAGGGAAAGATGGCATCATAACTGTCAAGCCAGAGAATCATGGGTGGCAATAGCACAACAAAAATGTCTTCAGTGTTGCTGTTGTTAAGTGCCATCAAGTGGAGTACAGCTCATAGTGACCCTATGAACAGGCAACTTGAACTCTGTCCTATCCTGTGCCATCCTCACCATCTCTGACACACTCAAGCCCATTCCTGAACTCTTCGTGTCAAGACATCACATTGAGGGGCTTCCTTTTCTCCACTGACCCTCTGTCTTTCCAAGCACGATGTTCATTTCCAATTAATAGCTTTGCATCAAAGTACAATATACAGTAAGACAAACATTTGGTGAATTGATGCTAGCTACTTATAGTACCTAAAAATTTTAATTGACACACGAGATTAGCTTACACACAGACTTAAGAATTGCAATTGTTGGTGAGCTCTGGTGGCCTAGTGGCAAGAAACTATACTGCAATCCCAGAGGTGTGTGGTTCAAATCCACCAGATGCTTTGCTGGAGAAGGAGGAACAATCTCCTCCTGTACCAGTCAGATCTGATTTGATGGTACACATACAAATGATAAAAATAAAATAAAAATAAAAAGAATTGCAATTGTTTGCAATCCAGAGGCTGACTATATATGACTTAGATATCAGCCAAATGACATGGCACTCAACTTCACAAAATGTATTGTCATATTAGGTAATGCATGACTGTATAAAGGCCTTGTAACAAATGACTATTGTGATACAATCACACAAAAGGAGAGATCAGGAAATTATTCATTTAGGGAACTGAGAAATAAATTATTGCTTAATTTTGGCCAGGTACAAGATAAAGAGTATTTGTAGAGAACAAAAATTCTTATCTTCATTTAGTTTCTATTATAAGACATCCATGTCACTAGAGCATAATGGAACAGAGTCAGAGAGACAGAGTGGTAGGAAGTGAAGTTATTACAAACTATACCTAAACATTTAAAACACACACACAAAATGTTCACAACTTAACCAATAGACAACATCATAACAGATGAAGAAAAGACTGAAGTTGTCAAAGATTTCATTGCAGTTGGATCCACAATCAGCACCTACAAAAATAGCAATCAAGACATGAAATGAAATATTGCAATGGGCACACTTGCTGTCAAATACTTCCATAATATGCTAAAGAGCAAAGATATCACTGTAATGACTAAGGGGTGCCTGACTGAAGCCAGGGTCTTTTCAATTACTTCATGTACATGTGGAAACTGCACAGTGAATAAGGAAGACTAAAGAATCAATGCCTTTGGATTGCAACATTGATGAAGAATATGAAATATACCATGGATTACAAAAAGAATAAGTAAATCTAATTTGGAAGAAATGCAGAAAGAACACTCCTTAGAAGCAAGGATGGTGAAGCTTGATGTCACTTGCTTCAGGCATGACATAGAGCAGCTTGAGAAGGATATCGTGCTTGGAAAAAACAAAGAGTTAGCAAAAAATAGAGAGAAATCCTTGATGACACAAATCAACAGAGTGGCTGCAACAATGGGCAGATGCAGAGCAGAGGTCAGGCCGACAGAGAAGGCTCGGGCAGGATTGTGTCTGTTGTATAGGGTAACTATAAAGCAACTAACAACAAAAAATAATTAGCTGGTGGAAA
>NW_006399900.1:4562817-4563896 GCF_000299155.1 Elephantulus edwardii | reverse complement strand
CATCCATGTAAAGAAGAAAAGGCCATCACAAAGAAAGAGGATAGGTGGGGGAGGGGGGGAAATAAAAATGAATGTAAGAAGAAACTATAAAAAAATGCATCAGAGTGCCGAGAAGCCAAAACAAAAGGAAGAGATGTTGTGAAGTATGAGATTAACAAAAGATTTCACAAAGCAGCTCGTGAAGACAAAACAAACTATTCTAATGAAATGTGCAAAGAGCTGGAGTCAGAGAATAAAAAGGGAAGAACTCAGCATTTGTCAAGCTGAAAGAACTGAAAACCCAAGTTCAAGCCTCAAGGTACCATACTGAGAGATGCCATGTGCAAAATCTTGAATGATATAGAAAACATCAAAAGAAATAGAAGACATACACCAAATCATTATACCAAAAAGAACTGATCAACATTGAAAAATTTCAGAAAGTATCATATGAACAAGAGCCAATGGTAATGAAGGAAGAAGTTAAAGTGGCATTGAAGATTCTGGCAAAAAATAAGGTCCCATAAGTAGATGGAATATTGATTGACATATTCCAACTAATAGAGGAAAGCCTCAAAGTGCTCACCAGTTTATGCCAGGAAATTTAGAGGACAACAGCCTGGTGACTGAGAGGAAGAGGTTCATATTTGTTCCCATTCCCAAGAAAGGTGATCCAGCAGAACGTGGACATTATCAAACAATATCATTAATACCACATGCAAGCCAAATATTGCTGAAAATCATCAAAATATGGCTCAGACATTGGCAAGGAACTGCCACAAGGTCAAATTGCTGATGCCAGATAGATCCTGGCCAAAAGCGGAGAAAACCGGGGGGATGTCTGTCTGTGCTTTATTAATGATGCAAAGGACTTGATTGTGTGGATCACAACAAACTGTTGCTAACATTATGAAGAATGGGAATCCCAGAACACTTAATTGTACTTATATGAAACTTATGCTGTTAGAACAGAGCAAGAAAACACAGCATGGCTTAAAATCTGGAAGGATGTGTGTCAGAGTTGTCTATTTTCTCCATATTTATTTAATCTGTATGCTGAGCAAATAATATGTGAAGTTGAATTCTATGAAGAAGGATGT
>NW_006399900.1:4560391-4561647 GCF_000299155.1 Elephantulus edwardii | reverse complement strand
AAAATAGGACGGACATGGGGGGTGTTGGGAAGAGAATGGGAAAAGGGTGGATAATGAACACTGCATTAGAACAGAAAAGGGGACGAAACTGTCTGAAAGTAATACCTGATTAGGCATTATATGCATGACAATAATCTACAACAAGTAGTTCCAGAACAAGTATGGTGGTGTGGGCAGAGGGAGGGAGAGGGGAAGCAGGAAAAGAAACAAGATACAACAATGAATAAAAAATAACAAAATAAAAAGTCCAATACGCTAAATTTTTGGAATTAAAATAGTAAACAAAATATCAGAATTCATCACATCTAGTAAGGGTGAATATTGCTTTATAAAAAATTTTCTTTCTATTTTGTGTGTATATGTTCATTGGGCATATACTAAAAATAAAAACTTATACCTTTAAGTCTTTTAGTGAAAAATCTCATAAATTCTGAAAGAAAAAAAGAAACTGTATCAACAGGCAACATCATGACAGATGAAGAAACAATTGAAACTGTTAATGATTTTATCGTACTTGGATCCACAATCCACTGTCAAGGACTTCTCTAAAATAATAAAGAGCAGTGATACCAGATTGAAGATTAATGCACCTGATTCATGCCATGATCTTTTCAATCATTTGTTATGCATCTGAGAGCTGGAGAATGAATAAGGATTACAGAAGAAGAATTGATGTCTTTGAGTTGTGGTATTAGATAACAGTGCTGAGTATCTCCTAGAGTGCCAAAAGAACAAAGAGATAATGTCTTGAAAAAAATGCCGCCAGAGTGTTCCTTGGAAACAAGAATGGTGAAGCTTCATTTCTCATACTTTGGACATGTTGCTAGGAGAGACCATTCCTTGGAAAGGAATATCATGCTTGGAAAGACGGAGGGTCAGTGAAAATGAGGAAGACCCTCAATACGATGGATTGGCATGGTGAGTGCTGCAGTGGACTCCAATGGATCAGAGGTGGTGAGAATGGCACAGGATGGGACAGGTTTCAGGTCTGTTGTTCAGAGAGTCGCTCTGAGTCTTACTTGACTCGATGACACCCAGCAACAACAGTAAGCAGCCTAATCTGTAGGGAGAGGCGGTGATAACGTAAAGGCAGCACTTTTCTTTCTGGTGGCTCAAATCCACTAGCCACCGCAAAAGAGATAATTTGGCAATCTTCCATGTGTTTTATAGACTCAGAAAACAGGAGGCTTAGGTAGGAGTCCACTGAAACGGGATTGAAAGAGTTTTGAATTACACACAGACACACACACACACAT
>NW_006399900.1:4558419-4559806 GCF_000299155.1 Elephantulus edwardii | reverse complement strand
TCATAGCAACCCTATAAACAACAGATCTGAACCCTGTCCTATCCTGTGTCATCCTCACAATTCAAACACATTTGAGACTATTGCTGCAGTTACTGTGTCATTTGACCTTATTGAGGGTCTTCACCTCCTTCGCCATCCCTCTATCTGTTCAAGAATTATATCCCTTTCCAAGGATTACCCTCCCCAAGCAATATCCCCAAAGTATGTGGGAGGAAGCTTTGTGGTCCTTGCTTACAAGGTGCACTTTTGCTGTACCTTCTCCAAGCCATGTCTGTTTGATCCTTCGGCAGCCCATGGGATATTCAGTACTCTCCTCCAACACCACAGCTCAAAGGCATGCATTTTTCTTGTGTTATTCTTATTTATTGTCTAGCTATGAGAAGGAAAGGGAACACTTGGAAAATGAATTTTTAAACTATGTAAAACAGCAAAGAGGCTCATAGGCATTTCACTGGGACACTGCGATATTTAGATGCCAGGGAGAGGAGGTGTGGTGTTCTAGGTACCAAGTGAAGAATATTTTTCAAGGACAGGAAGGAGATAAATTTTGTCAAACACTGCCAGTCTGTTATGCAAGATGAAGATGGAGAAGTAACCGCTCAATTTAACAACTTGAAGGATTCAGCATCTCAAAAGACAACTCCTGAAAGGCATTCGTCTAGCCCACTGACAAAGTGCTTCCAGACTAATAAATGATTTCACCGAAACCTTTTGTTCTGCTTCTCCTTTACTATATTCCTTAATAATAGCATCTTGTTTGCCAGATTTTACATACTCTTTATGAAAAATATTAATACTAGTTATAAATCATATTAATCATATTGCATTTTTTAGATAAAGTAATGAATTGAATCTTTGCCTGCTTGGTTCCTCAACTCATTCATTTCAGATGATATATAAATTAAAATTTCTGGCTCATTATCTGAACAAAAGATTCGTGCCACAATAAAAGAGGTACCATTAATTGAGCACTGACTGTGTGCTAGACAGTAAGCAAAGTGCTTTAAATGCATCATTTCATTCAATTGTCATAATAATCCTGTGAGGCAGGTCCCAGGTTTATTACCACTTTAGAGATGAGGAAACTGAGGCTCAAGAATGAATAATTTTCCAGTGTACCCAGGTTGCAAGCATCCTAACCATAATTCAAATTTTGCTTAAATCTGAAGTCCCCAAGTATAATCATGATACAATGCATTTATTCATATCTCCTATATTCATCTCCTTACTGAAATCATTTTATATTAACCTCTAAAACATACCCGTTTTGTTATTTATGAATAGACACTAAAGAGCTGAACAGAAGATTCCAAAAGGCAGCACGAAATGACAAAGCAAAATATTACAATGAAATGTACGAGGAGCTAGAGTCAGAAAATCAAAAGGG
>NW_006399900.1:4531707-4553219 GCF_000299155.1 Elephantulus edwardii | reverse complement strand
AATGACTCGATGGCACATAACAACAACAACACAACATAGTAAATTCAGCTCCCATACCCTACAATTTCTTAATCTCAAAGTGCAGCTCTTTCTCCTTTGCCAAGCTCCCTGTGCAAACTCTCCCTATCTTTTTACCCTTACCCCTAAACCTTGGGATGGAAGAACTCTAAATTTGAGGGCTGACATGATCAGAACATGGAGCTTTGGTAGCAAGAATGTAGGAACAGTACAGCTTGTTCAATGTAATACTTCCTTTGACCATGTCACCTCTCATGGAGAGATGGGCATTGTGGGCACGGGCGGTACATCAGTCTCAAACACGATACAGGATAAAGCTAGAGTCTAAGAACAGTAGGTAGCTCAAGTCCAAGGGTGAGCATTAGGAATCAGGGAACTGTTCCCACATGAATCTAGTGTGAATGTCATTGACGTTCATTGTTCATTGTTCATTCTCTTTTCCAGAAAGACAGAGTGTTTAGGAGGGGGGGAGGAGGGAAGGAAAAAAGTAAGGAGGGCAAGGAAAAGACACTTGCATAATTCTAGTAACATTTCCATATCTTGCAGTTTAACAGTAAACTTACTAGTTCTGTCGTTTACAATTAAAGAACAATTGTGGAAGAGAATAATTTTATAAAAACGGTAAGACCAAAAATTGACCACAAATAAAAGCATTTACCTGTTCATTGTGTTCCGTAGAGCGTTGAACTACTAACCCCAAGCTCACCTCACTAGTGGTTCTTTTAGTCTACCAGTAGTTCCAAGGGAGAACAAGGAGCAATCCCTTCTCATGCAAGTTACACCCTTGGAAACTCAAATGGACAGTTAGCTATGGGCTGGCTTTGATTCCGCAGCAATGAGTTGCATGGTAGTTATCAGCTGGATACAAAGGCATCCTGGAGGCTGTGGTGTGTAGTATTAGCTTGTTAGCCAAAAGATTGGCAATTTGAGCTCACCAGTAGCTACATGTGAGAAAGCTGGCCAGTCTCCTCCCATAAAGATGTGAAGCCTCAGAAACACAGTGGAGTCTCATGAATTAGAGTCAACTCAATGCAGTGGATGTTAAGCAGGTATAATTTATCTATCTTTTCAATTTCACAGTACTTCACCTAGTTCTAGGTTTTCCTGATTCTTCAGATTCTTGCTACACTACACTTTCTACTGGCTCATTTCACTTTAGCTTCTATTTCAGCTAGTGATATTAGAAGCCTCTTCCAAAGACATGCATTCCTACTGACAAGGCAACAAAGTTCTCAATGATACTGGTGACCGGAAGCAGCCAGGGATTAGCAGTTCATCCTTTCTCATATTCTGGATCCTTTAATTGTGGCCTTCATAAGGCATACAGTATTTAAAAGGCAGCAAGTCAAGAGACATTTAATCTTCAGAACTATCCTGGAAATCTCTGCAGACATATACCTGCTCCTGTGGACCAAACTGATCTCCAGAATGCAATACTCCACTCATTCAGGTGGCTGTTCTAACTCAATGTTTTATCATCAGAAAGGTCTTTGCCAGAAGTTGAGAGACAATGGAGACTAGAGATGAATTTCAGATTGAGAATTACCTCTCCACCTCCAATCTCATTCTAACTGGAGGAGTATCATTTATCCTGATGTCACACTCTTCTTCATCAAGTCCAGATTCTCAGATGATTTGCTCAGGGTATAGACTGAAAATGTATGAAGAAAGGATAACGCCCACCAGCACACCTTTCTTAATTTTAAAATGTGTCTATTCTCCTGCTTCGTTCAGACAATGTCTTCTTAGTCTAGGTTTAGGTTTTGTATAAGCACAACTTTCAGTTGCACAGCAAGGAACTGAAAAGACCACTCAAGCCCTGCCCATTTTAATTACTTGCTACACATCTGAAAGTTGGACAATGAATAAAGATGACAGAAGACTGAGTTGTGGTGTTGGAGAGGAGTACTGAATAGCCCAAAGATTTCCAAAAGAACAAACAAGCATGACCTGCAGAATGTGCAACATTGCGTTTAGAGGCAAGGATAGGATAGTGAAAGTTCACATATTTGTGTCATATATTTTGGGCATGTTGTTTGGAGGGGCTAGTCCTTGGAAACCAACATCATGCTTGGATAGGAGAGGAAGATCCTCAACAAGTTGAGCTGATACAGTAACTGTAGCAACAGGTTCAAGTACATCAGAGATGCTGAGGATAGCTCAGGAGAGGGCAGGATTCAGAGCTCTTGTTCATAGGGTCACGCTGAGTAGGAGTTGATTCCACATAGTCAACAACAATCTCACTTACCTGTTTCTGTGTAACAACCCCCACAAAGCCTAGAAACCTTCTCATTGATTCTCAAGAATCTTCACCTAGCAATTCTGTCATCAGGCAGTTGTTCTTCTGTCCTTCTGTCATGATGCTGTGGCAGCTGGAATTAGGTGGTGGCCCCTCCAGTGCTCCTCCTACTTCTCTCGTGGGCCTCCCTGCTTGCGGTTCTCACAGGTGGATTCCTAGTCTGCAGAAGCCACAGCTGTGAGGTCTGTGAGGCTCTGGTGCTGGGTGTCCCACAAAGTCAATTCCTTTACAATCTGTTAGCCAACAAAGTCACGAACTTCCCGATATTCAAGGAACAGAAAAACTCCTCTTGCAGCAAAGCCAAAGCCTCAGGGCAGAGGTGTGGACACAGGAAGGTTAAGATTCAGGAGAGGCCGTTCTGAGAACAACCCATACATGGAAGGGTGTGCTGCTAGAAAAATACGTTCTCCCAGTGAGCAAACGCTCTCCCTTTCTCAACATGGCAAAAGTAATGTGGCTACAATCACATCGTGTTCATCTAGTTTTGGTTTTTCGTGGGATTTGGGTTGTTTTTTCTGTTTGGGTTTTTTTTTTTTTCTTTCAAGGCGGAGCAGGGGAGTCCTGTGCACCCGTTTCAAGCTCTGAGCTCTGCTCCCACACCATGCCACATACACATACAGACACAGAGAAATAGGTTGGGTTTTTGTTTTTTCTTCTTCTAATCCATCTGTGGATTAGAGACAGTCTTCTCTGATAGCTCTGAATGTTGCTTTCCACACATTGGGGTTCCCAGCTCCCCCGAGAGGCCTGCCATCCACATCATCAATGCCCACTGAGTGTTCAGTAAATTCATCACCCAACACTGCCTTTCCCTCTCCTAGATAGACTCATGTCCCCAGGCCTGTCATGTGAAAAGCAGATGGAGGGAAAGACATTTGTTAACCACAGCTCTTTTAGATACATCTTGTTCTTTCTCTCTTCTCTTGCAGAAGATCTTTCCTTTTGCCTGGAAGTATATAAGGCCATATGGATCTACTCTCATGACCCCTCTATCTATAATGTATAATGTATAATGTGTAATGTATAATGTATAATGTATAATAAATAACTTTCAGTGAGAAACTATCACTAGTAATATGAAGTTATGAGTACATATTGATCTGTGTTTTGTTAACTATACGAAGACATTTAATTGTATGGATCATAAGAAATGATGGCTAACACTAAGAATGGGAAACCAGAACACTTAATCATGATCATGTAAAATCTATACCCAGACAAAGAGGTTCCTGTCTGAACAGAGCAAAGGAATGCTGCACGGTTTAAAATCAGGAAAGCTGTGCATCAGGTTTATACCCTTTCTCCATACCTATTCAATCTACATGCTGACCAAATCATTTGAGAAGCTATATGTATAAAGAACAATGTGGTATTGGGATCAGAAGAAGACTCTTTACCAACATAGGTTATAGAGGACATAAATCAGCTTTCAGAAAGAGAAGGGGGCTTGACACACTTGCTGTAGAAGATAAAAAGACTACAGCCTTCAATATTTCATCTCAACATCAAAGAAACAAAAATCCTCACCACTGATCAATGGGCAACATAGTGATAGATGGGGAAAAAAGACTACAGTTGCCAATAATTTCATTTTCTTTGGATCCACAATCAACAACCATAATAACAAGAGTCAGAAAATCAAAAGACATGTTGCCTTGGGAAACTCTGTTGTCAAGGACTTCTCCAAAGTGCTGAAGATTAAGGATGCCAATTTGAAGTCAAAGGTTTACCTGATCAAAGTTGTGGTCTTTTTAATTGCTTCCTATTCAATTGAAAGTTGGACAGTGAATAAGAATAACAGAAAGGAAAAAAATGATGGCAAAAACTGAAGAAGAAAATTTGAGTTGTGTTAGAGTATTTCATCTCCCATGGGTGCCAAAAGAACAAACAAATCTGTGTTGGAGGAAGTTATGACCACGGAGCTCCTTGAAAACAAGGACGGTGAAACTTCATCACACATACATACTTTGGGCATACGGTTAAGAAAGGCCGGTCCTTCGAAAAGGACACTATGCTTGGAAAGATGGAGGGTCAGAGAAAGAGGGGAAGACCCTCAAGGAGATGGGCTTCAGCATGTTAGAGATGGGGTGGATGGTGCAGAATAAAGCAAGGTTCAGATTTATTATTCAGAGGGTTGCTATGAGTCATAGGTGACTTAATGACACTTAACAACCACAACATCAAATCATTTAATCGTCACAACACCTCATAAGGTTAAAAACACTAATTTTATTAATACTGAAACTCAGGTACAGAAAAGAATTCGAACTCAATCCTGGGAAATTTGGGACTAAAGCCCTGACATAAAGCCTTGCAGTAGCTTCCGTGTTCCTCCTTTAGCTACAAAATCAGGTACAACCACCTGAGGTTGGCAAGTCTGCCCATATTCTCATATGGTTTTCTTATAGCTTGTGATGGACAGGACATCATGGATCTTGTCCTGGCACATTTATCCTATCCTAAATCTTCATCAGTGATTGTCCATGAGACAAGTTTGGGCGGCTGAAGCATAAATAATCTCATTCTCTCTTCAAGAATAAAAATAATATTTATTCAGGTTTCCTCCTACTGCCAAAGGGGCCCTTTAGAGTAGTGAGAGAAGACCTTCACCCTGAAACCCACAGCATCCCTTTTCAGCAGGAAGTAGCTAAGAGAATATGCCATCCCCTTTTCCTTATGAATCAGGGTGAAGTCTCTCTCAGGGAGGAGTGATAGGGAATGGCAAAGGACACACTGACAAAGCAGATTAATCAGAACTGGTTTTGACAAGCACTGTGGCAATTGGACAATTAAAACAGACATTGGGGTGGGGAAGAAGAACGAACTGGGGAGGAGGGTGGAGAAAACAGTGCAACAATGAATGAATGAATGAATGAAAACCCAAAATCTCTGTAAATCTTCATTAAAACTAATAAAATTTAATAATAATAATAATAGGAGTCTTAGTAATGTTAAACAAAAGCACCTGCTAACCAAAGTCAGAAGTTTGCAGTCACCTGCTCCTTCACGGGGGAGACAAGTGGCCACATGCTTCTGCAGAGACTTACAGAGCCTTGAAACTACTCTGTTCTGCAGGGTCTGTTGAGTCAGACACTGTCCAATAGGGTCACTCAGAGTCAGACTTGACTTGATAGCAGAGCTTGGGGTTCTACATGTCAATTATTATCCCAACTGCTTTAAATTATTATACAAATTCAATACCCACAGCAACACAGTTGTTGTTATGTGCCATCAAATTGATTGTGACTTAGCAACCCTATGTACAAGAACCCTAAAACCTGCTCTATCCTGTGCCAATCTCTGACACACTTACCCCCATTGTCCCAGTCACTGAATCAATCCATCCCCTTTAAGGTCTTCCTCTCCTGAGCTGTCTCTCCATCCTCCCAAGCATGATGTACCTTTCCAAGGACCGGTCCCTCCTTGCAGCATGTCCAAAGGATGTCAGATGAAGCTTCAGAAACCTTGCCTCTAAGGAGCAGCCCACTTTCACCTTCTCCAGGATGAACCAGTTTGTTCTCCTAGCAGTCCACGGTATATTCAACACTCTTCTCCAGCACCACAGCTCAAAGGCATCAATTACCCTTCTTTCAGCCCTAGTCATTGTCCAGCTCTCTGACACACTGAAATCCATTGTGAAGACTATGACCTGGACCAGGCACACTTTAGTCTCCAGACTCATGTCATTGCTCTTCAATACTCTGGAGCGGTCCCTGACACTTGACTTCCCCAAATTCAATTCATCTCTTTATTTCCTGGCTGCTGGTACCAAGAGTGTTGATTGTGGAGCCAACCAAACTAAAACTGTTAACAATCTCAATCTCTTCACCATCCATAATGATGCTGCCAATGTGCCCAGTGGTGAGAATCTTTGTTTTCTTGATGTTGAGCTTCAATCAGTTGAAGGCTGCAGTTCTTGACCTTCTGGGACAAGCACTTCAGGTCCTCTTCAGTTTCAGCAAACAGGGTTGTGTCATCTGCACAACGCAGGTTGTTGATGAATCTTCCTCCAGTTCTGATGCCACATTCCTCCTTGTACAGCCCAGCATCCTGGATGATCTGTTCTGTATACAGATTGAAAAGGTATGGAGACAGAATACATCCCTGGCAGACTCCCCAATTTTGAAAAATGCCGTGTCTCCTTGCTCTGTTAGATAATAATATTATTATAATTCTGTTGTTATTGTGTACTATTGATTTGGTTTTCAGAGGCAGTTAATCGCATGGAGAAGATTGCCTTTCTCCTGTGAAGCAGCTGATGGCCTCGAACCACACGCCTTTAGGATTGCAGCATAGCTTCTTACTTGTAGGCCACCAGAGCTCCCTACAGATGAATAAATTAAGGCACAGAGAAGTTTAGCACTTTAACAAGGTTACACAGCTGTAAGTAGTAAAACACACCTGCAATCTCCGAGAAACCAATTTTGTAGTCTATGATCTTAAACTAGACTTAATGATGTCCCTCAACAGTTAAAATATTCAGGGTCTAGTTTTAAAATAATGCTGATGGATTCAGAATAATGTTTTCTCAGTGACTTAATAGGAATCTCAGGAAGTGAAAAGTGAATACTGTTGCTTAAAATTGTGCAAGACTTCTAACCCAAAAGAATCCTGTTTATGGTATAATAATACAGATGCAAAAGTCATTAACAGTTACACCATTATCTTTCATTGCTTAAATTATATTATTTTATTTTCAAAGTGATGAAGTGAATAGAAAATGGATAGATTTAGTAAGAGGAGATCTTTAAGAAAAATTAAATTTAAAATATTTTTTAAACATCATAAATAACGAGATATAAAATACAAAGGAATGTGAAACATTAATAATGGCATCCAAAAAGATTAGCGTTTATGAAAAACAACAGAATGTTTAGAAATATTACAATTAATTTTTTCCTTTTATAGAATTTATGTTTTATGTAGCTAATTTTCAAGTAAAATGTAAATGTTAACTAAATAACTTTCAGAATTTGAGTCATTAATTTTTTTCTGTTTGTTGATAATTTTAAACCTTTAAATCTTACCAAACTGAAAATCCCAGATATCTCAGTTAAAGCTACTTGCATGATATGTAAATTCATTGCAGTATCAGGTTATATGTTTAGAACAATAGGTGAAAAATAAAAACCAAGCAATATCAAAGAATAAGATTTATTGAGTGCTTACCATGTGCAATCTATGACAAGTGCTTTATATGTACTGAGTCTTGTAAGTAATACAGCCTCATAAATGCTTTTATGTTGTTATTATTATTCTCTTGTTTACACAGATGAAAACACTGAGTTAGTTAATTTTTAATGTAGGATTCAATTCCAGATTACCAGACGACACAGTCAAACAAACAGTCCCGCTTCTGGTAGTTGCAAAGCCTACAGCTGGCTTAATTTAATTGAAGAATTCACTGTATATCATATAGTCTGCTAATTTTTTTATTGCAACATATATTTCTTACAGCATAATCTTCCTATTTAATTTTTTCACATTCATTCATTGTTGCACATTTTCCTCCTTGCCCCCCACCCCAGTTCGCTTTTCTCTTTGAAAAGAAAAAAAAATTCATTTACTGTCCACTTTACTATGATTTTTTTTTTCTGGAACCTTGTCTGAAAATAATACATAATCATATTTTCCTTTTAAACAGTTCTCTCCATCATCTGTTTCAATGCAGTACACATTATTTATCCCCTCTTTTCTTACATTCCTCTCAACCCCAATGTCAGTCCCATTTTACAACAGTGGCACTATGCAGTATTTATCCTTTTGTGACTGAGATATTTGACTCAGCAAAATGTCCTTCAGGGTCACCCATTTTGTATAATATTTCATAAGTTCCTTGGTTTTTCAATGCAGCATAGTATTCCATTGTGTGAATATACCACAGCTTCTCTATCCATTCGTTAATGGGCATTTGGGTTGTTTCCAACTCTTTGCTACCGTGGACAAAGCCGCAATATACATGGGTGTGCATATATCTGCTTGGGTGGCAGTTATGGTTTATTTAGGGTATATTCCCAGTAGTGGAATTGCCAGGTCAAATGGTATTTCTATTTGCAACTTTTTGAGAAAGTGTCATACTGCCTTCTATAGTGGTTGCACGATTTTACACGCCGACCAACTGTGAATAAATGTTTCCGTTTCTCCACAGCCTCACCAGCATTTGTTGTTTACTGCTCTGTTGAATTTTGCTATTTTTACTGGGGTGAAGTTATATCTCATAGTTGTTTTGATTTGCCTCTCTCGTATAACTAGGGATTTTGAACACTTCTTCATGTGTTTGTTCACCATCTGAATGTCTTCTTTCGTGAAACATCTGCTCATATCATGTGCCCATTTTTCAATTGAGCTGTTTACCTTTATCTTATTGTGGTACTTGAGTATTCTATAACTTCTAAATATAAGTCTCTTATCAGATATGTCATTGCCAAATATTTTTTCCCAATCTGTGGCTTTTCTTTTTACCCTGTTGGAGAAGTTTTTGGATGTGCATAGGGATTTGATTCTTGAAAGGTCTCATTCATCTGTTTTATCCTCTCCTGGTTGTAGGTACTCTGCTAAATTCTTATCATGTGCTATGTTAACCTCTTACCACTGGAGGATTTAATAAGCCCCAATAGCCCAGGGCTAAGGAATTACACTACCAATCCAAAGGCAGGTGATTTAAATTACCAGCTGCCCCATGAACTCTCTTCTTACTGGAGGATCTGCTGAATTGGTCCAAATCCAATAGCACACAACAGTAACAACATGGTAAGTTATTTACCACATATTATGCTAAAGTCTCATGACTAGACCAACTGGCATTATCATGACAGATAGAAAAGAGATTGAAATTATCAATTATTTCATTTTACTTGGATTCATAATCAATACCCAAGGTGGCAGAGATCAAGGAATTAAAAAAAAATATGTTGCTGTTTTTAAGTGCTGTCTAGTGGTAGGCAGTCGACTCATAGCGACCCTATGAACAAAAGACCTGAACACTTGTATAACTTCCGTCCTTTCTCCAGGTTCATAGGATTTCTTGAGGCAAGCTATATCAGAAGTGGATGCCACTACTGCTTCCAAGCTTGTTTTAAGTGAGGAGCTCCATAAAACACTGTCCACCATGGGTAACCAATATTGCATTTGACACATCAGTGTCACAGTGTTCAGCTTCACAGCAACCATAAGTTACCTCTGTACAACAAGTGGAGAGACCAGGGCTAT
The DNA here is from genome assembly GCF_000299155.1 of Elephantulus edwardii. Lineage (NCBI taxonomy): Eukaryota > Metazoa > Chordata > Mammalia > Macroscelidea > Macroscelididae > Elephantulus > Elephantulus edwardii. The sequence goes on along the minus strand of NW_006399900.1, from coordinate 4,543,693 downwards.
ATGACCTAGAAGAATGCTTCACCGAAAAGAATTAAAAATATATAGCATTAGGAAACTCTGCTGTAAATGACCTCTCCAAAGTGCTAAAGATAAAGGATATCAGTTTAAAGACTAAGGTGTGCCTGATCCGATTGCTTGCAAGCTTCTGAAAGTTGGACAAAGAATAATGATGACCAAAGATGAAGCAATGTCTTTGAATTGTGGTATTGAATAAAAATAACAAGTACACCATGGAATTGAAGAAAAATAATGAGTTATACAATGGACTTCCAAAAGAGCAAACAAATTTGTCTTGCATTCAGATGGCCAACAAACACTTGAGGAAGTGTTCAAAATCACTGACAATCTGAGAGATGCAATCAAAGCAACAATGAGATATTATCTCCCCCAAGCAGCAATCGCAGATTTTAACAGGACAGCAAACAATAAATGTTGGAGAGAATGTGGAGAGATTAAAACTGTAAAGCACTGAGATTGTAAAATGGTACAAGTACTCTGGAAGGCAGTTTCACATTTCTTAAAAAAACAGTAAATGTAGAAATCCCACATGGCCCAGCTATTCCACTGCTAAGAATATACCCCAAGGAAATCAATCAGAGATAAGACACAAATGGAGATATGTACATCTGTGTTTCTCACTTTATTCACAGCAGTTTGTTATTGTTAGGTGCCGTGGAGTCGAGTATGACTCAGTGATCCTATGAACAAAAGATCTGAACCCTGTTCTACCCTGCACCATCCTCATTACCTAACACACAAGAGCCCATTAAGGCAACCATCACTTCAGTCCATCTGCTTGAGGGTTTTCCTTTCCTTCACTGACACACTACCATTCCAAGCATCACGTCCTTCTCCAAGGAACAGCCCCTCCTAGCAACATGCCCAGAGTATGTGAGGTGAAGCCTCATCATTCTTGCCTCCAAAGAGCACTCCAGCTGTACCCTCTCCAAGACATATATGTTTGTTCTCTTGGCCTTCCTTGGGATGTTCAGTGCTCTTCTCCAACACCACAGTTCAAAGGCGTCAATTCTTTTTCTGTCATATTTGTTACTGTCAAACTCTCAGATGCATAGCAAGTGATCGAAAGACTATGGCCCGAATCCAACGCACCTTAGTTCTCAAACTGACATTATTACTCCTCAATTATTTGGAGAGATCTCTAACTGCTGCTTTTCCCAGTACAATGCATCTCCTTATTTTCTGAATGCTGGTGCCAAGAATATTAATTGTGGATCCAAGCAAGATAAAGCTGTTGACAGTTTCAATCTCCTCTCTGTCCACCATGATACTGCCTATTGGTCCAGTGGTAAGAATCTTTGTTTCCTTGACATTGATATGCAACCCATACCAAAGGCTGCATTCCTTGATCTTCTTCAACAATTGTCTCACGTCCTCCTCATTTTCAACAAGCAAGGTTATGTCATCTGTATAATGCAGGTTATTAATAAGTCTCCCTTCAATCCTGATGTCACACTCCTCTTCATTGAGCCCAGCTGCTCCTATAATTTGCTCAGCATATAGATTGAATAGGATGGAGAGAGAATATAACTCTGACACACTCCCTTCTCTATTTTAAACCAGGCATGTTCCTGTGCTCTGTTCATACAACAGCCCCCTGGTCCAGGTCTAGGTTCCACATGAGCACAATTAAGTGCTTTGGGATTCCCATTCTTCTCAACGTCAGTCACATAATCCAAATGTTCTTCAATAAGTGAGTGGATGTAGAAAGCTGTATATTTACACAATGGAATACTTTATAGCACTAAATAACAACAAATTCAACATAGGAGAGCCTAGAGAGCATCATGTTGAGTGAAATAACTCAGTTACAAAAGGACAAATACCGCATAAGACTGCTATTGTTAAAATCAGACGACCACAGGGCAAGATATGCATAAATGTTCATAAGAATGGGATTGCGTAGAGCAAGATTTCAATCTATTGTCCACAACTCACTATGAGCTATAGTTGACTTCATAGCACCTAACAACAACATCATCCTTGAAGACTAGGATTTTGAAGCTTCATCTCACGTACTTTGGGCATGTTGCAAGGAGGGACCAGTCCTTGGAGAGGAATATCATGCTTGGAAGGGTGGAGGGTCAACACAAGAGAGAAAGACCCTGGATGAGATGGATTGACCCAGTGAGTGAAGTAATGGGGATAGGTGTGTTAGAGACAATGATGCTGGCTCAAGATAGAGCAGGGTTCAGAACTGTTATACATAGGTTCACTATGAGTGACACATAACAACAATATGCTAAATCATTGGAAGGAAAACATCTGAGAGATTTGCCTTCTTCTCTCAAGGAAGTCACCCTAAAGTAGAAGATATACATATAAAAGCTTGTTATCATAGAACAAGAAGTTGAGATTCACATATAGATTTCATGGAATGAAGCACCAATTAAATGTCAAGAAATGTAGTAGATGCTCAGTATTTAAAAAAAAAAAAAGTTTAGATCCAGGATTCACATATAGATTCATGAAATGAAGCACCAATTAAATGTCAAGAAATGTAGTAGGTGCTCAGTATTTAAAAAAAAACAAACAGTTTAGATCCAGCAGAAAAGAGAGTTGAATTACATTACTTAACAATGGAGGAAGCAAAAAGTTTTACAAAGAAATTAGTTAGTTTGAAATTGGCTCCATGTTATAGATTGTACATTGTTTATCTTTCTTTTAGTTAGAAAAATAACATGATATATATAAATAAAACATTGGTAATGAAAATCATTGTTTTCATTCTATTACTTTTTTTAATGTTCTTGGGTTTACAATCACATTATATGGCTATGGGACTTGTTAATAGATAATTAGAAATTCAACCAGACTTTCAGTGCTTTGTTTTTCCTTTATCTCTAAAACATGGATATGATAAGTAGTCTGGCAGTGAATAAGCTAGAAAATTACTGTCTCGTATTTTATATATTCTGACTTGTATAAAATTGTGACCTTTTCAAAGCTTAATTAAAAGTTTAAATGATTTGTTGGATTTGAGGAGACCGACTGGTGTACCTCAGTTTACATAATACACCTGAACTGAATCATTCTCGGCTCATTCTTTGACTAGAGTGGATGTAATTCATAAGAGTAGGAAGGAGCTCATCAGTTTGCTCTCCACTCTTTTCTCAGGACCTAGACTGGTGCCTGAGATCTAGTAAGGACTCAACTATTTGTTGAACGAAAATTTTAATTAGTGATTAAATTGATTCTTCCTAAATTAGTCAGTGATTAGAATATTACAGAATATCTTAGTTCTGAAAGAAAAACTGAAAACTGAGTTTATTATTATAGGAGGCTGAATGCTGGCCCCTAAAAGATACCTAGATCCATCATCTAACCTTATCTTGGGAGGGGGTAGCTTTTACAGATATATTTAAGTTAAAGATCTTGAGACAAGAGCATCCTAAAATATCCATGTAGACTTTAAAATTGCTAGAAACCCAGACAAAGGAGACACACAAAGAGAAGTCCACATGATGATGAAAATAAAGATTGGAAAGCCTGGAGCCACCAGAAACTGCAATAGGCAAGGAAGGATTCCCCCCTAAACAATTTGGAGGCAACACAGCTCTGCACCAATACCATGAGTTAGGCATCTGGCTTGCAGAACTGTTGTTGTTGTTAAGTGCCGTCGAGCTGCCTGTAACTCATAGCGACCCTATTTACAACAGCCCTAAACCCTGCTCAATCCTGTGTAAGAGGATAAATAAAAAACTGTTGTTTCAAGGAATTACATTTATGGCAATTTTTTGTGGCAGCCCTAAGAAACTAATAAAAAGCTGTTATGTGGAATATATCTGATACACCTTGTTGGCAAGTAATAGTTACTGTTGGGGTTGTTCAACAACCTGAAGCATAAAGGTAAATTGAGAAGTTGGTTATAGGCAGTCACTGGTAACCTTGAAAAGGACAATTTCAGTAGGCTGGCGGAGACTAAAGGCTAATTACTTCGGTCAAATAGGGAGCAGGAAGAAAGAAATTGAAGATGATAAATATGGATGACCATTACAGAATATTGCTGAAAAGTTATAAAATTATAGGAATGAGTGCAATGGAGTAAAAAGATATTTTGAAGAATGCAGAAATAGTACCATGTGTACTGATGGGATGAGCTAATAAAGAGGGGAAAACTGATGACTTAGCAGAGAAGAAACAAATTTGTAATGATGGAGTAATGTTCTTCACTCACGTTACATTAGCAAGACTGACATCATTCCTACCACTGGGGAGAGCACAATAAAGTTGAGATGAGAGCTGGTAAACCAGTAATTGCATGCAGAATGACAAGCAAAGTGCTGGAGAGTGTGCTAGAGAGTCTAACACTGGAAGCATGGATGGTGGAGGTGGCCGAGCTCAGGCAAGTGTCCTCTGAGTAACTGATGTCCAAGTGGAATTAGAAACAAATTAGAATTAAAACAAATTAGAAAAAATTAGAATTAAAAATCCCAATACATAAGAAACTTGCAATAATTTCTATTTGCCTCATTTTACTTGATAGCATTTTATTTAAAAAATTTTTATTCATTGTGGTTTAGGAACAAATTTTACAAGTCAAATTAGTTTCCTATTCAGCAACTTTTACACAGACACTTGCACGGTGTTATTGGCATTCTCTTTGGAGGTCAGGGGGACAGCATTGTCCACATTCTCACCATTTCTGATTGCCCAGTTTTCCTGCCCTTCTTCATTTTGCTCTTGGGCCAATGCTGTGGCTGTTACAGTTCACTTTATTGGCTTGTTTTCATTTGGTTGAAAGGTGATATCCTGATGTGGCTTCATCTCTAAGTTAAAAGAATATCTAAGGCCCCTATTCTTTGGGATTCCAATACTACACTCCACGGCCTCTATCTGACCAGTAAATCTGGTCTTTTCCTACAAATCTGAATTTTGTTCTATCTTATCCTTCCACTCTACTCGGTACCAGCTGTTGTGATTCCCATGCCTGCAGTTGGTAGGGTTAGCTGTGGGAGCTGGGCACCATCTATGACTTCTGATCTCAGGTTAGGCTCTGCTTCATGTTCTCCCTCAATCCTTTTTCTAATTGCCTCTTTGAGTCTTTTGTTTTCATTCCACTTAATCATTTGTTGCATTTATTTTCTTTGTTGTTGTAGTTGTTTTTGTCTTTGCTTTCTTATTACTGTCAAGAAGATACAGAATAGCCTGATGGAGAATATAAATGAAGAATGCTCCAAGTCAACTGCAATTTTACACTCACTTGTCTGCTGTGTTGTAACTTACTGGCAATAAAAACATAATGAATAAAAAAATGAAGAGCAGTCATTCATGATATGTTAGATATTTAGAAAATCTAAAAATTGCCTATAAAGTTCAGGTTCACATATATGTCTTCAGTGATATACAATAGTTTTAAAAATTTGTGCATTTTCTATCATATTATTACAACATTAACTATGCATGCAAGTCATATTCATAGATACAGCTATATGGGGAACAGAAAAATCACATGATAAATTTCTCTATTTTAACTCCTTTGGGAAATGCTTTCCCAGATTGCAAAAATGTTGCTCCGTCAACCACACACAAACAAATCAATTCTCAAGACTCTTCTGCAGAATACTAACAAAATGTTTTGATGAGAACATATTTAGGTACATTGGGCATTTTTCTTTCCATTTCATTGCATTGCTGTCATGTGCTTGCTGTTAAATTTTCTATTTTTTGCTGTTAGTGCTATTTCTTAAAAAAAAAATTAAAGAGATGACTGCCTTGTTTTCTTTTTTAACATTTAATTTTTTTTATTCATTGTTGCATAATTTCCTCCCTTATCTCTTACCCCAGTCCACTTTGCAATGCACCTCTTGTTCCAGATTGTTGTCATACATATAATGTCTAATCATACATTCCTCTCAGACAATCCTTCCTCTCATCTGTTCCAATGCGGTGCAATTCGCCAGGAATGTTCAAATTTATATTTGCTAATGACTGAGTTTTATGATTCTGTTTACTCTGCAAGTCTTTATCTATCGTAGAGTACTTTGACTCCTTTCCAAAATTATTTGCATGTTGTTTCACATTTTTTAAGTTTCCTTAAATTACAAAAATCAATTTTTGTACTTATTTCTATATTATTTGTCACATGAGGAAACAATATATTTATTGTGTAAAATAATTTTAAAAAGGAACAACCTGGGCTTAGTCCACTAATAAAATATTTGGAGGAAATTATTTAGGGCATTGTTTATTACATGCACATTACTGGTTATTCACAGGTTTTATCTCTGCCACCTGAGGATTTGTTAAGGGTGCTTTATATCCTTTCACTATATTTCTGCTTCTACTGTTATTTATTAGGCTTATTTCACCGCCCTCATGACGACCATAAAATTACAATTTCCTTGAAGGCAGGTGGAACTGTGCTCTGTCTCTTCCATTTAAGGAAGTAAATTTGTTCTGCTCCTTTCTAAGTAGAAAGTCTTCCTTTCTATGTGATAGTGACACACACATTAAAACTCAGTATGAACAAAGTGTTTATACACAGTAAGTGCATGGCAAGAGTTCAACAAACATTAGCTGTTATTATGATTATTACCTGATTGCTGAGCAAATCACTGAGAAGCTGGACTTTATGAAGAGTGTGTGAACAGGACTGGAGGAAGGCTCATCAACAAGCTGTGTTATGTACAGGTTGCTTTATGCTATGCACCATTTTGCTTACTCAAAGTGAAGAGGACCTGAAGCACAGGATTAAGGACTGCAGTCCTTAGCACGGATAACAGCATCAAGAAAGAAAAAAAAATCCTCACCACTGTACTGGCTATTAGGCAATATATCATGATGTTGTTGTTGTTGATTACCTTCGAGTCAAGCAGACTCACTGTGATCCTATGAACAAAAGGCCTGAAGCCCCTTTACAACCATCACCAGTTAACGAAGTTCATAGAATTTCCAGAAGCATGCTATTTAGGAATTGGATGTCACTCCTGATAGACGGAGAAAAAGTGAAATTGGTCAACGATTTCATGTGGCTTAGATCCACAGTCAACACCCTTGGTTACAGCAGTCAGGAAATTGGGAGGTGTATAACAATGGGCAAGTGTGCTGTCAGGGAACTCTTCACAGTCATGAAGAACAATAATGTCAGTTTAAAGACTTAGGAATACCTGATTCAAGGTATAGTTATTCAAATCACCTGCAATGCATCTGAGAGCTGGACAGTGGTGAATAATGATGACAAGAGAAGAATCAACACATCTGAGTTGGTGTCTGATAAGGGTGCTGGACATCAGATGGAGTGTCAAAAGAACAGATGTATCTTGGAGAAAGTACAGCCAGAGTGCTCTCTGGAGGCAAAGATGATGAAACTTCATCCCACATATTTTGGACATGTTTAAGTTGTGATTAGGTGGTGTCAAGTTGACTCATAGTGACCCTAAGAACAACAACTCTGAACTCTGTGCTATCCTGTGCCTTCCTCACAATTTCTGACACACTCACACCCACTGCTACAGCCACTGTGCTGATCCATCTGGTTAAAGATCTTCCTCTCCTTCACCATCCCTCCACCTTCCAAGCATGATATCCTTCTCCAAGGAATAGACTTTCCTAGCAACATTCCCAAAGCATAAGAGAAGAAGCTTTGCCATCCTTGTTTCCAAGTAGCTCTCTGGGACACCTTTTTCGTGACATATCTGTTTGTTCTTTGGCAGTCCATGGAATATTCAGTACTCTTGTCCTTGGAAAGGGACATCATGTTTGAAAAGGTGGAGTGGGTGAAGTAGAAGACCCTCAACAAGATAGATTGATATAGTGTGTGTGGAAGTGGATAAGGATGAGGCAGGATAGGACAGGGTTCAGAGCTGTTGTTCATAGTGTTGCAATCAGTCATACTCAACTTGAAAGCTATTAACAGCAACAACAATGATTACTATATATAAAAACAACACTTATAGTTATCTCTTAAGTGGCTCCATATTTGAAATACAGAGTAACATACATGTTAGAATAAAACTGTTTCGTATAACCTTCAATGGCTTCTTTTTTTAAGTAGATCAACATGTGTTCTTCCAGGTTGTCTCTGAGTGGTTCAGTCCCCAACTTATCAGTTAGTAGATCAGAGCTTAACTGTTTATACCATATGATTGTTGTTGTTGTTGTTGTTAGGTGTCGTCGAGTCACAGGCAACTCATAGCGACCCTATGAAGGAGAGTCCTCAATGCTTGTGTGTCTTTCATCCTCTCTCCATGTTCATAGGGTTTCCGGAGGCAAGCTATTACGGAAGTGGATGCTGCTCCTGCTTCCAAGCTTGTTTTAATCAGGGAGCTCCACCCCACACTGTCCTCACTGGGTCACCAACCATTAACGCATTTGACACATCAGTGTCACAGCGTTCAGCCTCACAGCAACCACAAGTTAACACTGTACGGCAAGTGGACACACCAGGGTTATACGAACTAGAGGAATGTTTGAACAAAAACAATGAAAGACTGGCCCGAGAGCTGCGGATTAAAAGTCACCCACATTTGGTTTGGTAGCATCTCTTTCTGTCCACTGGGCCAACTGGTCTCTCTCTATGTTGATGTTAATTGTTAAGTGCCATTGAGTCTCTGGTGACTCATAGAGACCCTATGAAGGAGAGTCCTCAACGCTTGTGTGTCTTTCATCTTCTCTCCAGGTTCATAGGGTTTCCGGAGGCAAACCATATGATTAGGAAATATAAAACCTCGGTGGTGTACATTTTCATAACTAGCTTGTTAACCAAAATGTTGTTGGTTCAAACCCTCAGAATCATCTGGGATGGAAGATCTAGAATCTACTTCAGGAAAGTCACACTCTTTAAACCCTGTGACGTGTAGTGTATTCTGTGACACGTTAATTGCAGACATTGGATCTCCATGGGTCAGAACTGACTAAATAGCAACCAGTTTACATTTTTATTTGTCTGTTTATTTTTAATATGGTTCAGACTTGATGGTTTAAAACAACACACCTATGCACACACATATAAATATGCAACTATAAGTATGTAGGCATACAATTTTTAATATCTTTCAATATTAAAAAAGACTTAATCTCTGAACTCTGTAGCCTAGTGGTAAGGAGTTGCATTGCCAACTAATTATATTATTCATCATTTTTTAATAAAGTATTAATCTAAAACTCTGCTTATCACTTTGGTAAAAAAATGTAAGGCTAAAAATCAGAAAACAATTCTGTCTGTCTTATCTTTCTTTAAGTTTCTTTGACATTTAAATTGTACAATCAACAATTCATGGGGCTCTAGTGGTATAACGACTAAAGTGTTTGGCTGCTAACTGAAAGGCCATTCTCTACAGCAGAAAGATGCAACCGTCTGTAATGATTTACGGCCTTGGACATCTGACAGGGCAATTGTACCCTATCCCCAAGACACTATGGATCAGAATCAACTTAAGAACAATGACAATGGTTTTATAGTTAGGAAGCATTTCTGTTGCAATAGGAATATTACTAATCAGCGCAAGTCTATCTCAGCCATCTAGTATTTTGTTACTTTAAAACTAGGACTGGTGAATTGAGACCTTCTTTGAGAAGTCACAAAGGATCAGGGTTTAAATGAACACTTGTAGTTTTACCACTTGACAAATAAGAAATCAAAGGAATGCCTACCATGGCTCTGGATGTGTTTCCAGACCTTGCTAGGTAAAAACAGAAGCCACTCATTAGAAGGTAATTTTTATAAGAAGTGATGATCAAAGAGAAAAAAATATACATGTTAAGGTGGTTTGTGTATATGTGTGTATACAATTGCACCTGAATGGAAGAATACGAAGGTAAATAAAGGAAGGAGGGGAAAGGTGTAAAGAAATGGAAAAGAAAATGTGCCTAACAATGCCAAATCTGTGCAGAGGTCAAGTAAGACAGGAACCAAAAATGCTTGCTGGATTTACTAGCAAAAAGATGGGTTTGATGAGTTAAATACCAGAGGACAATGAATGCTGAAAAATTGAGTTCATAATGACAGTAAGTAAAACATAAGAACCAATAAAATCTATACTGAAACTTCAAAAACACATGTCACTCCTCCCAGTTCTGTGCCATCCACACATCATAAATTAAGATAGAGATGATAGATAGATAGATAAATAGATAGATAGATAGATAGATAGATAGATAGATAGATAGATTATCTATATAGACAGATATAGACCTATCTGTATAGACAGATGAGGCGGTGTTAGTGACGTATGAGCTAGACATAAAGGAAGTGAGAAACTAAGCTCTTTAATAATAATAATGGCAGAATGCTGGGAGCAGCAGAGACTCTAAGTGGGAATGATGCTGAGGGAGGAGTGTCTTTTTCTTCCAGGAACAGTAAAGGGGGTCAGGGTGACTATAACAGACTGAACCAAGGGTAGAGTGAGAGAGGAACATTTACATAGAGCCTTGTATGCTCCATAAGTGGCTTGGATTGTTCACAGTGATTATCTAGATATTCTCGTAGCTCTTGATCTTCAGACTCCAAAATGGCCCAGTATTAGGGTTAGAGTGCATAATACAGAAGAAGACAGCGTAAAAGGAAAAGCTAGATAAGAAGGACTGTTTGGGAAGCTGTTTGAAAAGGTAGTTGGATACCAAGGAAATTCATCTCTGAGCCTTATATGAGCAATGAATTGTTCCTCTCACTCTCTACAAAAATGTGAGATGTAAATGCAATCCTAATGTAGATCCCATGATCATTCTTCAAACAGATGGGAAAAGTAATTAATAACTCTGTGTGGAAGGGAAAGAGATCCCAGATAAGCAATTGCTACAGAAGAAAAACAAAGAGTCGTTAAACTTCAAACCTACAACATAGTCAAGGCAAAGAAAACAGCTTGGTGCTGATGCAGGGAAAGATACACAGGTAAATGGAATAGATTTGAGAAATACAAGCAAATGCATCCCTGGTAGTAAGAAGCTCCTGATGCAGAGCCGTGGTGGTAAGAATCTCTGCTGTATTCTCAAAGGAACATAGTTCAAATCCACCAGCTGCTCAGTGTGGGAAGGATGGACAATCTCCTCCGGTGCGATTTACTGTCTCTGAAAACCCGCTGGAGGTTCAGCAATGGGTCAGTTCCAACTTGCTGGCAAATAACAACGTGGACAATTGATCTTCAGCAGAACTCCAATAAGGGGTGGGGTAGGGGGAATAGTCCTTTAACAAATGGTGCTGGCAAAAAATGGAAATCTATTTGCAGAAAATTGAAACCATATCCATAGATAAAAACTAATTCAAGGTGGATCTAGAATCTAGGCATAAAACCTAGAATTATATAGCTCAGAATTCAGTCATAAATTTTTAAAGAAAACGCTGGAGCAAATTTAGGAGCCCTAATCTTTGGCATACCAAATACAGCTGAAAATGCATCATCAGTTCAGGATAGAGCTGTGCACCATGTCTATAGGACCACTGGTGTAGAGAGAAGATCCAAGAAGATAAAAGTATAAGATGCCAGGTTTATCTGAATTAGCAATAAAATATACAGAAAATGAAGCAAATAACAACAACAACAAAAAGAAATGTAAGTACTATCTGCAGGAAAGACAAAAAGACAAAGGGGGAAGGCGGAGTGAAGAAAAGTGGAAGCAGGGAATAGCCCAAACTAAAGAACTCATAACTATCAAGTTGGAACCAACTCATAGCTGACCCTCCACTTGGTTTCTAAGGCTATAAATTGCCTGGAAGGAGATTGCCCTTCTACCTCCAACTCCAGAGATGCTTGGTGGATTCGAACCATCAGAGATGTGCGCCTTTGGATTATGAGTGCAACTGGTTATGCTTACAGTTAATAACATTATTTTGTTTATTGTGGGATTAATGATTACTACTCAGTAAGTTGTTATGTGCCGTCGAGTCGCCTGCGACTCATAGCGACCCTATGTACAACAGCCCTAAACTCCGCTCTGTCCTGTGCCAATCGCACCATCTCTGACACTCCCATCCCAATTATCCCAGTCACCGAATCAATCCACCTCATAGAGGGCCTTCTTCTCCTGCGCT